>NW_022987800.1:614762-632262 GCF_902827165.1 Trematomus bernacchii | reverse complement strand
AATACAAATATATGCAAGTCGTTTTTAAGTAATCTACCAAATGGATTAGTGATAAAATACTGCATGACATCATATGTTTATATTTAAGAAACAACTAGTGACAAGTATCAATTTAAAGAGTAGAGAGTGTGTCAGATTGAGGTTATTTTATTTCCAAATTCGCACCATGTGAGCGCATTACAAACACACTTCCTGACCGCGTAGCAACTTCAAAAGTGTGTTGACCTAACCCCTGTTAAACAAACACACACACACATACACACACACACACACACACACACACCATCCTGTCATCCCTAACGCTGCCCTTTGACCCCCGGGGGTTTACCCAATGAGAGTGGATGTTATTAAAGCTAATGGATCCAATGTGACGCAGATATTAGAGCCGGGGAAATCCACCTTTACTCACACAGGACTCAGAGTAAAACTGAAGCCCTTTGGCTGTGCGTAATTAAAACCCAACACACACGTCTGGAGTGTGTTTGTGTTCAAGTGAAATCCCCCCGAGGAGAAGGGTCTCAATCGGGGAGAAGCTATGGATTAAAGAGCTCCAGATGATAAGATAAATCGCTCTGATACAGCCATTAAAACCCTATTTATCAAAACACAACACGACATGATAAGGGAGTGAATTCACTTTAATTAGAGTGGGATTAAAAGGGGAAAATAAACTGAATTAAAACAACCCTTTTTTTAATAAGCGATCTGATAAGAGATGAGTTCCTCCCGTTATTACTGGCTGGGTTTCTTCGCCACATGTTTCGCCGGAGGAGCTTCTTTCGGTTCATATCGGTGTGTCTCGGCATGCCCCTCCAACATTCCTTTGCCCTTTAAAAGTATTGATGCAATGTTAACAACATCTTTCAGAGCCAAAACCAAAAGGACACACACTGAAGGAAATGGGATTTTCCTAGACTCATATTCGTTGATTCACGGTCAATTGTCCCTTCCTGGCACCCTTACCCCTAGATTCCACGGGGTCCGTCTGCGCCGCGTTACGGCTGCGCCGCGGTTTTGGTCCGGCCTCCTCCGGCGTCATACCCTACCAGGCGCGTTTCAGAAGCATTTCAGAAGCGGAGCGTCTTGCCTGCCGGCTCGCAGTTTTTGTTGATTTTGGCATATTTCCTGGACAGGCTACTTTGTACAGACGAAGTTAATAATAACTGTAATATTCCAGTTATAAACGACATGAATCAAAGATGTGTTGCTGTATTTTAGTGGTAAAAAAATGAATTCATCATCATAATTATTCTATATATATAATTTACACAGTGCCTGTAAACCGGAGGAGAACGCTGGCATTTCTCCTCCTACTTGAAAGACTACGGAGGGATAGGGTCTGCACAATTAGTTTGTGTGTGTGTGTATATATCTATATATATATGCTATATATGCTCTGAAAGTTCCACTTCCTGCCTGCCCCGACCTTACGTTACGGCTGTGCCGCGACAAAAATAGGATTCATCCTAATTTTAGAGGAGCCCTGCGCCGAGCCGCTTCTGGGACGCTTCTGAGCCGTAACGCGCCGCGTGTGGTGGAATAGCACCCATTGACTAGAGTGGCCGCGATCGCCGTGAGCACCGCGGCGCAGCCGTAACGCGCCCGTAACGCGCCGCAGACGGACCCGGTGGAATCTAGGGGTTAGAGTCGAGATGGCAGCAAAAACGTGGATTTGTCGAAATATATGCAAAATAACAATAAAGCAGGTATGAAATGAATCCATCGATGCATGGTTCAAAATGAATCCATAGATGCATGGTTCAAAATGAATCCATAGATGCATGGTTCAAAATGAAGCCATAGATGCATGGTTCAAAATGAAGCCATCGATGCATGGTTCAAAATGAAGCCATAGATGCATGGTTCAAAATGAATCCATAGATGCATGGTTCAAAATGAATCCATAGATGCATGGTTCAAAATGAATCCATAGATGCATGGTTCAAAATGAATCCATAGATGCATGGTTCAAAATGAATCCATAGATGCATGGTTCAAAATGAAGCCAAATGCTTATATGAATATCAGTTATTAGCAACAACAACGACCAACATGAGAGCTATATTTCAGTATTTAATTTTTTGCAATAAAGCAGATAAGTGAATTCTCAAAAGTTAAAACGACTATTTTTTAAAAAAATCTAAACTTATTTTCTAACTTCTAATGTATTTTTTGCAGCATCAATTATGCTCCTTTGTCCAACAATAGTCATTTTTAAACACTTTATACATGATTTCTATTCTGCATTTGCTTCAGTATAGAGCAGGGGTGTCAAACTCAAGGCCCGGGGACCAAATCCGGCCCGTGACTTCATTTTCTGTGGCCCCATAAGAGCTTGCAAAGAATATAATATGTTTATTATACGGTTACATGCAGATTTACAGAAGCACGTTGCCCATAAACTACATGTCCCACAATGCATCTCAAATTTGTCTTTTTTCTCAGAATTTGATTTTTTCTTCAAAATATTCTTTTTTCTCAGAATCTGACTTTTTTCCCAAAATTCAACTTTTTTGTTTTGATTTGGACTTTTTCTCCAGAACGTGGCTTTTCTTTTAAAATCATTTTGTGACATTTTCACTGAGGAGACTTGCATTTTTTGCCCTAGACTTCTGCTTTCAGACGTAGTTAATTATGAAGTTATTACCCTATCCGATAATAATCCAATGCAGAGGCAATAACATTATTTTATATATATTAAACATTTATATATGTATTTTATATAGTCTTAAAGTTACAACCGGCCCTTTGAGTGCAACCATAATGCTGATGTGGCCCGAGATGAAAATGAGTTTGACACCCCTGGTATAGAGTCTTTAAGCCTAACCCTAAATTTTGATTTAGTTTTTTATGACCAATCTAATGTTTCCAATGCCTTATCTGAAGCTAACTCAAATACTCAATTTTGATGTCAAATATGATGAAGTAAAAGCCAAATCTCCTGGTGTGTAGCCCTAAAAAAAAGGCACTTTAAAGGACTTACTATATGCATCAACCAATAAAGGTATTTTAATTCTCATATCGAGACTTGTCGAGCGTTTGTTATCTCCAAACATCACCTGAAATAACCTCAGAGAGCTCGTGCCAAGAATTTCCGTTCTGTGATTATAACGAGAGATGAATGTTTGATTTGTTTCCCCTCGGGGATCAACACTGATCCGTGACAGCGTTTACTCTCCGTCAGTCTGTGATTCCTCTCGTTAATGTTTCTGTGAGTTCATCCCATGTCAGACACGATCTATGCAACATCGAATGACGAAAACATAATACATTACACAGTAATTATAATAAAACGTAGCTTAAGCATTTATGCAACTTGATTTGAAGCGTGTGTGTGAGGGGCAGCACCGTGTGTGTGTGTGTGTGAGGGGCAGCACCGTCTGTGTGTGTAGGGTGAGGGGCAGCACCGTGTGTGTGTGTAGGGTGACCAGGTGTACAGCATTTTTCCCACATCCCACAAATTGAGACTATGTCCCGCATTTGAGTGACAGTCGCGCAGAAAGGCCGGCTCGGTTCGCAGACGGCCGGCACCGCCCTTTAATATGATATCATCGACAGAGGTCTACAGAGGTCCAGAGTGTACCTCCCCCCCCCCCCGTTGACAGTTCACGGGCGCGTCCATAGTGTCTCCCCCCGTCCACCCAGTAAAAGAATCCCCACTGCCGCCCTCCCAAAAAAAGAAATGTCACTCATTTTAAAATGTCCCTTATAATTTATACAAATGCACTGTTTTGTTTTGTTTTCAAATGTCTTTTGTTATTAGATGGCTATAGCTGTCAATTTGTAAGATTTAATAATTCACAATTTAATGAATTATACTGTAATTGGCAGATTATTTTAGGGATTATTTTCCACATCCAACAACCAGCTCATTTTAAGAGTCTAAGTTTACTTTCTCCACACCATTAATGTACCGTGGTCTCTTAGTTGCTTGTAAAATTAAATAAAAATGTTAATATAGCATACACAGGACTTGTGTTCATGTGTATCCTGCTCTTAAACTAACAACCACAATCAATTTATTAAACTTTTAGGGACAACAAATTACTAATTTGAATCAAGCCTCCCTTCTCTTATCTTTACACACTGACCTAAACTCCTCTCCACCTCGCCTCACCTCACGACCTCTGGGTACTGAAAAGAGACAAATAAGCACCTGAACCTAAACGCAGAGTTAAAGAAGGTAATCCAGCCGCGGCATGTCATTGAGCCGAGCAGAGGGTCGTGGTGTGTGTGTGTGTGTGTTTAGGAGAAAGCTGAAGGCCATCCTGTCCATCTCCTCGCCTCAGATTGAAAGACAAGAAGATGTCTTTTTGTTTGTTGAGACATTTTGGGACAAAGGGAGGGAAAATGTCTGCTCTACTGCCATTTGATATGTCTGTGTGTGTGTGTGAGTGTGAGTGTGAGTGTGAGTGTGTGTGTGTGTGTGAGTGTGAGTGTGTGTGTGTGTGTGAGTGTGTGTGTGTGTGTGTGTGTGTGAGTGTGAGTGTGAGTGTGAGTGTGAGTGTGAGTGTGTGTGTGTGTGTATGATCACGACCTCTGGGTACAAAAGTAAAACTGAAAAGAGACAAATAAGCACCTGAACCTAAACGCAGAGTTAAAGACGGCGTGTCATTGAGCCGAGCAGAGGGTCGTGGTGTTACCTGAGATATAATCATTTCCCTGCAGAGCGTCACCGTGTCATTTAGAGGCAGTAAGTGCAGCCTGAGAGTCAGACAGTAAGTGCTGTTTGCATACAGTCTGGTTTTAGGACACGCGTCAATCCACACACGGAGCTATTTTTATCCCAAATAATTTACATACACACCTTTTTTGTCATTTTATCAGTAATAGAAACACATGGAAGTTGAACGAGCCTTCTGATTGGTTGATTGCTGTTGGAATTCTAATTCAAAGGAGCTCCAATCAAAGATAAGATTTGTTTACAATGAAACCAGTGTGATGTTTAAACCTTCCACCTGCATTTATCTATATATTGTTTGGATGTTTTTTAAGAAGCTTGTTAATATGTAGAGGTATTTATATAAAGCCTCCGGACGTATATTACTGTGTAAAAAAAAAAAACACAAAACTTTCCCCCTAACTGTCTCTCGGGGTCGTAAATCAGGAAGTGGAGCTGCTCTGTTTGTTCACAGCTGACAGGTGAAGGTAGTGAAATAAAATGTGCAGACGTGCATCTATTTCACACCCTGTCAACACTAGTTTAGAGGCTATTGGGTAACATACGACATTAAATGTTAACCCTTAAATTGGCAAGCATATATAAATACTTAGGATAATTATTTGATTGCTTGATTCCTTATTACACTCTTATTACACCCATGTTCCACCCATATCATACTTTTATTAAATAAATATATTAAACCCATGTTACACCAATACTTAAACTTATATTACTACGTTATTACACTGTTATAACACCCTTATTACACATGAAATCCCCCATATTACACCTGCATTACTCTGTTATTACACCCATGTTCCACCCATATCATACTGTTATTAATCCCATATTATACCTATGTAACACCAATACTTACACTTGTATTACTATGTTATTAAACTGTTATAACACTATAACACATAGTTAAGGTCACATTAAAACACCCATATTACACTGTTATTACACCCATATTCTACTGTTATTAATCCCATATTGTAACACCAATAATTACACATATTACTATGTTATTACACTATTACACCCTCTTTACACAATGTTACACCCATATTACATGTAAAAACACCCATATCAGACCCATATTACACTGTTATTAAAAATGTATATTATACCCATGTTACACCAATAATTACACATATTACTACGTTATTACACAGTTATTACGCCCTATTTCCACACTATAACACCCATATTACATGTAAAAACAACCATATCAGACCCTTATCAGACCCATATTACACTGTTATTAAAATATATATATTATACCCATGTCACACCAATAATTACACTTATATTATTATGTTATTAAATTGTTATTACACCCTTTTTACACACTATTACACCTGGGAGGGTTAATATCATGATAGCAATGAAAGGAAAATGAGTTCCTCGCCTAAAGACAGTGTTTTGTTTTCGTCTATATCAGTAAAACATCAGTAGATAAAGATAAGGACTCTGGAAACATGTGTAACACAAACTGACAGAAGGTAATGTCTGCGGCTGTATGATGGAAAGATATATAGATAAATAAATGGAGCCCCGAGGTTATTGTTTCTAAACGACGTGAAGAGAATGTTTCTGTTGATTAACATCTAATCACTCACACTCACCACTGCTCTGTGGCTTGTAGTTGCACAATAACACACCACAGTAAATATTATGCAATGAATAAGAACTAAAAACTCATGTACCGGAAAAATAGACGACCTGTTATGGTTCATAAATGAAATATGAAGATGAACAACATCATGGTGGAATATTTATTTGTCTGTATCTAATTACTTTGCATGGAGATGTGTTTAAATGTGTATTAAACAACGAATGTATGTTTTTTATGACCAATGCATACTGAGGATAAGTCATTAGCGGAAGTACAATAGCCACATTTTTACAATGAAATATAACAAGTGTACTTATTCCCGAGAGAAAACGTAACATATCCCAGAAAAATCATGTTTTTGTGATTAAAAAAGGTCAAAATGGTCATAAAAAAACACAAAACTAATGTATTTTGTAGGTATTTTGATTTTTTTGAACTCTTATGATGGAAATGCAACTGTGATGGATGTGCCGTGTGTTGTTGGAAGAGGATTTAACGTGATTTTTAAAGACTCACCCTGCTGCCTTTCTCCGGATTACATCTGCATCCTTCTCCACAGTTGCGTCCGGCACACGGCTCGTCAAACTCGTTGCCCTGCAGAAACAAAAACAGACACAGATTAATAACAATGCTTTGGGAATATATGACGAATATAATGACAAATATCCCTTGTTCAACACCGGACATGTTCCTCCAATGAACCCTGAAGTCTTTGCTTAAAGAGGCAGAAGCATGTCAAATCTCCATGAGTCATGTGGCGTTGAATCAGTGAGACGTTTGCTGGGATTTAGGAAAAGGATCAAGATGCAGTGAGTGGATAAAAAGTGCGTAATTATTTAAAGGGCAGATCTAATTGAAGTACAGAACATGTACTATCAGGTTCTCTGTGTGTGTTCAGCTTTTATTTGTCTCTCTTTATGCTTAAGTTTTCTGGTTTTCTAACCCGATATGTCACCGCTGTCTGTCTCCTGCAGCGCTTTTCTATGATGACTAACAGAGACACACAAAAGCCTTGCCTACAAGCAGAGAAAAGAGCCTTTTAGGACTCTACAATTATCAGAAATGAGCGATACATGAGGGTTTATTAAGTGGAGAAACTACATTTTTATGATACTCTTTACTGGTTGCGATTGGCACCATGCTGTGGGAGGATAGAGGTTTAAAAAAGACAGATATAGCCTTTTAAATCATTAGAGAATTGACTCATGATCAAACATATATCCCTATATTGTGTTTGTATCTGTATGCATATAATAAGCAGCTTTTGAAGAGGATAAATAGGCACTTCAGTGGTGACATCATGCATGGTATAACTATGGATTAAACCAATACCATTTTTCACTTGTCCTATCAAATCAAGCTTCCTTTTTCTTACATTTGCAATCAGATTTTTCAACAACAACCTCCACTTAAATGGCAACTTAGCTGACGTAGATCAATGATACTATGGGATTTTGCGTTCACACCAAAAAGAGAACTTAGTTCATGAGAACTTTCCCCCCCTTTTCAGTCCCTGCTAGAGAGCAGGTACTTTCCTGGGGAGAAAAAAGTTCCAATTTCTGATTGGTTGGGCGAATTGCAAACCACGGCCCGTAAAACTCGGAACATTTTTGTGAAGCCGCCATTGTATTTGCTGGCATTAGCATTATTAGCATTCGCATTCGCCCAGCGCACCAACGGAGAGAGACTAACTTATGGCAACACAAAAGAAAACATGGGAGCGGTGGAGTGATCAGGAGGTGTCGGCGTTCTGGCGATTTACTCGGAAGGCTTCAGTAGAAGCTGCTGGGAGTCCCAGCAGCTTCTACTGAAGCCAGTCCCCAACTCCGGGGACTTCCGGCCGGGGACTTCGGGTGGCAGTATACGCCGTGAAGTTGTTTGCGGCCTGCCAGTAAACCCAAAGCAGAAGAAGAAGAAGTGACGTCAGCGGCTTCATTTGCGTAATCTTCCCTCAGGGACTTATTCCGGTGTGAACGCAATCTACTCTTTAGTTCCATGGGGGAACTAAGTGCTGGGAACTCAGTGCTGGGAACTAAGTACGGCAAAGTACTAAGTAATATGTCTACTTTTACCTTATTTTCTTGCATTTTTGCCAGTGTCACACCCTCACACACCCCATCTTACACACAGTAAACAATCTGAGCATCCCCACGCGCCATCTGCAGCTCATAAACTCCATATGAACCTCAGATTAACCCTGCTGTGTTCAGGGTGGCATTCCTGAGATATCTAGCAAACATCACGCCGCGCTTTCTGAGTTTATAACAGAGCTTTCATAAGCTGACGTATGACATGGCATAAGCTCATATACCTTGAGCCTCTTATGACTTCAAAACAGCTTCTTTTCACTTTATGGACCACCTGCTGAGAGGAGATGTAGATGTATGTGTGTATTTAAACATGATAATACTGTTTTTAATCTCAAATTCACCTGTTCTATGATGGATACATGTATATATAGGAGAAGGTAACATGCTAAAAATCACCAAATGTCACTTATGAGTGCATAGTTCAGGGGTCTATTTGGGGTCAAACTCAGAGGTCACGGCTGGCATTTTGATGTGATTAGTGATGAAAGGCTGTGGAGAGAGGGGACAGGCGACGGGGGAGAAAAAGGGTGTGGACGGGGGAGTGATGGAGGCTCAGGGGTGCATTAGTTCATATGACCACAGTCTGTGAGTGTTCGTATTCATAATAAAGGAGGTCAGAGACCCTCAGGACCCCCATAAGCAGTCATCAGATGGTCTAGTCTGGGAATCAGGCGATATAATGAGAGCCTGGGAACCACCGGGGTGAAGAGGCGGAGAAATATCCACTTTAAGAGGGTTAATAAGATGGGGAGTGTTGAGTTATGCTGTCATATTAAGTGTTTTTTAATTGTTATGTTTCGTGAATTTAAGGTGAATGCTAAGAAATATGTGAAATATATTCAAAAGATATATGAATAAGGTTGAAAAGAATGTGGTTAAATGTGTAAAAGATATTATGAAAATTATGATCTTATAGAATATGATGCATTTTTGTAGATTGAACCAACATACTGTACAACTGTAAGAAATAAGAGTTGTGAAAAATATAATACAAATGTGTGAATCAGGTCTGAAAACGACCTGAAAAAAATGAAACTAAATTGAAGAAATTGTGTAAAAACACTTCTGAAAATAGGTGGAAAATGCATGTAAAACGTCTGAAAAATAGTGAGGAAAATATGTGAAAAATGAAGGATAAGTACGTGTAAAGATCTCCTACGGAACATGTGAACAATGTCCAAAAACAATTCAAAAATACTTGATAAAGGGATGATCTTATAGAATATGATGGTACATACAGGTGGGATAGGAAGGATACACATCTGTAGCAGTAAAAGTATGACCCCTAACCCTAACCCTAACCCTAATAATATAAAACACTTAAGACTTCTCAGGGTTCATACACTTTTTCACGAATTATTTTCAATGACTTTTCCATGACTTCTCCATGACCTTTACCTAATTTTCCATGACCAAAAAAATTACTCTTTCTCAGCGGTACCACATGGAACAGGAAAATAAGGTCTGCATATGAAACATGTCGTGCCTATCTAAAACAAATCAAATAGGCTTACTAGCTTCTACACGCTAACGCAACTAAAATCTCTCACCAGAAAAATACCTCGTCAGTTAAATGCCATTTTATGTTTCATTACTATACAATACAGTAATTACTATTTCGGCGATTAGATAAAATATAAATTATATTTGATGCAACTTTAGTTAAATTTCCATGACTTTTGGGAAAAATATTGTTTTCCATAACTTTTCCAGGGCCTGGAATTAGCATTTTGAATTTCCATGACTTTTCCAGGTTTTTAATGACCGTAAGAACCCTGACTTCTAGTACTTCTACAGCATGAAACATAAAGACAGGGGAGAAAGCGAGGCTTGGCACAAAGTCAAAAGCCCAGAGAGAAAGAGAGAGGGAGAAAGGAGGAGAAGGAGGTGAAAGGTCAGCTCTCCTCCCTCTGATCTCCTCGACTTGTGTAATCACAATGACAGAAGGAGGGCAAGAGAGGGAGAAATCGAGCAGGGAAACACTGACATTTGGGTCAATGGAGGCGGCGAGTAAGAGGAATGGACGTACAGCGAGAGCAACTCTTTGGCGAAGAACATAAAGAAGCTGAAAATAGACGTAAAATAAGCTTTAACGCTACGATTTAAGTCCAAATGAGAAGTGAATGCAGTTTAAGGGCATTTTAGGCAAAGGAGGGAAAAGTGACGTTAGGGTTAGGGTCAGATTATTAAAAGATGGTGCTGCAGGTGATCTCTATATCCAGTTTCTTTATTATCCTCCTTTTGTTAAGGCTGAAATTCCTCCTCAGGTATTGTCCAATCAGAGCGGGCGACCTCTCATTGTTGTAGCCTCTTTAGATTTATTGTTCGGAGATATAATCCAGCCTCACTTCACTCTGTCCACACCCAAGTGAAGGATGATATGAGCAAACAGAGACACAGTACATTTACCCTCATAGATGTGTTGTTAAATACACACAAAGAAGACAATAAAGAAATATTAGAGGTAAATGGAGAAGTTTTTAGACGTGTAGAGGCAGGTAGAGCTGCATGGCGATATACAATCTATACAGGGCATTACCCTAAACATAATGCAAGGATAAATACTAAGTACTAGTGGAGTACAAATACTTCGTTACTGTACTTAAGTACATGTTTCTGGTATCAGTACTTTACTTCACTACTTATTTTTCTGACCACTTTTTACTTTGACTTCTTACATTTTGAACCCAAATACCTGTACTTTCTACTTCTTACATGTTGAACACAAATACCTGTACTTTCTACTTCTTACATGTTGAACCCAAATACCTGTACTTTCTACTTCTTACATGTTGAACCCAAATACCTGTACTTTCTACTTCTTACATGTTGAACTCAAATACCTGTACTTTCTACTTCTTACATGTTGAACACAAATACCTGTACTTTCTACTTCTTACATGTTGAACACAAATACCTGTACTTTCTACTTCTTACATTTTGAACCCAAATACCTGTACTTTCTACTTCTTACATGTTGAACCCCACATACCTGTACTTTCTACTCTTACATGTTGAACACAAATACCTGTACTTTCTACTTCTTACATGTTGAACCCAAATACCTGTACTTTCTACTTCTTACATGTTGAACCCAAATACCTGTACTTTCTACTTCTTACATGTTGAACACAATAACCTGTACTTTCTACTTCTTACATTTTGAACCCAACCAAATACCTGTACTTTCTACTTCTTACATGTTGAACCCAAATACCTGTACTTTCTACTTCTTACATGTTTGAACCCAAATACCTGTACTTTCTACTTCTCACATTTTCCAAACAGGCTGGTTCCTTTAGTTTGAATGTGTGTTTGGTGGCGTGATCATTATTATTTAGAGTCATTGCGTGCCTATTGATTTGAACACGATCCGTGTATCCATCATTTCCTGGTCTTCTCTAAAGAAGAGGGACCAATGAAAACGTTGTCATGTTGCCGTTGTTCAGCATGGAAACATTCATTAGCTAACAACATTATTGTTCTATTAATATAAAGGGAGGTCAGGTACTCTTTAAAACAGCTGCTAGTTATGGGTACTTTTTACTGAAGTACATTTCAAAGCCCTCTTTACTTTTACTTGAGTAAAGAAGTTTAGTCAGTACTTCTACTTTCACCAGAGTATTTTTAAACACGCGTATGTGTACTTCTACTTGAGTAAAGGATGTGTACTTTTGCCATCTCTGACTAAACCCTGAAATACAGAAGTATATACACTCAGGACTAAAGTCTCCCATAGATAACAGAGACACACGAGGAGCTGAAAGCTGGGTTTAACAATAGGAAAGTTCCTGGATCATCTCATCATCTTACACACTGAAACTAAACCTGGTTGTGTCTCGGAGCAACAAAATGTCATCCCTTCTCGTCAAATTGAGCCCCCGGCATCATGACATTTGTTAAGTATCTTCATGCAGAAGATCCTGCTGGGTTAAAATTGTGAAACAGCTGGAAATAACGTTGTAAGTAGGGCTGGGTGATCGTAAATGTCTCTTATGATATAGGTACTTTTTGTATCTCGATATGAATGCCTGTCACGATATGGCACATTTTCTGGTTAGTCAATAAATAGTTAGACTTTAAATAAAACATGGAAAAGCTACTTCACATTGGTGTGATGTATAAGCTCCAAATAAACATATTTTTTCAATCAAATTAGGAACTTTAGTGCAAAATGTACAAAACTTTTCAATGAAATTGTACAGAAACTTAAGTGAAAACAGGCCTAGTCTATATCCTAATAGAAATGACAGAGTCCATAAGAATCGACGTTTCCATATCATATCATAGTCTAAATGAAATACCCTAAAGATAAATGAATATAGAATATAGAGAATAATATACTTGTTTAGAGTTATAAGAAAATATCATGGTTTGGGTTTCAATAAGTCTGTTTTTTACGTAACTTAAGCTAAAGGGAGGCGTGTGGCGCAGTGAATAGAGCGTTGGTGTTCGGATCAAGGGAGCACAGGTTCAAACCCCACTGCAGTCAGCATGTCGTTGTGTCCCTGAGACACTTCACCACAAATTGCTCCTGTGGGGATTGTCCACAGTATTGAGTATGTAAGTCGCTTTGGATAAAAGCGTCTAACAAGTAACATGTACAGTAATGTAATGTAAAGATGTCGTGAAACAAAACGTCATACTACATTCATGGCCCACAGTTTTTAAAAATAACGCAGATTGAGTTAAATGTATGAAAATTAAAGTACTGATGTGTTAATGCCTGTCTTATTGACTGTACATATGCGTCATCCTTCAGGTGAACTGACCCTTTCTGTGGAGGTGAGGCCCCCTGAGGTGAAGGTACAGGAATGTAGATCTGCTGCAGGGTTAGACATGCACCCATGAGGTTCAGCACCCCACACAAAAGCCCCTCGATCATAATTTGCATACATTTACCGACATAAACGTGAAGCAACTCATCCCCATGAATTCAACACTGAGCTCCTTCTGTCATCCCGGCATTAAACAGCTATGTGCCTCTAAGCTCCAGCTAATGTTCCCCGATCAATCTCCCTCTGTTTGCTCATACTTTACTATCCAAACACCTTCTACCGAGACTTTTTTAAAAGCCTAAAACCCTCCTGCTGTTCACACACCTGAGATTGGCAGCTCTCGGGTGGAGGCTAACGTCTGGACTTGCCTTTTCCATTCCTATAGGGTCGGATGATGCTATCTTTTAGGGAGGTTGAGTCTACGGTAGATTTTGGTTTGAAGCGACGTCTCCGCAGCTATAGGGTCGAGACAACATCACCGAAATGTGACAGGTTGTTTTGAAAAAATAAAAAAAGGGAGATAAAGCTTTGCGTTTGTTATGGAATTCCTCACTTTTAACGTGATGATGGCGGAAGGTTAAAGGTCAGAGAGGCAGAGGTGGGATATGGATGAATGAGAATACCTTGCATTACTGTACAGTATGTAAAAGTATAAGCACATTAAAGTAGTAGTGTTATGTAGCTAAAGAGACAATATGTTGTTTTTTTTAATGTAAAATAATGACCATTTTCTTTCTATAAATAATAATGTAATAGAAGGTTTAATAAACAGAAGTACTAGAAAGACCTCGTGTACTTTAAAGAGTTGGGAAATCGCCGCAATGACCGATTAAAAGACCAAAAACGAGAAAAAAATGTAGTCCTAATTCCTCCAGGTAAAACACAGGTACATTTTAAATGTGTAATGCAGAGGTGCTTTATTCAAAGAAATGAAATGATAGTGACTTCATATAAAGTGTAAAGACAACCGTGTCGTAGTAGTGATTTTCTCAGCAATAAACTCACATTACAGAAGCAGGAACCGGATATTTAGTGGCTTTTAATTAGCTCATGCTTAGCGTATAAGATTCAATCAATGAAGCAATGTGTGTGTGGATCCTAATGTAGAAAATGTGTCCTATTTGATTGGAAAAACGCGGAAGCTAAGGTTAAGATAATAAAACTTTAAAAAAAACGTTATCTTAAGGAAACGTCTGACCCCAACTGTGTGATTGACAGGTGAACTCTGGGAATTGAAGTGCAGGAAACAAGCTGTTTTAAGAAGAACCAACAACCTTGAGTCCTAAATTGACCCTTCAAACATTTCCCTCCAGGAATGTGTTGAATCCACAGCCTGTCAATCAGCATGTCATCGCATGTTATCAACCAATGAGAGAGCAGAGTGTCCTCCATCACCTGCCAGTCAAAAAGAAATTTCACAATACAAACTATGCATAGAGTGGTTACATAAAAGGACGAGCAGCCGCTTTCTGACAACAAAAAACATGACTGAGATCATCTCTGAGTGACAGGGAAGACGGGGAAAAATGGATCCTATCCAACCCTTTTTACATTTCACCTTGACATGAACCTGACGTTGAGGAATGAGTTCAAGGAAACGCACACAAGAGGAGCGGGTTGAGAGTCTGTATGCAAATAAAGGAAAGTCAAAGGGCAAGGAAATCAATTTGGAGATAAGAGGAGAAAGGACATAAAAAAGCGTCTAACAAGTAACATGTAATGTAAAGAAAGAACAAGGGTCTTTTCGTTTCTCCAATTCTGTACTTCTTTCATTTAACTTGCTGTTTTAGATATATAAGTGCATCCTTTGCAAAGTATGGCCAAATGCACAATAAGTTCCCCGGATGGTTGCTGCTGTGATTCAAGAAAAATGTAAGACTCGATCTGACAATAAACTATTATCTTATCGTATCGTAATGTACTCATAACCATCAAAAAGTTATTCCTTCCTACACTCAACGACCGCCGTCTTGGCTACATAACGGAAGTTGCACGTTAATGCTTGATGCAGTAAAAACAGCAATTTACGATTAAAAGTAATACATGTGGGTTTTTTCTCTCTATTCAAGTAACGCACAACAACACTAGACTGTAGCTGATAAGAAGCCACCATTTGATAGGGTTAATTCTTGCAGTCTAGCCTGTTGCTAACATGCTAACATAAAAAGCTAAGATGCAGTGAGGGGAAAATAACTTAAATGGTGCATTAAGTCCAATACTCTACTCTTACTACAAGTTCCATGTAGTTCTTGTACTTCAGTGCAATACTATTCAGGGTGAAATATATTATAATACAAGTAGTTAACAGCAGCAATCGCAATAAGACGTTAGCTAGCTAGCTTATGCAGTGTTAGCTAACAATGGCTATTCCTGTCAGGGCACAGCAGCCATGTGTGATTAGCCAGATTGAGACACATCCTTTTTTTTTTATGAATCATTACATATTTTCCCTGTTATGTCCTGTTGTTCATTTTCTTCTTTCTACACTGTTCATGTCATTCTTGTACTTCAGTGTGAAACTATTCAGGGGGAAAGATAGCTAGGAAGCTAACAGTACCATTTTTAGCTAAGTAGTTAACAGCAGCAATCGCAAACAGACGTTAGCTAGCTAGCTTTTGCAGTGTTTTTTATTCCTGTGAGGCAGCCATGTGTGATTTGAGACAACAATACACGATGAAAATTCACACACTGCACAAGTTCAATCATAACATATTCTCCCTGTTATGTCCTGTTGTTCCCTCTCTTCTCTTTCCTCCCTCTTCCTCCCTCTTCCTCCCTCTTCCTCCCTCTTCCTCCCCTCCATCTGTGACCCTGACATCCACCGCTGGAAACTAACCAGCTGTGTTTGGGCCTCCAGCGTTCCTCGTTCACTTCTGTTTACTCCAAGCTGTACTGTACATCTGCCCAGTGCACGCTTTGTGTACTCGTAAACAAACTGTAACGTGTGTCCCCCCCCCCCTCCTCATCTCTCTCTATCTTGCAGGCCACCCAGCTGGAGTCCGGTCAGCTTTGACTCAGCTTTGACTCAGCCAGACAGCGGAAATTTGTGGCGCTGAAAACAAACAGGACGTCGCACAGAGCGAGCTGACATGGCCGACGGCTGCTATGTAAACAAAGTGAAGCGCTGATGTCAAAATGCATTCACATCAGGAGTGGGACCTCGCTTTTATCTCATCTAACAGCTAGGAAAATACATTAGGAAACTCTCTTAGATCTCTTGGAAAATGGTTTAAAGTCATGAAGCTTAAATCCAGATGCATGTTGGGACTGAAGCAGATAGTAAAAAGTCTTGTGTAAATCTTTGCCTCTGCATTTCCCAATCTGTAATCCAGTTAAGAACGCTTTAATGTCACAAACTCTAAATCCAAACGAGCCAAAGTAAACTCGGATTAGTTAAGCTAAGCTAAGGTAAGCTTCTTCTAGTGCCACATCTCCCCTGACACAAAGAGAATAACAAAAACAGCAACTAAACTAAGACCGGGTGATTCAGTATTCAGTCATACAAATGTTATGCTTATAGGTCCAACATGTGAAGTGGCAGCACAGAGCACCATGCATGCACTTTTACTTCAATTTTATGTGACAATATACTTCATTTCAGGTTGAATGTTGTACTTTTTACTCCACTAAACTTATATTTGGTTAGTCACTTTGAAGAATCGGATTACTTATTAAGGAAAGGATGTGTAAAGGGAGGTAAAAAGGGCTGAATATGTCTTCCATCACTGTGGAAAATACTAGAATAAAAGAGTCTTAAACGTACAATTAAAAGGGAAGTACAGAAGTATTTCCACTAGAAGACTATTAAGAGACATATAATCATATTAGATCGTGAAGGCATGTCCATGTTGGTATTTCTAGGTGGAGCTACTGTAGTTGGAACTACTTTTGAATAGTTATCATACTTTAGAAAAACATTCATTGTGTATGCTTGCACACACACACACACACACACACACACACACACACACACACACACACACACACACACACACACACACACACACACACACACACACACCACACACACACACACACACACACAACACACACACACCACACACACACACACACACACACACACAACACACACACACATCCACACACACAACACACACACACACACATCACACACCACACACACACACACACACACACACACACACACACTCTTTCTGACGTGCAGTTTATATGGAAAATAAACATATCTTTCAGGCAGGATTAGGTCTCTACCTTCCTCACCTTGTTCCCTCTCTTACTGTAAAAGTGTGTTAAAGAACTCAATGAACCGGGGCGAGGCACGCAACAGGAGCTCCAACATGTTCCTGCTAATACCACCGCCACAGGTTTA
>NW_022987800.1:537986-614639 GCF_902827165.1 Trematomus bernacchii | reverse complement strand
GTTTATATATCATCAGGAGATGGTGTGCCGTGCCCAGGTACTTAAAGTGTATCTCTACAGGTAGATGTTATCAGTGACAGGAGTATTGATCTGCACAAACACATGAAACATCTCAGAAGCTTTCATGTTTCTCATTTATACCACGCCTTGCCTCTGACTGAAACAACAAACACATAATATTGTGTCAAATGCAATAGCCCCATCTTTGAAAGCTGCAATATTAAGGGAAGTAATTCATGCATCATTTAAGAAGTTAAGACTTATTTTAAAATCCTATATGTATTGACCATTTCAAGCAGGTAGAGTAATTACCAGATATCTGCAGAAGAAGAAATAAAATGCATACTGTGCATCCCTAGCAATAACCTGCAAACACGTGGATACACAAGATAAGATAAGATGTACTGATCCCAATTTTGGAAATGTTTGCGTGGCAGCAGCATAAAAACAAGTCATACATCTAAAGAAGGAAGCTTACTTTCTGAAAGTTTTAAGGTTGAGATTGTGAAACTCTACTTATGTGAATTACTTTTCTACCATTCATTGAAAGTGCTGGATCCCTTCTCAACACGTTACAGCTCCATCTAATCCAATGACTTCACCTCCTGTGTGGGTAGGAATTTGTTGCCATGACTACTAGCACCAGTCTATTAAAGTTTATACCCCCCAACCCCCACTTTCAGTATTCAGTCCTGCAGCCAAGTTGCCGTCCCACAAACCACATGGTCAGAATCGGAGCTTCCGGTAGAGGTTTGGTTTCTGTCGAGGTGTAAATCGACTCTGACATGAAAACAAACCTGAGGCACCAAATATAGAACAGTGAGTCACTTTCAAAGTGCATGCAGGGTCAGCAATCAATGCGTGAGTTTATATCTTGCTTTCCTGGAGTGTTTAGTCAACTACTGGCACAATGGGTGTAGAACTGGACAAGAAAGAAGCCATATAATATTGGAACATGTCTAAATTATGTTTTATTCGTATTGACGTTGCAAGAAAGATTGTTTGTCCTCGAGTAATTGGAAACATGACTTCCTGACTGTGAAAATGGGATAATCCGAGCACAATTGAATGCATCTTTGGCTTAAGTTCAAAACCAATATCAGACAGAAATAGCTGACACTTCAAGGACCTGATGAGACATCTATCTTCAAACATGACTCAAGTATGGAACAAAAAGACAATCCCATAATTCTTTCATCGAACAATATCATTGGGATTCCCCTAGCTTGCAGTATCCATTGTTTCAAACACGTCTCCCGTTGCCAGTGGAAACAATTAATCATCATTCTTTTTAACAACCTGCCACTAAATCTCAGACACACTTGGAAAAGAAACATCCCAAAGTCTTCAGGGTGCCAATAACAGCGCCTGGCTAACAGCGGCGCTAGGAACAATAACGTCATCCCACCGACTGCAATATAAAGATCACTAATAAGAGTGACTTCATGAAGCTAAAGACGGAGAAGATGGCAGCCAAAACAAACAACAAGCCGCTGTCTGGACAGGAGCGCAGACAAAGAGGGGGAAGAAGGGTGAGCTGTAGGGCAGAGGAGATGTTTAGATGTAAATGAACGGGGTAGAAAGGATTGGCGCTAAGGAGTGGAACGATGAGGAAAGAACAGTTTGTCAACACCGCTTTAGGCTATTGTCGTGTTGTGACTTGTGTAGGAACACAAGTCAAAAGACAAAGCTGCTTCTTCATTAAAGGATGATCATTGGGGATCAAACCGACCAAACGCTATACTTGTCTAAACTAGAGATAGCTTATGGACTTCTAAAAGACCGTCTCGAACGTTAAGGTTGCAGTTAACATACATTTCTCTCCAAAATATGTCATAATTAGCATATGTATGAGTTATGGCCAAACTAATACAAGTGTTTGTACTTGAGTTCAAGTGGACGGCTGCCAATAAAGAAGACATTTCACGAATATTGGGTTGGATTTTCTGCATTAATTGCTTCAAAAGTCCTGAGAAATATAGTTGCCCCAAAGAACTGGGAAATAGAAGCAATATTATGGATTTATGTTATTTGTTTCTGGAAAAAAACAAAAAAAGGTATGTGTTTTAATCTAATTGGGCAAATAAGATATATGAAAAATCTATATATAAGTAAATCATATAAAACAAACATGTGAACCATTGATTTAGATGTAATTCAGAGATATCGACAAACAGGGGAAAATAAAGGATAATAATTTCCTCTGCACATTTTTTACGTCGCATCAAATAAAAAAAGGTAAAAAGATGTTTTTTCTGAAATGGATCCTGAATTTTCTCTGAGATACAGCTTCATTGAAGATGAGAATATGCTCATTTTTAGGATCATATTTGTATTTTGTGCCTCTACTGTGACATGTTTACACGGTTTTAGCATGCATTTTAGCCTTTGAAGACCATTAACATGCACTTAAACCTATACATCAAATCAAATCAAATCAAGTTTTATTTATAAAGCACATTTAAAAGCGATTTTGGGTCGAGCCAAAGTGCTGTACATGTAATAAAAACACATTACTACAATCACAATAAAAGACAATAAATTACAACAGATATATATAAAAAAAAAAAATTACAGGGAAAAGTCAGGAGTCGTGCTCCGCTCTAACTAGAAGGCCAGGGAGAAGAAGTGTGTTTTTAGTGTAGATTTAAAAACCCCTAGGGTCTGGGCCGACCTCACATGGAGGGGCAGAGTGTTCCAGAGCTGAGGGCCAGCTGCTGCGTAGGCTCGGTGCCCTCGGGTTTTGAGCCTGGTCTTGGGCACTATCAGCAACAGCTGGTCAGCAGACCTTAAGGCTCTGGCTGGGGTGTAGCGATGGAGGAGTTCGGCTATATAGGCCGGAGCCAGCCCATTTAGTGCTTTAAAAACAAATAAAAGGATTTTAAAATCAATTCTGAACCGAACTGGAAGCCAGTGTAGTGAGGCCAGAATTGGGGTGATGTGGTCACGCTTTTTGTGGCCAGTCAGCAAATGTGCAGCTGCGTTTTGGACTAGCTGCAGGCGTTTAATTGAGGCCTGGTCCATACCCACATACAGAGCGTTGCAATAGTCCAGTCTCGAGGTTACAAAGGCGTTAATAACCCTTTCTAAGTCTTTAAAAGATAAATACGACTTGGTCTTGGCCAATAGTCTTATTTTAAAAAAGCAGGATTTGACTACAGTGCTGACCTGCTTGTCAAATTTAAAAGTGCTAGTGAAGGTAACTCCAAGGTTCATGACAGAGGGGAGGATGTTTTTATTGAGAGAGCCCAGAATATCAACCGGAGAGGCTGGAGGTTGGGGTCCAAAAAAGATGACCTCAGTCTTGCTCTCATTGAGGTTGAGGAAGTTTTTGCTCAGCCAGGATTTTATCTCTATCAAGCAGTCCATCAACTGCTTTAGTGAGTGTTTGACATTTGCTTTGAGAGGCAGATATATCTGTACATCGTTGGCGTAGCAGTGGAAGGGAATATTGTGTTTAGTGAGAATTGAACCTAGGGGCATATAACACACTACAGAGAAGAGAAAACCCTTCATAGGGGGTCTTTAAGATCAGAGGCAGAGACATCTTTTAATTATCTTTTTATTTCTCCTGTCACTCAACACAGAGATAATGAACTCTTTCGTTGTTAGCTGTTGGATTAAACATCCCGTTTCTCTTCAAACATCTGGCTGTGGTTTCCTCCTATCGTCGCAGTGCAACATTTAGGGATTATTACTCTGATAAATCACTTCCACTTCCAAGCGCCGACAGAACAAAACTTTATATGAGACGACAAGAGAAATGTTTGGACAGTTTGACAAATTATCCCGCTAATAGAGAGGGGGGTTACCTTACACCACAACACAGTATTTAAAGTACACTGCAATACTATTACACTGTAGAAGCCAACAAGACATATGACGCTTCAGATAATGTTTACAATGCACATTTAGATTGTTGTACTGTATGTTAGCGTAGCATAATGTTAGCAATAGCTGGTTGAGTATGAACAGGGCTACTGCAGGGAAGTAAACACTGAATTTAACAGAAGATACTTCTCATGACTTTTCATTACTGTCTGGAAACCTAAACAATTATCATGAAGCTTTTGTTGCTCTGCATACTGTAAACACGTTTTATAAATGGTGTTATGACTCTAATATAGGCTTCTGTAATCTCTTGTTAACCAAACATGTCTCAATGGAGGATGAACGTTTACATGAGCGCACACAACGAGTACGATACGGAATATTATTATCAAGAGAGTGAAATTAAGCACAAAGTCTCTCAGTGCAAGCTCAACTTTCTTTCAGCCTTATTACATTAGATTAAATATACTTAAATTAAATATAAGTTCTCTTTTTGGTGTCAACGCAAAATCAGGAACTATCGGAACTAAACGGGAAAAGTACGGGGAAAAGTACTGGCTTCACAAATATAATAATAATAATAAATACATTTAATTTATATAGCTTCTCATCTGCCAAAATCTCGAAGCGCTTAAATACAACTTTTGCAAGTGTTTCTGTGCCTTAAAAGTTTAAAATCCACTAATAAAGAACCATGTGTGTGCGGGAAATCTCTAATATCACCAATGCATTTCCAATTAGGTATGTGGAAGTCAGGAGACCACTGTTTGTGTATCATGAAAAAACATGAACCACTTAAAACTGCGACCGTAAACTCTGAGAAAAAAACGGATGCAATAAAGTTAACGGAGTTACAGACCAAAACATTTTAGGAAATCCGAGGAAAACCTGCATTTCTAAATGACGATAAACAACAAACACTTTCTTAGTTCTTAATCCTGAAGTAAACAATCTCAGCTATAAAAGCATGAACTGTGAGAAAACCCCAAATCAAGACACACACTCGAGGCGTGTAAATGCACATGAAGTGATAAGTGCTCTGATAATCACCCTTTGAAGCACCTCTCGCCTGGGGGGGGGACGAGGGTCTTTTGAAGAGGATAGGGGAGGCAATGGCAGATAAAAGTTGTGTAATGGCTTCCAACAGGTACACATGGGAGAAAGGAGGGTGTAATGGCGGACACATGGGCATTATGGTGTGAAGGAGGAGGGAAACTAGATCTGGTTTTGTACCTGGGAGCGACATGTGTCACAGAAAGGAAAAGGAGGGAGATGGAAGTGCACATGTGTGTGGAGAGAACATGTCTGTGGTTTG
Source organism: Trematomus bernacchii (assembly GCF_902827165.1). Taxonomy (NCBI): domain Eukaryota; kingdom Metazoa; phylum Chordata; class Actinopteri; order Perciformes; family Nototheniidae; genus Trematomus; species Trematomus bernacchii. The sequence continues at coordinate 609,493 of NW_022987800.1, read as the reverse complement.
GTCTACACATCACAAATGGGGCGGCAATTACAGCTTGTGTATTAGAGGGGAGAAATCTGAGATACGCAGATAATGTGCCTGAGAAGACATAGCTATGCTCTTACACACACAACACACACCTACACCAGTGTAGTTTAAAAGGTTTCATCAATCGGAACAGTGTAAGTGTAAAGCCGATCGGTGGGGTTCCCCAGATCGACGTGAAAAGGATAAAATCCCCCCAAACACTGCTGTGTGTGTGTGTGTGTGTGTGTGTGTGTGTGTGTGTGTGTGTGTGTGTGTGTGTGTGTGTGTGTGTGTGTGTGTGTGTGTGTGTGTGTGTGTGTGTGTGTGTGTGTGTCAGGATGACAGCCTGGTAAAGATCGCTCAGACCAATCCTCACGTCTTCACCTTGGATAATATCAGTGTGGCCCTCAGGGCAGATTGGCTGATCTCTGAACTGTTCAATAAGTGACAGAATCAGAAATCTAAAGCTATATGGTGAAAACTCTTGATGTGGTTGAGAGTTAAATAACAAGATATAACTGTGGTGAAATGACCAGAAACACATATTCCATTTGAAAAAAATAGAAGCAAAGATATATCAAAAATGTCAGGTTAATATGACTGGTAATGGTAAAAAAACACACATGGATAAACAGATTAAACAGACTGGAGTAAAATGATTAAGGTGAGCGTTAGCATTAATTTAGGGCATGAGCTAGGCTAGCTGTGTCCCCTGTTTTTAGTCCTCTGTGCTAAGCTAAGTTAACCAATAAACCTGGTGAGTGACTTTATTTTTACAGCTATGATGCTAATCTAAGTCTCTATAAGACACGAAAAAAGCTTGTATCATACATTTGAAAATGGAGGGGGAGAATAAACAGAAAGAGAGACAGAACAAGTGTCTGTGGCTCCAGTGCCAGAACAGTTTCTTATTCCTTCTGCGCACACACACACACATACACACACACACTGGAGGGAAATCTGTGTCCAGATTATACCACCAACCCTCGACTCGCACCACCTCGACAGACCAAGAAAAAAGCAGAGCTGTGAAGTTTCAGCTCTGTTAGCGACACTTCCGTTGCTAAAAATAGTCCCTGTTTGGCAGCAGTGGCTGGCAGAGCGAGGCGTTGTTTGGCAGCGCGGCGGGATACACTGAGGAAACCTGACCTGCAGCTGGAGTTTTTTTTTTAGAGAAAACCTGTTTTTACTGATGTTTTAATACAATTAGGATATTTCACAGTGGCTTTGTAGTAAGTTCAAATTCTTAAAAATCATTGAAATGTAATAAAAGTACAAAAGTGGGTTTGTTTCTGGGCTGTAAATGATGTTAAACAATATTTTTAAATGTTAGAAACTCTAATAAAAGTTATAAATCAAGTAAATAGATGTAAAAATGACTCTTTAAAAATGTTCTTTTATTAAAAATACAACCTAAATATAGTTGTGGTGAGGAAAAAACACCAGAAAAACTAACTTATTAGAAAGATAACTATAAGATTTTTCTATTTTAACAGAAGATATAGTGTTAGAACATGGATTTACATAAACTAGTGCCTCCATAAATTGACTTTTCCGTCCTTATCTGTATGTCTCATCACTTTTCCTCCACCCACACCTTTATGTAATCCCTCAGTGAGTCAGGTCACGCTATCAACACATCCCCAACCACAGATCAGATTACATTAAAGTGGCTAAAGTTCATTCCCCTCCCGACCCATCGTCACACACTCTTCCTCCGTTTGATCCCTGGATATTTGCAGATGTATGAGACAGACAGAGCGCTGAGTCACTCTCCATCAGCTGCGTTTTGTATCGTCTGTTTTTTTTTTGCTGATTGAGGTCAATTTGACGCATTAATAATAGAGCGTGCATTCCCCTGTCACCACAGCCTGTCGTGATGCTACTGTTCGATCAGATTAAAACCACAAGGGGTTACATGTGGAGCTCTCAATTCATCCCTGGGTGTGTCTTTTCCTTTTATTCCCATAATAAAGAGTGGATTCTACCTTTAAGTTCCACGTTTGACCACAGGGGGCGACGTAAGGAAGGACACAAGTGCATAAAACATCATAGAAATAAGAATAATTCCACTTGCTGACCCCCAACACACACACCAACACACACTGACACACCAACACACACTAACACACCAACACACACTAACACACACTAACACACACAACACACACTAACACACACAACACACACCAACACACACCAACACACACTGACACACACCGACACACACCAACACACACTGACACACACCGACACACACTAACACACACACTAACACACACCAACACACACTAACACACACCAAGACACACCAACACACACCAACACACACACACCAACACACATTAACACACACCAACACACACACACTAACACACACTAAGACACACCAACACACACCGACACACATTAACACACACCAACACACACCAACACACACTAACACACACTAACACACACCGACACACATTAACACACACCAACACACACTAACACACACTAACACACACCAACACACACTAAGACACACCAACACACACCAACACACACACACCAACACACAAAACACACCAACACACACACACACTAACACACACTAAGACACCAACACACACCGACACACATTAACACACACCAACACACACTAACACACACCAACACACACTAAGACACACCAACACACACTAAGACACACCAACACACACCGACACACATTAACACACACCACACACACACACACACACCCACACACACACACCAACACACACTAACACACACCAACACACAGTAAGACACACCAACACACACTAAGACACACCAACACACACCACACACACACCTCACACACAACCCCACACACACACCAACACACACCTCAATCACCTATAACACAAACACACACCACCAAGCACACATGACGACACACCTTGAGAGCCTTCCGCGATGTAAAAAGACCACAGGAACTATTATCACATCCATTAATGTCACTATTTCTAACTTCTGTCTGTTACATCTCACTTATGATGGGTGACTTCACTCTAACTTGGCTGCAGTGTTACAAAAGTCCTGGTCATAATTTGATATCTTGGGTGTGTTTCTAAGCAGCCTGGAGGAGCAGACGGGTGGAGATCACATCAAAGAGGTTTATTAAATCAACATAGGGAAGATTTATTTTGATATTTCACCCTCAGAGGTCAGAGGTCAGAGAAACACCCTGGAGCTGCCACAGATTCAGTTTCTTGCTCAAATGACACTTCAGTAATGTGGAAGTGAAGCTGCTTTACAAATGAAAGAAAATATCATGCATGCTGAAATTCATAATAATGTAATTTATCCTTGCATAGTGAACGCCAACTGTTCCTCTCTCTATCAGTGTAACATCTATTGGTTTGTTTTCCAGAGATATCAAATGCATTTTTCGAATTTATTTTAAATATTTCAATTATCACACTGTTTTTTTTCTCTATTAAACATTTCAATATAACAGTTTTTCGAATCTTGCAATAAAATATGGGAAGGGTAGTAAAAACATTGCAATTTGGCTTCTGTGGGACTTTTAATGGACTAGTTTGCATGCTGTTTATCAGAAATCCTTGTCCCACAGAGGGGAATGTACAAAAAAACATACTTTTTATACAATTTCACACTTAGATATGACTTAAGAGATATGAGACATGTATCTTAAAGGACCAAAAAAAGGATCTTAAAGCTACTTTTTCTTTGAATTAGAGCGAAAGCAATTGCCTTTTCCATTTGCAAATCGGAGCTTCTCTCCCATAAAATCAGCTGTGCAGGCTCCAGTGGATGCTCTGATATGATGGGATGTTGCAGACCTGCAGCACTGGGATGTCCTTAAATGGAAAGACATCTGAGGCCACCTTCTGTACACTCTCTGTCTGACCTGTCTGAACTGCTTCTTACAGACTCGTCCTGCAAAATGCAAAATAAAAGTGTTCAAATAACGACTGCCCTCAGGCTGGTGTGTTTCAGGGCTTCCTTAGACACACTGAGATGTCCATATATGGTAATAGCTTCTTTAAAATCAGAGTAAAGTCTTGAAATACGCTGCTCAACTCTGCTCCAATTTGGCCAGCACTCTTTAAATGAACCATGAGAAAGACCTTGAGGATTTGAATGAACCGGACTGCAGGGTTTTCTGACCAGTGAGGCCAAAGAAGAAGAAGTATGTCATGCATTCATTTCAATTTACATCCTGTATCTGGATGTTGTTTTTCTTGCTGTTTGTTTAGCTATAGACAGTTACTCTGTTATGCTAAGCTATAGGCTAATTTCCTCCCAGTGCCAATATAGTTCATCACTTCATGTTCATTACACATGTTTGTCTGTTTATAGTCCTCATATCGATTTGATATATTATCATAGTATTCCATTTTAGTCTACTTTACAATAATTACTTGACGTACATTTTGTCTTATTCTACATATGAATCCCTTTAAAATACTCCAAATGCTTAAATAGCTTAAATATGTGGAAAGCTTAGCATGATATAATGACAGGAAAGTGCCCGACTGAAGCTCTGTGGCCACACTAAGTGACAATCAGACATGTTGTACAATAGGTAAACTACCTGTTAATAGTTTCCAGCTTCACAAATACAACTTTTCTTAGGTTTTCTTTGCTTTGGAGGTTTCAAATCCACCAATAAAGAACAAGATATGTGCGGGAATCTCTAAGAAAACACTCAAACAAATGCAGAAGCACAAACACAGTGTAACCAGGGTAGCAGTATGTCTACATATAAGCAGCCTGCAGGCAGGACAAAAGTCCCAGCTATGCTATGCTACACACACACACACACACACCCTCCCTTTAGTCAATCAGCTTTTCAGCAGCTCTTAAAGCAGCATGGTGAGGTTAAAATATCACCCTGACGCTCCTTCCTTTGTGATCTGATCCACCTCTTTCTCTTCCTGCTAAACACACACGTCAGGCATGTGTGTGTGTGTGTGTGTGTGTGTGTGTGTGTGTGTGTGTGTGTGTGTGTGTGTGTGTGTGTGTGTGTGGTGTGTGTGTGTGTGTGTGTGTGTGGTGTGTGGGGGAGAAGACAGGGGGAACATCGTGATGGGAACCAGTGAAATACAGGCTGAAGCTGTGAATGGGACGGTAGAAAGGGGGGGGGGGGAATCTGAGTATAACTACAGGAGTATGTAAGATGAAATATATATAAATGTAAAAGGGGAGAAATACGGAAGCCTAGAGGTGACAAATGAAGTCAATAGTAGAGTAGAGGGCTTTTCAGCATGATAACAGGGTATACATAAAAGTGTACACGTGCCATTTAAAGGTTTTTGTTGTATATTAGTTGCATTTGTTTGTTAGTTTACATACCGTCTGTTTTTTGCACACATTTTAGGTCTATTTTTTTACAATGTCATATTGTGGTCTCACTTCAGTCTCATCTTATCCTTAGATAGGTAATGTATTAAACAAGTTATATTGATTATAGACAAACTAAAATATTGCTGTTTTACCTCAAAATAGCGACTTCAAAATGTTTCCCTTTATAATGCAGCTGGAAAAAAACCCAAAGAGCAAATGAAAAAATAATATAGAATAAAATAAATATATAAAATTAATACAAAAACATATATAAATGTTAAAAATATATTAATACATTAAAAAATAATATTAAATACATTTAAAAATATATTAAATCATTTAAAAAATATATTAAATCATTTAAAATATATTAAATCATTTAAAAATAATATTAAATACATTTAAAAATATATCTATTAAATACCATTTAAAAATCTATTAACTCATTTACTCTCTTCCCTCCCTTTCCCCCCTCTCTTCCTCCCTTTCCCCTCCTCTCCATTCCCTCCCTTTCACCCTCTCTTCCCTCCTTTCCCCCCCTCTCTTCCCCTCCATTTCCCCCTATCTCTTCCCTCCCTTTCCCCCTCTCTTCCCTCCCTTTCCCCTCTCTTCCCTCCCTCCCCCCTCGTCCCCTGTCTTTCCTTCCCGTTTCCTTCCTCCTCCTGTCCTCTCTTTCTTTTTTCTTTTGCCAACCTGTATTCATGATACTACAAGGAGTGCGAGACAAGAGACAACACAGCTTTTTCTTCCTAAAAGGTGGATCATAGCGTGTCATGCATAGACAAATATGTTCATAAAAAACTCAAACAGTGCAGATACACTTTAGAGGTTTGCCCTCAGGCTGCAGCTAGAGAGGAAAGAGAACGGAAAATGGGAGAAATTGAGATTTTAGACAATAAACTCGGAGAGAAAGCAGGAGATCTTTTTACATGTCGGGGGAGGAGGTGGAAATGAAGTTCTCTGCACTAAATCATAGACTGTCACACACACACACCACAGTAATGAGAGAGAGGCTAGTGTTGGGGGTCCTGAGGCGATGTGTGTGTGTATCTGTTTGTATGTTAGACAACATGTGAAGAAGCAGCTCTTTAGATGCATCGTAACGGAAACTGCGGTTGTGGTTAACAATGATGAAAGTCAAACACTGTAGGTGACACCGTTTAAGGAGATTTAAACATCGCTGCTCCTTCCTGTGGCTTCGCTTTAAATCGGGGAGAGGGTTGAGGAAGTTACGGATTAAGGAACTAACGCAACGAAAGACCATCTTAAACAAACATGGAGATTTTCATGCCTGAACATCTGTCAGCGTGGGTTCACAGCTCAGTGAAGAGTGAGGGTTAGGGGTTCAGAAATAATACTAATGGTTCCCTTATTATACTAGAAGCTTCTTTACCTCATATACTTTAAGCGCACTTATCTTCCTGTGTCTTATTTGGGATTAAAACGCTCTACTTGTGTCTTAATGCCAAAGGAAACTCTTATTTAGGGCATTTTATTTTGAAACTGCTTTGTTCGTCTTAAAACTCTCTTTTCCACATTTATTTATGATATTGTAGAAATCCTACATCCCAAAATGACTGATTTGGGCACGTAGCTGTCTTATTTGCATGTTACTTGAGAAAAACAGTGCTTCAAATTTCAGAGCGTAACTCTTCTTTACATGTCTTATTTTGAAATAAACCCCTTTTATTTGTGTATCTTATTTTGAAATGTAACTTATTTTGGAGCAAAACTGGAGCAAATTGCACTTCTTACTCCATAATAAAACAATTTGAACAATTTGTTTTGGATTCAATCTCTTCTTTTGCTCGCTTTTCAAAGTTCAATAACTCCTGTATTGCCTTTAGGCAGCGAAGGAATTTATTATAACAAACAAAACACATTTTGACATATCCTCACTTTATTGAACACATCTTTTTGACGTCAGAGCTGTGTTGAGCTGCACATCTGCGTGTGACTTACAGGAAGAACCGTCAATTAAAACGCTTATTTTACCAGTTGAGACGCAATCAGAAATTACTCTGCGACAAATCCAAGTCATGCAAAAGAACATCAATAAATGCAACCGACATATTTCAGCATGCTGCAACAAGGTAACCCCGGCAGACTGAGACAGGAGGGGAAATGTCTCCGCTACCTGCAGGCCAGACTGTGTTGACATACCTTAATATTAAAGAAAATATCAATCTGGATACCACGACAAAGGCTCGCCTGTTTGAATGTTTCTTTTCGAGATTCCCACATACCTGATGTTTTATTTTCCGTGGATTTTCACACTTTATGACACAGAAACCCTATCAAAAGTGTTATTTGTGAAACTGAAAAACCATTTCCAGGTAGTTTTCCTGTAGTCAACATGTCTGAAAGTGGCTTTTTGTTGCCACAGGAGCCAATGTCTCGCATGCAATGTCAACAAAACACTACAAATAAAGTTAAGAATCTCCAATAGGTGCAATATCTACTCGAACAGGCAGAGAGAAACGATGTAAGCCTGCTTGAATGTCTTTTTGAGATTCCCACATACCTTTTGTTAAATTTTTCAGTGGATTTTCACACTTTATGACACAGAAACCCTATCAAAAGTGTTATTTTAGGTTAACATGTTTGAGGAATATGAGAATTTGACAATATCTACTCCAAACAGGCAGAGAAAAAACGATGTAAGCCTGCTTGAATGTCTTTTCTAGAGATTCCCACATACCTTTGTTACATTTTTCAGTGGATTTTCATACTTTATGACACAGAAACCCTATCAAAAGTGTTATTTTAGCTATTTCCAGGTAGTTTTCCTGTAGTTAAAACATGTCTGAAAGTGGCTTTTTGTTGGCACAGTCTGGCACGCAATGTCAACAAAAAACTACATCAAGTTATGAATCTCCATGCAACAGAACACGCTTCCTCAATCTAAAACAAATCCACACTAGTGTAGGTAAAGAAAAAGTTCCCACTGTAAACTGACTGTATAAAAAGTGCTTCATCAGAGTGATTTTCAGCCCTTCAGGCTTTCGCTTATGTAACGAGGATTTACCGTCATGCCTTTCCGTATCTAGGCGCTGAAATGCAAGTATTTCTTTCACATGTAGCCGGTCGTAATTGACCGGTCTCCATAATGAGTACATGGAGCCAGTGGAGGCCATATATCGTGCTAAACATCCCGCAGTATCCATGTGAGGAAGCATGTAAGGCATGTTTAGGATGCTTTGCAAATTTAGGGCACATTGCATCGCACTTGGAAACCAATTGAGCTCCTTATACATGGGATGGGACGTGTGTAAACGCTGCATAAAGAAAGCCAAATATGGAAATACAGACCCACCCCGAGCCGTTGCACAATGGTAAATGTTTGGAGCTGTGAGTACATGTCTTCAACGCAAGTTATTATTATAATTACATAGATTGGGTTTTAAGATACAGATTAATGTGGTTTTTACGATGAAAGATGGTGCAAAAAACTCGCAACAAGATCATAAAAGTAGCACCTGCTGGTATGGGAACAACTAAAGAAGTGCAGAGTTATTTAGTACTTTTTAATACCTTCCATTACATTGTTATGGAAAATGATAGGTTATGCATCAATAATAAGGACCCAATAATGTCACTGACGTGGCTAATTTGGCAGCATTTTGATCTTAACTCCCAAGATGCAACAGTCCATATGAAGGCAGAGAATACTGTGTGTTTAGAAATGTGTGTGTTTGCTACTGCCTATAAGAGTCTATTCATACCCTTATTACTGCATGCTTGTTGCTACCAGTCATTAACATAACATGTATTCAAATCATCTTCCACAAATAGCCCTCTGTCGCATTAGCTCGATTCAGACTGATGATGAATGTAAGACGATGTTAGCAGACAGAACTGGCAACAAGACAGTTTTACCCGGCAACCAGACAAACAACACATACCTGACATGGCAACGGGACGGTCTGTTGTTAACATGCTATCCCATGTGATTTGGGATGTTTATAATTATGTATAAGCTGCGTGTTAAAGGTAAGGCGTTAGCTGTGGATGTGATAATGTGGATCTAAACGTGTGGGATTAAAAAAAGACGTTACATGCAGTTAATAATAATGCCTTAGATGCATTTATTAAAACTTATGGCAGCTTACAGAACCTTTGTCAACCATATTTTGGCCTTTTTAAATGTCACATGTTCTTTCGGATGACTAAAATCTGGCTAATTTCTGGCACTAAATATCCGTGCTAATGCTAAATCATACTTTTTTCTCTAATCAAGAGAGATATTTAAGTCTTAATATGAAGTTGAATCAGAGAAACACGCTGATTTACAACCACCTTGTCAGTCGAGGAAATCTAGGACTAAATACATGTATAGATTACTTTTATCTGTAAGTGTCCCCCTCATATGTTTTTGTTTATACGGGTTAGATCAAGATACTGAACCCTTTTTCACTCAAAGAATCTCCTTATCTGATGAGTGATATGATATCCACCTTTCTATCACTCTCAATCTTCTACATTCCTGATGTTTATTCGAAAGATCTCTTCAATGCATGTCCCTAGAGCGTCCGATTAATAGCATTGTTTCGTAGAAATGTGGGGTTGGGTAAGATTTGGGCAATACAATGTTTGAAAGCACACACAGGAACAGCTTGAGAAGAGACTGAACAATTGCACAAGATCCTAACTCTGACTGATGATATCTTAAATGTGTTGAGTCTGGATAAGGCTCTGCCAAGATGAAGTCACACCAAACACCTGCTAGCAGCATGGGAAAGCAGACAAGTTGAGAGAAATGCAATGATGTAGCCGAATGGATAAAGAAAAGGGATGTCATCTTAGCACATAGCTAACTAGCTAAATAGCTAACTAACCAACAAGCTAGATTCACTAAAGATAGCGACAGAAAAGGGGTAACAAGTGTGAATGACAACAATGCAGCTCTACAAGTTGTTCTAAGTCAAATTAACAAATAAGAAATATGTAATTGTACGGCTAGCGTCCACTGTTAGCTGTTTTGGCTACTGCTAGTGTGCTAACATTAGCTTCTAAGTGTAAGCTAACCCCTTTTTTTCAGGCAAGAGCAGTTCCTGTGACACAGTGTATTGGGTTTAAATAACCAGTTACAGTAAGGTCATGGAAACTAATGACACTATTACCTTCTACAGTGCTCAGTTGACTTTTTCCAAATAACAAAATAATACACTTATAAACAAATAAATAGAAGAAAACGTAGCATTTTGGCGCTACATTCAGGAAATTAAAGACAGGAAACAGACAAAAGACAGGTCTAAACCAATCTGTTTTTACATTTAATATCTATAAATAGATTAAGGAATCTCTGTTAGAAGCAGCTTTATTTGCTAAGCTATGCGTAGATGTAGCATTTTCCGTATTAATCAGAATAACAGCAAGACAGCGGAGACAAGCTAACAAGGTGCTGTCAAAGTCCGGTAGCTAACGAGACAAAATCAATCACATGGATCGGAAACAAAACTCTCCAGATGTTCCCTCCTCTGATGAGGCCAAAGGTGAAGATGCCAGGTTAAGATGGAGACAAATGGATGATGGGACCCAGGAAGGAAAGAAAGGGGGGGGGGGAAGCTTTTAACCAGGTGTTAGCCTGTACCCCTCAGGTACTCCCGTCTTCTGACACTGTGTTTAAAATGACTGATGTAAAAGGGTTGAACCACGAGGGCCTAGACACATTTGACTTTCTGCTGCTTCATCAACCATTGTGTCTCTCAGCGCAGCATTAGCATGTCTGGACAGTTACACGAGTTAACAACAAGTCACAGCAAAGAGAATAGACGATAAAAACGCTAATAAAACAGCAGGAGGGGATATATACGACTTTGGAAACCACACAGAAAGCTGTCAAATTAAAATATGAGTAACATCCTGGTAAATATCTCTTTTACAATGTCTAGGTTATATGTAGAGAAGCATAATTCAGGCCGTTAAACTCATGTCATCACCTTGTCCTGCTGCCAAGTGTGTGTGTGACATACATTCCTCTATCTTGCATTTCTTTTCTGTCTCCTCAAGAGTTACATGACGGGACAAGAGACGTACATAGCTGTCCCTCACCACTGTGCCAGAGTGTGGAGGGAGTCCTCAGTGTGTGTGTGTGTGTGTGTGTGTGTGTGTGTGTGTGTGTGGTAGTGTGTGTGTGATAGTGTGTGATAGTGTCAGTAGGGAAGCATCCAAACCCAAACACACAGCTGCTTTTCCGGACACACTTTACAAACTACATGTCTTTCCTTCCCTCGCTCCATACATCTCTGGATTTCCTTCCGTCTGTAAAACTCTAACACACAATATGGGATCTGATAAGCAAAGGAATAGCTGTTCTTAAAAGTATTTTAGTTCTTCATATTGGATCAACACAATGATGTACAGTAGGCCAAATATAATTCCCTTTCTTGTACATTTTTGATTTACTTATCGATCATTTTACCCAATTAATGTCTCTAAACAGCTATTCTTGTTCAACCAACAGCAGAAAAATAACCAATCGAACCACATTTACAAAAACACGTAGAAAAAGGGTGCACTTTTACTAGAGAGCGCAAAAAGCCCTCTCCGGTTATTTAAGAAAAAGTTAGAAAATATATGTTTATCCGCACCAAATCTTTAGGGATCCCTTCTGCCAAGATTCATTGAAATTAGGCGCACGTTTTTTTTTTTTTTTACATAATCCTGTTGAAAAACAAGCTAACTGAACACTAGTCAGATATTTTTCTAGGTTGCTATGATATAATAAGGCTTTGGTGGAGACCGAAACTAAAAGGGGAGTGAATATTGGATTTGCATTCATGTGGTTATCATATAATGTTACGGCCGAGCGTAATAAATCGGACACTATTTGCAAAATGATCTTCATTTTTTGGTCTGGTAATATAACCAAAGACAAACAAAAATTATAATATTGTAAAAAGTCAATAACTGCTTTAACTATCTCTCAAAACTTTAAAAGAAATTCGATTCATAAAAATGTCTAGTATCGTCACAACACACCCTCCTCTGTTTTCATCTCCCTCCCTCCTCTTCCTCACCTTTCATCCCTCTCTCCCAAAGTCCCTGACCCTGAACCAGAGGGAGGGAGGAGGGAGACTCGGGAGGAATGAAAGCCGGGAGTGAAAGTGTGTTTCCAAGATCAGAGGGAAGCGCGGAGGTCAGGAATGTCGTGTTGTAGGGTCAGGATCACCGGGCTTAATGCTCTGCAGAGACCTCATATAGGAACTCAGCGTTTCCACATCTGGGAATGTGAGGAATTCAAAAGGGACAGTGAAGGAGGGTCTGTTGTCTGAAGATTGGATAATTTGACTTATCAGGAAAAGGGGCTCGGGAGATCTAAGAATTCCTGGGACGCTGCTTTTTGATGAGTGGCATGAGGAAGTGAGGACTGCTGGACCAAAGTCACAATAAAGAATAATTAAATGAACAGAAATCGACCTAAATCAAGGTTACCCTGTTAAAAAAAACTGACATTTCTACGTCATTTGCTCGCAAGCACTGCTACAAATCAACTGTTAATCTAACAAGGACTACCCCAAAACATATATATTGTATCTGTGAGCAAAAGATCATAAACAAGTTATTATGGTTATTCACACTAGATTGAAAGATTAACAATCGTCGGTATTTAGAGGTCTCCATAGTCTACTTTCTTGTTTAAGTGCAATTAAGACACTTTAATTAACTATTACTTTGAATTAAAAACTGCTTTTTCTTGCTTGAGACCTACTGTAACAACAACTTTTTAACTTAAGGATACAAAAAACGGCAGAAAGACATCTTTAAAAACCATTTTGGTCGACTAAGAAATTGTTTTGCCTTTTTCCTTATATATCAAATATTTAAGATATTTCACAGAAAATGTTTAAACTGACCAGATTTGTCATACATTAACACCCCTCGAGACTTAGCTATTATGTTAAAAAAAACGACACAACGTACCTTCATATTATTTCTCTAAATCAAATGTTGTATGGAGCTCTATTTACTGCTCAAAATGTTGATTCAAAAACTAATGTACGGGAAAAGGGAAATATGTGGCAGCTTGTGTCTTAATAGCACAACAGCTGATACCAGAAAAAGAAAAATTATCATTACATCCGAAGTTTAATTTCTGTCTATTTACCCATAAACACGCGTCCTCAATGTGACCTTTTTCACCTCCAATAATTCAGATTACTTTGACGTTTCATAAACCCCTGGGGGTAGAGAGTGAGTGAAAACAACATGAAAGGGATATTATTAATGGGAGGGATTTCAGAATCAGTCACTGGCTAAAAGTCCTACTATACAGCAAATATATAAAGCCAACAACATGCCATGAAGCAAGAAGATGAAGGTCATTTCCTGTCTCTATTCACCTGGACTTTCTCTACGCAGGTGTACAGTATGTGTGTTGGTTTTAGCCTTATTGCCAAAGGGAATTCAGGATGCATGTTATCAATTTCCTGTCTGTGCGTGTGCTGTCTTTTCAAAGTAGGAATGCCATGGGTTTGTCTTCAACATTTCCTGTCTGTTCACACGCATTATGAGAATGTTTGCTTTTGGTTCATATGAGCATCGTTCCATGACGGCTTACACATGCCAGACCTCGGGTCATCTGAAAAATACCTTTCTGTGGAGAGTCTTATCTGACGCTGGCGCCACGGAAACCATCGTTAAATCCCAGTGAAAAGGCTCCTTTACATGATTGATAACAACCTGCAGTATCTCAATCAAAACCTCTCGCAACCGTGACAAGAACTAGTGATTTCAGTGTGCTCCATCTCTGCATCACCGAGGCGTTGCATGCTGACATTCAACCAAGAATTTGCACGCATTGATGTGAACTAAAATGTGATTATTTTATTTGTATGTCTCCACGTTGTTCCATTTCAAGGTAAACAGTGCGATGTCAACTACTGTCTTATCGAGTGACAAACAAACACACAGAGACTCTCTCTAAACACCTCTTTATTCACACTCTCTTACTCTGTCAAAGTTATCTTAATTACTTAGAGCAGGTGATGGGTTACGTAAGTCTTTGAACACACACACACACACGATCAGATAAGTTCAGTGTTTTTTGGAGGAAGTGTGTTTACCTGCAGGCCAGAGATTCAGGGAGAGGATTAAGGAGAGAGGGATGGAGGGAGAAAGGATGCAGAAAAGGAGGTGAGGAGGGAATAAAGAAGGAGTAAGGATGGGAGACTATTGGACCTTTTGGTCTGCCTCCTGTCACCAGTGCCCTCCGAATGAGCCTCGAGTCAGGCAGGAAGAGAGAGACAGACAGACAGACAGACAGACAGAATAGACAGAATAGACAGACAGACAGACAGACAGACAGACAGACAGAATAGAGAGACAGACAGACAGACAGAATAGAGAGACAGACAGACAGACAGAATAGACAGACAGACAGACAGACAGACAGACAGAATAGAGAGACAGAATAGAGAGACAGAATAGAGAGACAGACAGACAGACAGACAGACAGACAGAATAGAGAGACAGAATAGAGAGACAGAATAGAGAGACAGATAGACAGACAGACAGACAGACAGACAGACAGACAGACAGAATAGAGAGACAGACAGACAGACAGACAGACAGACAGACAGAATAGAGAGACAGACAGACAGACAGACAGACAGACAGAATAGAGAGACAGACAGACAGACAGACAGACAGAATAGACAGACAGACAGACAGACAGACAGACAGACAGACAGACAGACAGAATAGAGAGACAGACAGACAGACAGACAGACAGACAGACAGAATAGAGAGACAGACAGACAGACGGGGAGAGAAAGGGAAGATAAGAGAGAGGCCCAGCCAATCAGAATCGCCCCCGGTAATTTACGGCTTTTCATAGTGATGCAAAAGAAGTCAATAAATTGACGTTGATGTGAGGCTATTGACTCCTTTGACCATTAACGCACACACAACACACACAAACACACACAGCCACAGAGCACAGCACACACACACACACACACACACACACACAACACTCACGACACACACACACACACACAACACACACACACACACACCACACATCACACCAGCAGCACACACAGCACACACCACACACACCACACACACAGCACACACACACACACACACACACACACACACACACACACACACACACACACACACACACACACACAGACACACACACACACACACACACACACACACACACACACACACACACTAATGAAAAGTTGTTCATCCCTTTTTTGGAAGACTAATAAAGCAAAGTCACTCACCCTTAGTCAGCTGTGTGTGGTTGAATCAGTGCACTAACCTTTGCAGATAAAGACCCTGCGCAGCTCTGACAGATATACGGTCGTCTCTTTATATCTTCTTTTTGTCCTCACAACACACAATAACTCCTCTTCGTCTTTCTGTCACTCCTTTTACTCCTCACTCTCCCATCGTCTCACTCACATTTCCTTCTCTAGATCCTGATTCTCCATCTCCTGTAATCTCCTCTTTCTATCGCTTGCTTTTCTCGAGGTTAACCTCCAATATAAGTGTTTTGAAACAGAGACACACAATGACAGGTCAGCTAAAGCGACCTTTGACACCCCAGAGGGCAGCTGGACATTTCTCCACGCACAAGAAAAATAGATGTTTACACACACGTCTCTCGTTCCCGCGTCTCTACTACAGATATTTCATCCTTATTACTCATTTACAATAGGAACAAGCCTCCAAGTTATCCAATGTACATGCTTTGACTTCACATGAAGGCTTCGTTGTTGCTTCTGTGTTAAGGGAATTTCCATTTTTAGTGTCGAAAATCTTTTAAAACAACCTTAAGATGCATCAAAATCTAGATATATTTAACCTCAAGCCTTTTTTCCTAAGGCATCAAATGTAAGATATTCTATTTGTTTCTGTCTTAATTCATAGTTTTGCCATTTGTAAACTTTATTTAGGCAATATTCTGGCAGGGTTTATGTTTTTAGACAACATTAACATGTGGTTAAATCTGTTAAAAGGACAATTTAAGGAATAATACAGGAAAAAGGAATAACGATTTTAAGGAATAATGTGTTAAAAATCTATCAACAAGCCAAGATATTAAAATGGTTTTCTGATACTATAAGGTATACTATTAGCACTACCAATGGTACAAGTGATGGTTTAATTGATGCAATTAATGGAGACAAAACTGAAATCAGTTTAAAGTTGGACCAGAACATGTCGAAGTTTTTATACCATTTTGCGACAGTAAGGGAAATATATCCAAAATATCTTCATATGTATAGAATACTAATACATAATACCAATTGCCTGATTGAATATATCTGTGTCAAACTGTGTAAAAGCAGCCGATAATCAGCTGATAACAAGAGGAGCAGAGAGACCCTGTTAAACCCCCTCTGACCGCGACAGCAGGCCTTTTGAATGCTAATGCTATTCTCTCCTTAGCTACGGTAAAAAACGCACATCACAATGCACTGCCCATCTTCTCCAGCACTCTACAGGGGGTCACACACCACACACACACACACACACACACACACACACACACATCAACATCACATCACACACATACACACACACACACATCACACACACACACACACACACACACACACACACACACACACACAACACACACACACACACACACACACACACACGCACAACCACATCACACCACATCACACACACACACACACACACACACCTACACAACACACAACACACACAACACACACACACAACACACACAACACACACACATCACACAACACACACACACACACCACAGTTTTCTTGCTATAGAAGGAGCCCCATGTCGACAAGAAACGAAGTGATGATGGATTGTAACCTGTTTGCAGTTTTTTTACTGGACTAAAGGCCACAAGGTCAAACGCGCAAACACATTGTATTTGACACACACACACACAGGGTCGGTGGTACCCTTTGAGGTTTTAAACAGAGCAGTCCCCAGACACCAACTTTGCTCCAGTGTGAGGGGCTTAAGGGGGCCCCCGGGGAACGGTTAAAACCTGGTGACTCGGTGGAGAGAGAGCACGCTACTCCCACTTAAAAACAATGCTTCTTTACTAAAGAAAACACAAGACGTGAGAAAAATTGGTACACACAGATAGGTGCTTTCACATCAGGGATAGAGCAGGAATGTTAAACGAGGGGATGCTTTGATAGCGATCGTTCTCAATTGGGAGAATACGATTTGCAAGATAAGGACAACAGATAGAAGTTATTTTGAAATGTTGGAAGTAAACACAAGATTAACAGTGAAAAGATAGTACAATATGCGGCATTATACTATATATAAGTGGCTGCTACTTCTTATTTAAACTACTTAAAGCAACTCTTTTGCAATATAACACCAAACTATAATCTGAATGCTACAATTTTGTTTAACTACTACTACCCTTTTTCTACCTTTAACTTAATTTGATTTGTATTTTTTTAATGTGTACTGCCCTCTTTAATCCAACCAGGCCGGTTCATACACTTTTTCACAATGATTTTCAATGACTTCTCCATGACCTTTACCTTATTTTCCATGACCAAAACAATTACTCTTTCTCAGCAGTACCACTGACAATGGTTTATTTTAACATGGAAAATAAGGTCTGCATATGAAACATGTCGTGCCTATCTAAAACAAATCAAATAGTAGGCTTACTAGCTTCTACATGCTAACGCAACTCAATCTCTCACCAGCAAAATACCTCGTCAGTTAAATGCCATTTTACGTTTCATTACTATACGATACAGTATTTATTATCGTATAGTATTATATTCGACGATTAGATAAAATATAAATTATATTTGATGCAACTTTAGTTACATTTCCATGACTTTTCCAAAACTTTGGGAAAAATATTGTTTTCCTATAACTTTGGCCAGGGCCTGGAATTAGCATTTTGAATTTCCATGACTTTTCCAGGTTTTTAATGACCGTAAGAACCCTGCTATTCAACACCATTTCAATTGTGTCTTTATCTGCACTGTGCTCTTTGTAAATGTCCCCAATGTGTGATGAATAAAGGGTATCTGATTAGCCTAGCGTGCTAAGGGTTACTACAAAATTAGCTTCAGGGTCAGTTTTAGTCTTAGTTATAGTTTCTGGATTTATTGCAGTAATTGTTTTTGTATAAAGCTGCATTTTTTAGCTAGGTATATCTAATAAGATTGACGACATTTAGATCTCTATATTTACTCTTTTAGGTTAAGTTTCCAGGAGAGTTTGCTCTTGCTAGCAAAGCCAAGCTAGCATGAACCGAATCAATCAAATGTGCCACTTATTAGATTTTTTCCTGCCAGTCATTCTCTCTTCCTCAAAAACACACATTTCTCCTATTTTCTATCCCAAATCTTCAGCGTAAGATCACGTTCAGCCGAATATTGGCTTTGCTTTCCCGTTAGCTTAACAGCTTCAGTAGCATTAGCCTCTCAGGTAGGGTTACAGGTATAAGTTAGCTTCACTTTTTTTTGCGTGAATGGTGGTAATTGTAGACATACTGTAAAGGAGGGCTCTCGGCATGTGAAAGGCATTAGTGAAGGAGGCAGAAAAGGGTTAATTGGCCTCCTTTTCTTCACAAAGCCGCGCTACCTATGACCCAGTAAGTGTCAAGTTGCTTTTTTAATCTGGACTCTCCTTAAAGAGCTTTGTGAGAAGAACACTTCAATAATAAGATTTACATACAGTAGCCTCTTAAATGGGTCATTGGGTTACATTCCTATCCTAGTCGTAAGTCATTTTAGTTAGCATTATTACTAAAGCGACTAACTAGGAAGTGTAATGATTTCGTTATCTGGATTTACTCTTACGGTTGAGTTTTAACTAAGGAACACAACAGCTGATGAATTGAAACTTGTACTTTGAGTGATTTACAAGCAAAGGTGTGTGTGTCTAAGTGTGTGTGGTGTTTGAAGGTTAGCTGGAGACCACCCTGGAAGACACAGGTGTGAGAATGACGGGAAATTATCTTACACATCACTTGTCGAGATGATGTGAAAACCCTATCATTGGAAATGTTCCTCACCATCCCATCGAAATTCCCCAGAACATTTTGTCATGCCAAAACATGAGGGCAGTTTCACGAGCAGTCCTTTAAATCGATCTAACGTTCCTTTTTTAGAACATATGAAAAAGGTTGGATATATTTCCGTTTAAATTGACATTGTTACAGGGCCTATTTTCTGGGTCTATTCAGGTTAGAAACGAGAGGCATTGATCAGAGCTTGGTCAGATAAACCATGGTATTAACTTTTTCCCACGGACTCAAAAGGCGGCTGCAGATTACTTACGAATAAGCAAATGAACCTCGTCGTAAAGCATCTTTCTAACAGCTTACATTGATTTTGTAGGAGTGCCAACTCATCTTGGTTAATCTCCAAGCTTTGAAAAAGAGGTGATTTAAAGAAATAAGCTATTCGAGTTATCAAACAATCATTGCTTCACCATCAAATGGGCTTTTGAACTAAAAAGACATAACAGCGCCACTTGAAAAAACTATGCGGCTTTGAAAAAACGTCCACAAATCACCAATGAAGCTGATTATGGTGTAATTTGACAAGTTCTATGGATGTTTTTCTAAGTTTTCAACCTGTTTTTCTGCCTATGCTTAATCACAGGGCTTTATTGTGATTAGGTTAGCACCATAGCCAATGGAGCAAACCATAAACCTCCCAGAGCCAGATTTAAAGCCTACTCTTAAGTATGTAATCCCTTAAAGAAAGGGTGTAAGGGTCATGTATGAAACCATATTACAAAACAAGTCAAAGTAGACTCACACTTAGTTATTTTCCCCTTGCTCTACACCAGCCTAGAAGATTATTTAAGGAATAATAAAGACATCTGTTACCTTTCTCATGTTTAAATACAGTTCATATATATTCATAGGGATGCTAGCATTGTGTGAAACAGGTTTTGTTTTAATGTAGCAACAGGAAAAACACCCTTAATTGGAGCAAAATGTACAAAATGAACAAAATGCTGTGTTTCAGAAGACCTCAAACTAGTGATTTGGATCATAAACTCATTAGGAAAATGTTTACTGAGGTCATAAATCAAGAAAGAGTGTTGGTAACTTTCTCATAGACTTCTATGCAATCTGACTTGCAACCAATCACTACTCAGTACCTCTTGCTCACAACACGTTTTAGTGAGTTTATAACCAGTAAGCCTAATGAATAGTCCCAAATTGAATTCATTGTAAAGGTTTGTTTGCATGTTAGTGTGTTCATGCTTTGGATGAGGTGGAAAGAGGTCACGATTGATCTGGGGGCACAATGAGAAAGAGTGAGAGGTGTTAATGTTGACAATCACAATTATGTCAAATATGGGTTCCCTCCCTTTATTTTGAGGCATCTTCGAAAATACATACCAATCTCCTACTGTAATTAGGCACAGATGAAAATGATTCGTGAGCTCTGAAGCAATCAGCAGTCGAGTTATGATTGATTGCTCTAGCATGATAACTCACGTTCACAATGATTGTGCTACTTTTAGATCTGCCTCACTCTTTCTGGCTGTAAGTGTTATGGCCGATTGAGAAATGTTGTTTGAATTGCTACCAAGGCCATGTGCAACAACAACCTCCAGCAGAAAGGCAATGAATCAGTTGTGTGTTCAGGCAAATCCTCCTTGCTGCTGGATTGGTTTCAAAAAGTCAGGCTGGTGCTTGACAGGTTAAGTGTACATTTTTGCCAATTCTGAAATAATTATACATTTCCAAAAGCACGATGCGAGGGGTTTCCCGAGTTGGCTAACATGTGAAACAAGATATTAAAGGTAGGGTAGGTACGTTTGAGAAACCGGCTCGAGATCGCTAGAATTTGAAAATACACAACCGGAGAAAATCTGCCACTTCCTTACAGAGCCCCCTCCTCCAACACGCACGAACGCGCACATGACCAATGAGGGCACGAGATAAGTTGTGCCCCGATGGAAGGCTGACAGGCAGGTAGGCCATCCAGTTATTTTAGCCGGGCCGGCTCAGATGATTGGTTGTGCTTTTTACAGTACTACGGCTTCCACAGATGATATTTTTTTATGGATTTTTTGTCAAAGCACTTAAGATATTCATTGCTATCGGGATGTTAAGAGCATTCCATGGGAATATAACAAAAAGGGTATCTCGAGCCGGTTTCTCAAACTTACCTACCCCACCTTTAATGTTTCACAAATACAGATAAACTCTTCCTCTCTCTGCTGTTTTCTCACAGTTTTCCTCGACAGTGTGTGAGAAGTGCCAACCACACTACATGGGTCGCCCAAAACAGATTGTGGGCATCTTTTATAAATCAGTCGTTTAACACTGAAGCGCAAACAAATATATTTTGAAATGGATATATATATATATAAGTCTCAAAACATATGTTGGTGGCCCATGATATACGACACGTTGCAATGCTGGTGAAATATGTGTTTTTTATACAGAAACTCTTGCCTTCCTGTTGGATGAGAGACAAACACATGCAGTATTTAACAACCACACACACACATCAGGGAACAAAGGTTGATCATTTGCCCATTTGCAGCTTGTTAAATGCTTTTTTACTGTGTTTTATATCATCAATTTCATTATTTGGGTAGTTTTTGATTAAAAAAAGGCCTCAGAATGGGCTATTTTAACATTTCATTCACTAAAATAATTGACCGAATAATCAAAAATCCAAATATTAAGTAAGTGCTGAACGGATAAGTGACTAGACCCCAAAAGTTCCCAATTTGAAGTATAGAAGGAGATTTTGACATGACATTTTTAATGCAAGAAACTGCTTAACTTCTGCATCAAGGCAACATATGCAAACAAAGACCGAGAGGTTTAAGGAAAGGTCTAGCGTGACAAGATAGGAGCTGCCACCTGCCAGCGCTAGATAAAGAAACACATATTTCCCTGCAACTAACCCAGAACAGCTTCACAAACAAGGTGATTTCAAGTGTCAAATAAAATGCTTCTTAAGGTTCATCATCCACAGTACCTGCCTCGGCACGTTTTCCTGACATGTTTTTAAACCACACATTGGACCTAATGAGGCTCAGCTGCATGCTCCATTTGTTCTACACCTGACAGACGATTAAATCATGAATAAAACATTACAAGTCCCGGAAAACAACGGCGGTTACGTGCAGCAAAAATATCAGCGGAAAAGGTTAGTTGAGAAAAAGGAATGCAGGGGGCGAGATAAAGATGGCAGACAGAGGTCTTTCTTCCTATCTTTGTGGTGTTGTGGGGCTTGTATAAACCTGTGGTTAGCACAACATGGGGCCCGGCTGAATGAGATGTATTGACAAGTAGAAATCCCTCGATGTAAGACGAGGGTTACGCATGTCGAAGGGCGTTCAGCGGCTACAGAATGTACAGAAATTCCTGTCCAGGCTGGTTATAATGTATCTGGAGGCTAATCCTCCTCAGAATGAAGAGCTTATCATCACAAATCAAGGGGTTCTAGGAATGAAGGGGACGAGGAGGGAAACACAAGATGAGAGGGATAAGGAGGGAAGATTGATTTAAAGGATGATTTGAAGACGTGTGTTTCTCTTTCGCTGCAGTTGTGAGCACAAACAAGTGATTGTTTCTCAATTCTCAGATCTTAGCACTTTGGTGTGGACAAGGGTATCATAACCGATGACTAAAACTGAAAAAAATATGCTTTATTGTAGTCAAATCTGAAGCATTTTTTTTCCTTCTGTTGTTTAATAAAAGTGCTGTATAGTTTTATTTTTCATAATTCATCTGCCCATTGTATAAAGGATTTGAGTTTCTTCAACACATCAGAAAATTACGATCTTTCTTGGGATTTAACGGGACATCTTTACACCAAATAACATTTAGTTCACTAACCAGAAAAAGCTGCATTTAAAAGATCTTAAATGCAACTCCCAGATCTACAGCAGTCCCTTTGGTGTGGATATTTCTGATGGAAATGATGGCTAAAAAATGCCAAATTCTAATAAATATGAAACATGTTTTGTCCTTTTTTGGTTTGTCTCTTGATACAAGAGCTCCAAATACTGATTATTTTTAATTAACCATAAATCCACCGATTGTATTTTGGATTTGAGTTTCATTAAAGTAACATAAAAAATGTTTGACACTTTCCTGGAATTTAACATGACATTTTTTAAACCAAATAACAGTTAGTTTACTATCATGTAAGACCAGAAAAAGCTGCATTTAAAAAGCTGCAAGTATTAAATATTTGGCCTTTTTTCTTCGGGGGACTAATTGGGGGGGAAAGGGAGAGGGGGGAGTGTTGTGTAAAGAAAGGAGAAGTGACAGGAGGAAGATGGATGGATGGTGTGAGGGTCGTTTGTTAAACATCGCCTCCATCGTCACTGCAGCTGCTTCCGAAATACAATAACTTCCCCCCCCATAATGCACCTCCACCTCCTCCATTTTCCTCTTCTCTCATTGGTCGAACCGGCACACCACACAGAAGGAATTGAAAAAACAAAACAAATCCCCTAAAACATCATCCATCACTCGCCGACGTCTTCACAAACAACCACAGGTAGTAACGTCAACCTGTCAATCGACCGCCATCCATCACATGCGTCACCAGAGGGGATTGTGGGTATTTAAACAAACACTGATTTGCGGCTGATTTGAACGGGGATCAATGCGTCGAGAATATACGATCTCACACACATTCCTCCGATCTTACACCAATGA
Organism: Trematomus bernacchii; assembly: GCF_902827165.1. Taxonomy (NCBI): domain Eukaryota; kingdom Metazoa; phylum Chordata; class Actinopteri; order Perciformes; family Nototheniidae; genus Trematomus; species Trematomus bernacchii. The sequence goes on along the minus strand of NW_022987800.1, from coordinate 585,497 downwards.
CCATTCTGTCATTTCACATCTGTCCAGTCTTTCTCCAGGAGCTATACGGTTGAATACAATGAACATTTTAACTAATACATCGTCTTATAAGCTTAAAAGATTAGGAGAAATGTGAAATAGTTGGTCATATCTTTAAACTAGTTGTTCCAAGAACCTTCTTTCTAATGATAATTACCTCTTGAAGGCTGAATTTTGGTTTTTAATATGGCTAATTGCGATATGATTAGCAATATATGAGGACAATATCATTTTTGGAACATTATTTACATTAGCAAAGAAGAATACGGTGAAAGTGTGATTTTTCGTTTTAAAGTCTACATTGTGAATTTGATAACATTTCGAAGAACTGTGCACCCCTCCATGTTAAAATGACTATTTTTGCAATGTATAAAATGCTGATAATTCATTAAATTGTGAGAAAACACTCTAAAATTGTGAGAAAAAATACATATCTAAACGTATCTTTTACAAAAAAAAGTCAAATTTGGAGCAAAATCGTTATATTTCTGATTTTTTTTAAAGGCGTTTTGTGCCAGACAAATACTTTTTTATTAAGTCTGTAGATTACTATGTCTTCCTCTGCAGCTCCATAATACTGTATTTAGATATTTTTGAAATAAACAGAGTACCTTTTCTATGTATCAATTCTATCAAGTCATCAAATCAAGTACAAATCACTCATAAAAGTCTAAAATTCGGGACTAAGAAATAACTATTCTTCCATGAAAGAAATGTCAAATATGGAGCAAAATCCTTATATATCCTCCTTTTGGACATATTACAACCGTCTCCTGTACCTCACCACAGAAGACAACACACTCATAGAGAGAAGACTTTTTCCCAGAGTGATAAACATGGAGAGGACTTTGCTTCGTCTTCTGTTTTTTTTGTTATCAGGCATGTGAACTGCAGAAACCCTCCAGTGCTTTTCCAAACACTGTAATGCAATCTGTACAGCTGGCCCAGGGAGACAAGCTGAGACACACACACACACACACACACACACACACACACACACACACACACACACACACACACACACACACACACACACACACACACACACACACACACACACACACACACACACACCACACACACACACACACACACACACACACACACACACACACACACACACACACACACACACACACACACACACACACACACACACACACACACACACACACACACACACACACACACACACACACACACACACACACACTATTCTACTGCAAAAGGCGACCAAATGTTTGATTAAATGCACATTGTCATTAATTCATGTGTTACGACTATAATGATGCTTTTATAGGTTGCAAAGAAACACATTTTTGTTCAGAGTTTAGCTTTCAAAAAGTGGTCTAAAAGTGATTTTATCTCTCTATATATTCGGATTTCATACCAATTTTGTCATGAAGCTACACGTTACTACAAAAAGAGGCTTTTATTGTGAGCAAATATGGCAATTGAAACAGTTGTTCAGAGTTATAGCTGTCAGAACTTACAAAATAGTTGCTTGAAAGTTGTGTGTGTGTGTGTGTGTGTGTGTGTGTGTGTGTGTGTCCCAGTTATTGCAATGCCCCTTTAGCAACTCGTCCTACACATGTCTATGGATCCCCTGAGGATGTGATGTAATGAATGTTATCCATCTTTATCTGAGCGTCTAGTCAATCACTTTCAAACACGCAGACAAGATGGAGAGAAGTCACTCAATTCGCTTCAGCCTCAAGTCATGATATCTGTCTCACCGGCAGATATCAAAGTCAGAGGCTAGAGGCAGAGACGAAAGGTAACATTTAGTATCTTCAGATTCAAGAGAGATTTCTAAAGGTTTTTAACCATCAAGGAGGTTATGTTTTTGGTTTGGTTTGTTTTCTGACTTTTTGGCAGCAGAATAGAGACAACATACTAACCTGATGTTCATGAAACTTGGTATAAGGGTGTAGCATTGGACAAGGAAGAACACATTACATTTTAGAAGGGATCCAAATCAGGGGTGCATAGATTCATCATTTTTAAAAGAGACCCTATTACGCTTTTTGGGGGTTTCTATAGGTTATTGTGCATCTAAATGGTCTGCAAAGGCTAACATCCCTGTGTTCCTTAACATAGTGACGTCACTTTGTAACACTTGTGCTTATATTTGCTAAAGTCAGGCAAAGAAACTGTTGACCAATCACAACAGAGCCTGCCAGCTAACCAATCAGAGCACACAAAAAACACAATCAGAAGAAGCAGGATCATTTCAGCCTCATTACATCCCATACAGTCTGGATTTGTTAAACTAGGATTGAAAAACAGTGCCTTGCAGAAAACCCCTCCAACATGCAGGGTGAAGTGGGGGTGAAGTGTGGGGGGGGGGGGCACAAGAAGTGACAGGCGCTGAGGAGCTGGGTGCAGATTACACAAATCCGATAAACACACACACACACACACACACACACACTGGAAGAAGCCCTATTTTAACGGCGGTGACGACCCCTCCTCGCTGTAATTGCTGCTCCTGGTTTAAAATAACCGAGACGAGTGTCGGATTCTCTGCCGATCTGTCTGAGTCACACTGAGGCACTAAAGGGAGGCAGCGGGGACTAAAATACCGCGTCAGGATTATATTTATCTCCAGTGAAGGTGGCATGGCGGCAGCAGGGATTGCACTTTACCTGTTGGTTAGTTTAAAGCAGGGGTGTCCAAACTACGGCCCACAAATGAGCTGCTAACAAAATAAATGAAACCCTATGGAGAGCTGTGATGCAGGCTGTTATTTGACTTAAAGCATATTCAAGTATTAAGCATATTTGACCTACATTTGATTAATTTTGCTAATTTATAACTGAATTTACGAGGCAGTATACCTCTAGGGAGTGGCCCAGCCCTTCGAATATGTTTCTGTATGTGGCCCTCGGTGAAAAAGGTTTGGACACCCGTGGTTTAAAGGCTAACCTGTTCCACAATGAAGACATTAACTCACATTTTCTTACTTTTCTCAGTGTGCAGTGATCTGTTTCTTACACTACAGCTTGGCAGCAGGATCAGAGTCATGCGAGATCCCGCATGACAAGATTATCAAAATGTATTTTAATGAGTCTGGGCTGCAGCCAGGAAGAAAGGCTACCTTCTCTTGTGTTGTGTGTGTGTGTGTGTGTGTGTGTGTGTGTGTGTGTGTGTGTGTGTGTGTGTGTGTGTGTGTGTGTTCATAAAGAAGAGTCTAAAATCAGGCTGGGGTCAAAGTTCAAAGAAGCAGTGTCCCTACTCTGCTCCTGTAATGTCAGCTGAGGTTAGGTAACAGAGAGGTAACAAAAGAAGAAGGAGAGGGGTCGACGAAGAGCGGCAGAACGGGAAAATGTGGGTATTATTGATATCTTAAATTCATTTGAAAAGCTGATTACTTATCTAATCAATAACTATCAGATTCAGAAAAGTTGCATTTAACACTTTTAGGACTATTTTAAGGGCGATTAGAATGAGATTCAAGACTAATATTACAAGAAATTCTTCCAAAATCCAGATCTGTGTGACATTATCTACAGATTTCAAACTGCAATGAAGGGAAAAACATTAATAAAATCAGGTGAAAGAAGAACATAACGTACAACTTCTATATCTGTGTACGTTGTCCATGTTAAGTCTGTCTCCTTAGCATTTGTACTGGTGACCTTTGCAGCAAATAGACAGATCCCAACCAAGACAATAACTTCCAAATACTGCTGCACTCTTCACTTGTAACCTACCATGCAAATACATTGAATTTACTGCAACACTATTATTGATTTTGTACAACCTTTGTCATTAAAATATATGTTAATGCTATCAAGTTATTTCCTCATATTCATCCTTTTCACTTCTTCATTGCCCTTTTCTGCCCTTCCTCCTCCTCCTCCTCCTCCTCCTTCACACCATGCTTCTCCTGAGGAATTCCTGTCCCGGGTCGTCTGCAGCCTTTGACTGCAGTTACAAGGAACTGTAAAAGCAGCGTGTTTACCTCCGAAAAGAAGGGGTGAAATTCATTAAACATCCTTTGTTGACAGTAAAAAGGCACGGCTACGCTCCAGGGAACGAACACGCTGACAATCGCCAGGTTAGGGCACGGAGGAGCAGTGTGTGTGTGTGTGTGTGTGTGTGTGTGTGTGTGTGTGTGTGTGTGTGTGTGTGTGTGTGTGTGTGTGTGTGTGTGTGTGTGTGTGTGTGTGTGTGTGTGTGTGTGTGTGTGTGTGTGTGTGTGTGTGTGTGTGTGTGTAAGGCTGAGGAATGCAACCAGTGTTTGTAGTCTATAGGGCACGTCAATCCACGACTTGTTCTCTGGTTAAAAATGACAAGCCTGGAAGGATGGAAGGAGGGAGAGGAGAGAAATCAGGAAAAATGGAGGACATAGAATATGAAGAATGAATTTTGGAGATGTAGGAAAAGGAATGGAAGAAGATGCCTTTACTTCCTTTCCTTACCTTTACCCCTCTTCATCCTCCCCCTCCCTCCTCTCTTCCTAAGGCTCTCACTCTCTCCTTTTGTCCTCCTCACATTCCTCCCATCATGAGAGGAGTACAGCTGTCAGTTCTCTGCCTCCAGGCGAGGACAGGGAGGGAAACTCTCCTTCTCATGCACCTTTATCCATACTGACATATAAAGTAAGCCTCAATGTCAAGAAAATACATATTGTTTCATACTTTTAAGATCCGGAGAAAGTATTTTTGTCGGCCAATCCTGGAAACTAGCATCGCAAATGGGATCGTCCATTTGATTTTGGATTATTGCAGAAGTAAGCTATGTGGCTAACACACGCTTATGTTACTTTTATGCTTTATTCAGCAGGATAATCTTCACCCATAACAGCACTAGGGTGTAAAGGAACAACAACACGGTCACATGACTTCACGTCACCACCGCTAAGCTAAAGGCGGCTAATGTTGGGCTATAAAGGAAGTAAAGCACGGTCACATGACTTCACGTCACCACCGCTAAGCTAAAGGAGGCTAATGTTGGGCTATAAAGGAACTACAGCACGGTCACATGACTTCACGTCACCACCACTAAGCTAAAGGCGGCTAATGTTGGGCTATAAAGGAAGTAAAGCACGGTCACATGACTTCACATCGTCACCGCTAAGCTAAAGGTGGCTAATGTTGGGCTATAAAGGAAGTAAAGCACGGTCACATGACTTCACATCGTCACCGCTAAGCTAAAGGTGGCTAATGTTGGGCTATAAAGGAACTACAGTACGGTCACATGACTACACGTCACCACCGCTAAGCTAAAGATGGCTAATGTTGGGCTATAAAGGAACTACAGTACGGTCACATGACTTCACGTCACCACCGCTAAGCTAAAGGTGGCTAATGTTGGGCTATAAAGGAACTACAGTACGGTCACATGACTACACGTCACCACCGCTAAGCTAAAGATGGCTAATGTTGGGCTATAAAGGAACTACAGTACGGTCACATGACTTCACTTCACCACCGCTAAGCTAAAGGTGGCTAATGTTGGGTTATAAAGGAACTACCGCACGGTCACATGACTTCACTTCACCACCGCTAAGCTAAAGGTGGCTAATATTGGGCGTGATGGCGCTTACTCGTCTCATTTAGCAACCGCAGTTTCTAAATTAAATAGCAACCGCAGTTTCTAAATTCACCAGTAGGGTATTTACTGGCCATTTTATGTCATAGAACAAAACGATAAATTCTCACAGACCTTATTAAAGGCTTTTAACCAAACACACATCTAAAACAAAGCTGACATTGAGACAAGCGAACAGGAAGTGCTAAAATGCTGACTTATTTCCACATTTTAGGACTCATTCCTGCACAACTACATTCAAACCCACTGCTCCAAAACCCTACAACCCTGATATGAGTGTAATCTTTACAACACATCATGTTCATTGATATGCAAATCCACCACAGGACTGAACGTGTGTGATCAGGCGTCCGATCACTCCTTCAAGGTACAAGTGTTGCACCACTGATCTAAGTAGTTGACATATTTATAGCTGCCGTAAAAACACCTGCCCTGGAGAAACTGTAAAGTACTGATATTTGGGAAATTTGGCGCCCTAAATCCTTTTGATAGTATCACAGAAAAGGCCATTTAAGATGATTTAGAGGATATATGATGTTATGTGATGAAGGAATGTGCTTTGAATGCAAATCCAAAGACTATTTAATGTGATTTTATAGCAAAAATACACATTGATACCTTCTTTAAATGGAAAACTGTGCAAAAACAGGCAACTGCATGATGAAAAATGGGAAATAAATCTGCATGTGATGACGAAATATCCATATAAGGGCTGATTTGCTCTTAAAAGCTTGATGTGTATGATAAGAAATAGCAGTTTTTGCACAAAAATAAGTAGAATTAAACAATATCTGTCTAAAAATGGATTGTCTTTAAAGGATTTTGAATGCTTCTTGTAGGAAATCAACACCTGGCTTTAGGATGAAAGACCCCAGTTCCTTCTCAGCCCTCCAACTGGCTTCAATCCAACTTTATTTGTATACCTCTGTTTACACAGCCATCCGTCACCGTATACTTAACGGCATTCCTCAGACCTAAAGCTTCACAACAGAGCAAACCTCAGGTAAACTTACAGTATATACAAACCCATTCACACCCTGCCTGGCTTGTGTAATCTTTAACCGTCTTCCTGGAAAACGTCCACATAACAGCAACATAAAGAGGGTCAGGATAAACTGAAGACTGAAGACCACCAACATCATCTGGAGGAAAACATGTCTGTGTTTGGACATGTCACTCTTTTGTGTTAATGTAGAGGCAGATTGAGTCATTATGGAGACAAAACGTCTGTGTAAGGTCAGAAGATGCTGAGAAATGTCTACCGCAATCTCTAGAAAGCGCAAAAAGACGACTTTAGATGTTATTTTTAGTTTGGTTTACCATCCAAAACGCAAAGATAGTCCGTTTAATATAATAAGGAAAGATACTAATCTTCATATTTGAGACGCTAGAACTAGGATATTTATGCAAGAAAAATTACATAAATACTGACTTGATATAGTTTGAGAAACTAGATCAAGAGTTTAGTTTAATTCTAGATTATGGAAAGCTTTACAGGAAAAATGTATTTTTAATAGTTGGCTATGGCGGAAAAGTGATAAAAAAAAAAATATGTGTGTGTTTTGTTGAATATTCTTCAATATATGTGTATAGCATTCGTTTTCATCTTGCTAATTTTAAACAGAAAATCCGGTTTTGACATATCATATAATGTCATATGTCTGTCTTTATATTGTCAGCTGTCAAGGCAAAAAACAATAGGGCAAGAGAGAGTAACTTTTAAACAAAGAGTAACTTTAATGCTTTAATTGTTGTTAAAAATGGAAAACTTTACACCTTTGGCAAGCTAAAAATAGCTTCAAGAAATCCTGGTCAGTTTACTATGCAACACACACACACACACACACATAGACACATACACACACACACACACGGAGCTATGTGCTGTGGAAGTTGGCTTGTCGGTGCGAAGGTTGGACATGAAAAGCCACAGCAATGTCACAGCAGCTCGTCAAGGAAGAGACGACCGAGTGACAGAGAGACACTGACAGAGGGTGTGTGTGTGTGTGTGTGTGTGTGTGTGTGTGTGTGTGTGTGTGTGTGTGTGTGTGTGGGACAGCTGGTGGGAATCTCTCAAACGTCAGCTCTGCTTGTTCACCTCGTGATGGGCACAGTTGGCATAGCAACCATGTACATAGCGCCAAGGCCGAGAGGAAGATGATTTTGAGAAAAAGTGAAACTACTTTCCTTTGGGTTTTGAAACAGGTCTATAGAAATCTGTAACTGAATGTCAGAATTGTTTAAATATGTTTTTGTTTGTCGGTCAAATTGATAAATTGTTCAACGGAAATGTCTCTTTACATTCCAGTTTCTCAAATGTCAAGATGTGTGTCATTTCTCCACATATTGTGAAATATATCTGAATATATTTGAGATCTGGGATGTCAACATACAAACCCCTTTCTGTTTGAGCCTGTTCCCTTACACACAGTCCATTTTTAGTCCTCTGAGTGTTCACACACACTCTCACACACAAATATACACACACACACACTTTCTGCCAAGAAGCCCTCAGGTAGGTATGCGGAAACAGACCTTAGTGCAGCAGGAGGAGGTAGAGAGACACAGACAGAGACACAGACAGAGAATCAGACGGTCAGACACACGATACAGGAACACACACACACACACACACACACACACACAGTGCAGTGATCCCTTTAATCCATGCAGATATTTCTCATTTGTCTCAGTGAGTTACACAGACTACTGTGTAATTTATGACGTGCTGCACTAGAGACTGCTTTAATAAAACAAGAGAAGAAGATAAAGATGACAGGAAGTTAAACAACTGAAAGATTAATGTTGTAGGAAACTATTAACTGTAATGCCATAACATAGCCTACTGATATAAGTCAATGCAGTGGCTTTGATTAACATGTTTTCAAGTGATTTTCTAATGGTTTTCAGAGTAATAACGTTAGAAAATCCACAAAAAAGCACCTTAGATTTCATTCGTTCTGTCATTTCTGAAGAAAAAATGACCAAAAATGATGCAAAATGCAAGGATTTGCTAACTTTTAGTCAATTTCCTCACTAAAAATCATGTATTTTTTGACATGTTCTTCATTTCTTTGGCACGAATGATTATTTTTATCATCAATTAATCTTCTAAGTATCCTCTCAGGTAATCATTTGGTGTAAAAAATTGCTAAAATGCTAATCAAAACTGAGGTATTTCCCCTTAAAAAAGTAGGCTATTTAAACAATGAACTGCTGTTAATATTTCTCTGTTGATCGACTTCTAGATTAATCCATTGCTTATTTTAGAAAGAGGTTAATAAGGGAACCACTCATTAGTTTCAGCCCTGCAGTAGATGCCCATGTATGTTGCTCCTATACAGACAGCTGCAGTGCATTATGGGAGGTGGTGTTTACAAGCGGACAGGTTTACTGAAGCGATGATGTTTTTAAGACGTTGGTGAAATCACAGATGAAGGATGTGAGTGTGTGTTTACTCCACACACTCACAGTGTTAATGCTCTGTATGTAAACTGTAGGAATGGAGGACGTATCGTACATATAGAGAGGAGGAACCATACTAACACGGTGGACATGATTCCCATTGTGTACAATAAAGACAAGAGGAACATTTCAAAAATAAAAAGCACCTCAGTGAATTTTTTACATCCACAAATGCTATCGTGCTCGATGTGGGTTACACACTCCGCTAGCTGCTAGCCACGTTAGCATGACTGAAGATAAGAGACATAACAGCAAGCCCACCCACTCTGTTATTATCAAGCTGTTGTTATTATACAGGTAGAAGATAGGGATTACTAGCAGTTCACCCAGAAGAGAAGGCATTCAAATGTGACTGTAAGCTTCAAAATGTGCATTGTAAGTCGATTGAAGACATGTTTTGTAGCTGGCATGAGAAAAAGGTGAACATATAATGCTCTTACAACTACACACACACTTTTAACCGGTTTGTACACAAAACACATTACGCTGTGACAAGGATCTATACTAAATAGCGTAAATTAGGCTTGTTTGCCCTTTGTAAAACTGCCTTTTTCCCCTTAAATAAAGGGCATAATAACTTATAATTTAAGGGATAAAACGATGCAACTTTTACAATAGTCTGATGGCTTTCAGTTGAGACTTCTTTAGACTTTTACAGGGTGAAATTGTGACCTTTGTACCATTCGCTTGCACTATTCCTTTTTCCAATATTTTCATTTCTTCAAATGTCTTAAGCATTTTAGCATTTTTGGAGGAGCCTGGGACTTTAGATTTTCATTGCTCAGACAGATAAAAGCAGAATAAAAAGCACGTTGTATGTATATTTCCTTTAAATACTAAATGTAATACTAAATACTAAACTAAACACTTAAAACTATAGTCAAACATAATGTAATGGTGTTAAATACATAATATGAACATGTTGAAAGGAGAGGAGCCTTTCTAAGCAGGATCTCAAACAATATTTGCAATAATAAGAAGCTACTCGCCTCGTCTATCAGTCCCTGCATTTCCGCACAAATTGCACATATCACTAATATAGTTGTACTTCTCTAAATTGAACAGTTTCAAACGCCGTCGACATAACTCAAACTAAGTATTAAAATGACATCCAAAAATGACATCTTTTCCCTGTAGATTTTGCAGAGGGGTCCTCTTTAAAAACCAGATATCATCACCTGCTGTGAGAACATTCTAGAAACAAGAGTGAAGACATGAGGAGGGGGGGGGGGGGCAGATGACGGACACCTCTGCATTGTGTGTTCTTTTTTTTGTTGGGATTTAGCCGAGCTTTACACAGCTGGCAGGCTCCGAGGTTTCACACACGGCGGGAAGTCCTGCCTGAACAAGCCTCAAATCCCCCTTTTTTTACCATGTGGAGAGGGGGGGGGGGGCTCAGACACAGTGGTTTAGACTAACTAAGTACATTTTGAGGTACTTGTACTTCTACTCCTCTAATATTCAGAGGTTAATAGTGTACTATATGTATTTACTACCTTAGTTGCTGTAAGAGTAGAAGTACTCAGATGTTGTACTTGAGTTTAAGTAGAAGTACACAGATCTTGAACTTGAGTAAAAGTAGAAGTACTCAGATCTGGTACTTGAGTTAAAGTAGAAGTACACAGATCTTGAACTTGAGTAAAAGTAGAAGTACTCAGATGTTGTACTTGAGTAAAAGTAGAAGCACTCAGATCTTGTGCTTGAGTAAAAGTAGAAGTACTCAGATCTTGTACTTGAGTAAAAGTAGAAGTACTCCGATGTTGTACTTGAGTAAAAGTAGAAGCACTCGGATCTTGTGCTTGAGTAAAAGTAGAAGTACTCAGATCTTGTACTTGAGTAAAAGTAGAAGTACTCAGATCTTGTACTTGAGTAAAAGTAGAAGTACTCAGATCTTGTACTTGAGTAAAAGTAGAAGCACTCGGATCTTGTGCTTGAGTAAAAGTAGAAGTACTCAGATCTTGTACTTGAGTAAAAGTAGAAGTACTCAGATCTTGTACTTGAGTAAAAGTAGAAGTACTCCGATGTTGTACTTGAGTAAAAGTAGAAGCACTCAGATCTTGAACTTGAGTAAAAGTAGAAGTACTCAGATCTTGTACTTGAGTAAAAGTAGAAGTACTCCGATGTTGTACTTGAGTAAAAGTAGAAGCACTCAGATCTTGAACTTGAGTAAAAGTAGAAGTACACAGATCTTGAACTTGAGTAAAAGTAGAAGTACTCAGATCTGGTACTTGAGTTAAAGTAGAAGTACACAGATCTTGAACTTGAGTAAAAGTAGAAGTACTCAGATCTTGTACTTGAGTAAAAGTAGAAGTACTCAGATCTTGTACTTGAGTAAAAGTAGAAGTAGTCAGATGCAGATGTGGATTAATGATGTGAAGTATAATCAACATTTAACCTTCCTGTCGGGATTAAGGTTTAATTTATGTTAGCGCAAGAAAAAGAACATGTCTGCTTGTATACTATGTGACATTTATGATCACTTTCATTAGGTTTTGGGATGTATTCAAATGTATAGCATGTGTGCGGGGGAGTACTTCTACGTTTGCTTAAGTACAAGATCTGAGTACTTCTACTTTTACTCATGAACAAGATTTACATGACATGTCACTTGTTAGACGCTTTTATCCAAAGAGACTTACATACTCAATACTGTGGACAATCCCCTCCTTCTACTTTTACTCAAGTACAATATCAGAGTACTTCTCAATGACTAAAGTACTATATCTGAGTACTTCTCAATGACTAAAGTACTATATCTGAGTACTTCTCCCACCTCAGAATTGACGGATCCCGTGAGAGGAAGCCATCTTGGATCAAACACTCAGGAATAATACAGACGGACGGGGTTAAGTGTCCCGCTGGGGGGCCGTTTCTGCTTCAGAGACTTAAAGATGACGAATGGACTTATGGACGCTGAAGCAATATTGTGCATTACTGAGAAAATATTTTCAGGTCGCGGCCCGCCGTGGAGAGGTCGTCATGGAGATGCAGCAGATAGGATCGCTGTGTGACGCCCAGATGGGACACGTTTTGGGGAATAAGAGAGGACGAGTGTGTGGAGGGTTAAGTGCTTCACACAGCAGAGAGGAGGGGTCAGATACAGGAAGCTGTTTGATCCCCGATCTGCACACAGTCAGAGGAGGGGATCAAACACGCTATGATGGGATGGGATCTGCAACATGAGGTCAACAAAGACAAGCTGCAAATGTCTCAGATCATTCAATATCTATTTTACTTTCGTAGGAACTTTGATCAGAAATCCAGGAATCCAAGTATGTTCATTTTTACGAAAAAAAAAGTTTTTGACACCGAAGAAGTGCATTGCTTTAAAGGAAGTGCTTTCTAACAGCCCAGGATGTTTCAAAAGTTAGATATATGAAGAACAGGATCAAATATTCACTTTAATATGATATAACACAGAGGAAAAAATGAAAATCTCCACATTTGAGAGGCGTAAAACATAATTTTCTGACTTTCTTTTCATGAAAAACGACCTTAACTATGAATCGATTTTCAATCAAGCCTAGATTTGTTTTCTATCCATCGCAGATTGATAACGAATCTAATGTTAGCAGCTGTAATCTTGATCAAAAACCTTCATTAAAAATGCTTGTTCTGATTTAACCCTCCTATAGTCTTCGTCCCCCCCCCCCCCCCTTACTTTGGTGTTCGCGTCAAATTTGACCGGTCCTGTTTTAACTGCTATTACATTAACACAAAAACCATTAATCATCACATTTCATTTAACACCCTTTCAAACTGTAAATATTGTATCAGACTACTGGTATACATGAACAACTGCAGTTAATATACAAAGAATAGACACTGAACATGTATTGTGTGTGCCAGGTGTGATTCACATGGGGGGATTGGGCACATAAGGGGGGGGACACATCTAGAGTATGTGTGTGTGTGTGTGTGTGTGTGTGTGTGTGTGTGTGTGTGTGTGTGTGTGTGTGTGTGTGTGTGTGTGTGTGTGTGTGTGTGTGTGTGTGTGTGTGTGTGTGTGTGTGTGTGTGTGTGTGTGTGTGTGTGTGTGTGTGTGTTTTATCTGATCCGGATGGTTACTAATTCCTTTTCTTTATGCCAGGAACACCATGGGTGTTACAAAGTTGACTAAATCATCCAAAATCCAATGAAAGTGTTGATCAGCAATTGTATATGTTCAAATGTCTACTGTGAAGGATATCATAAAGCCTTAATGCAATCGAATGTAAAACAAAAAAGTTATGATTGATGAAAGTAGTAAATCGGTCAGATTTGACCCGAAGACAACAGTAGGGTTAATATGATAGAAAACAAACAAAAAGCTGAAAATCTCCACATTTAAGAGGCTGAACACAATCATTCTGACTTTCTTGTGTGAAAAAGGTCCCTAAATATTACTAGATTTTCAGTTACAGGTAGGTCCAGATTTATTTTTCTATTCATCCACAAATCAATAAGTAATTAGCCTAACCTAACCCTATCTTTTACAAAATCCTTAATTGTGCTAACTTCTTCATTAAAGTGGCTTGTTCTACTTAGTTTCTAGGTTGTAAAGGACAAAAAGCCAGATTATAATACAAGTCTTGCCGATAAATGAATCCAAAATAATCAAAAATATGTAAAATCTCAGTTCATTTGAACAGAACGAACTCCATATGTTTAAAAAAGACTGTTTTCCCGTCGAAAGAAAGCTAGTTCAGTCACTAAATCTGACGTTTAAAGCTTCGGTTGCCTAAGAAGTCTCCAGTGAACTTTAAAGGAAACCCTGACCATGAGCCAATCAGTGACGAGTCCACCTGCTCGGGGTTAATCACCCATGATGCATTGCATGTCAGAGCACCCACATGCCCGGGGAGTTCAGAGAAAGAAAAACATCCTTCTCCCTCCATCACTGAGAGAAAAGCTGCAAACGGACACAACATGGAGAGGAGATAAAGAGATGAAGACCCTCCCTCCTCTCTCTCTCTCTCTCTCTCTTCTCCTGCCTGACCTTTGACCTCTGCTGCTGTGGAGAGGTTGAGACAAGTGGAAGGGAAGGAATGCACAGTGGGCGTCCGAAATAAGGTCAGAACAGGGAGAGAGAAAGGAGGGAAAATGTATGCTAAAATTAACCTGTCTGTATTTTAATTAATAGTAATATTGAAATAGATGAGACAAAGAGTTTTTAAAGACAAATTAAGTGGCTGTTTTCCAGAGTTTTTAATCCCAGATTCTCCCACTTTCCTTCACATGACACTTTAACACTTTCATTATATTTGTACTCACTGCTAGATCACTTTTTGTGCTTTTATTTGCCTTTTTTCTGCATTGATTGTTTCCACAGGCGGTATCTGTGTCCAAAATCCATTATGTATGCTAATTCTATATAGTATGTACAAAAACGTATATACTATGATACACGAGACACAATACGTGTGACAAAGAGACATGTATTTTCTCAGATTAAAAGTGTTTTTTGGAGCAATTTACTCCATTTTACGCAATTTACTTATTATTTTCAAGCTATGTGCAGCTCCTCCACTCCCTTTGTGCATTGCATTGTGGGAAAGCAACAGCACACTTGACCTTACTTAGTATGCATGCACTTCAGTTTGAGTATACTTCATTTTTCCACTTCAAAACCTACTTAGAATCAGTAATGACTTGGGACTTGAATGAATTGCTGAGCTGCTGTGGAGGAATAAAAACACATTTAAGGGAATTTTGCCTTAAAAAGGATGTCACTTTTGAAAAAACACACTTTATTTGACTACTTGAAGCCTTTTATGAGATCAAGATTAACTATATATGCACTATTTCTACTACTTTGCCCCACTTTGCTTACATTGAAAGCACTTTAGTAAAGGATCTTGTTCATGTGGACAAAGCTAACGTTGCTTGTATTTTCAAATCCACTGTACTGTGACATGACTTACATTCTTCCATGCTTTCTTCTCATTGTCTTTTAACATAAAAGCCCCTCTTTCCACTAATCATTAACTCTCTGAGGCCACCTACACTGCGTCCTTCCTGTCCGCTCATCTCCTGAATCACCATTCGCTCACTAGTCAACGTTAAACTGCATAAACTAACATTTACACTCAACGACAAACAGCCGATTTAGGCCCCACACATTCAATATTTTAAAGGGGACCTATCATGCAAAATGCACTTTTGCACGTCTTTTATACATGAATATGTGTCCCCGGTGTTCCAGGGAACTCACCAAGTGTCAGAAAACACAACCCTCTCTATTTTCCTCCATACCCAAATCTCTAAAAAAGGGGCTGCAACGGATCTGATAAAAACTGATCCAGATTTGAACACTGTCCTGACGTCAGGACGGTGGCGCTACGGCTATTGGGCCAACTCCACCAATCAGGAGGAGACAGCCACGGCCATTGCTGTTCGAAAGCGCTGGAGACGCTGTAGTACATATGCCAGGCCTGTAGGTGGTGCTGTTCTCACAGAATCTGCCCTTGCAAAAACAGAGCTAAAAAATGTCAAATTGAGCAAAATGAGGCATGGCGAAAATGCATGATCTGTTTGGTATTTTGAAAAAAAAAAAGTATAAATATGCCTTATATAGGTATGGTCCTACACTATATTATTCAAATATAGCATGATAGGTCCACTTTAAGCTTCGTGCAGAACCAAGAGGCTAAACCGAGGGTAAATTATTCAAACCAAGAGCAATGATTTACACCAAAAAGAGGAAAAGGGGATGTTGGCCATCTTGGATTCTTGCAGTGAGCATTTAGGCGTAAACAATGACCTTATAGTGTCAAAGGAGCGTCATGGGAAAGTCTTTTTTTTTAGGAGAAGGGAAGTCAGAGTATTGCTTTAATTTGGTCGTAAACACACGCTGAGCTATGGGGAAGAGGCCCAGGCGCCATGTTGCCGTCTTTGTGTCTTCTATAAACACATTTATGGCGTTGAAAGACAGAGAAACAGCCATTTCTGTCGTTTAATTGCAATATTCTGGTGCCTGTTTTGGGTCAAATGTAGGCTTAAGTTCAAGCTCAAATGTAGTGTTTTTTGCAAATTAGACATGTCAAATGGTATTTTGAGTGATGCTTGGCTCCAGGGGGAACACAGGTTGAATCCTGAGCAATTTCTACGAGGGTTTATGCAAAGCAGCTTCTTCAATGTGACTTTGAGTGTCTTCCCTTCGCCTTGAGGGCCTTCCTCAAGCTTGAAATCATCTCAAAGACTCATCAAGGTTGTCGGTAAACCAGGACTTTTCTTAAAAAGTAGGAAAGAGGTCATCCAGGTGTTTGACTTCTCACTTTTACCTTTTTGTATCTCCAGGTCACTCACGGCCACTTAAAGTATCAGAAAGCGGTTATAATAATTCCTCCGTTTCACTTTTCCATGGTTTTGAATTAGACTGACAGCAGCACATCACAGCGCTGAGACAAATGATGGTGCTGTGGAAAGAATGCAGGGTCACGTAGACCGTTTGTTAACTAAATAAAAGCCTCTCAATCAACCGGGAACTGTCACTGTCAAAAAAATTAATCTATCAGTCGTCATCATTGTGGAAAGCAGGACAGCTCAGAATCGCAAAAATATGTTTTCTTTTCACCTTACTGACAATTTTTCTTGTAGGATGCTTCTATGTTATTAAAATATATCCATGTCATTGTACACATGTAGGAATAAATGTGCAGCTTGACTTTTTTACTTATACATTTCTGACGATTTTTGACAATATTTTAAGATGAATAAATAAGTTTTCTCTTAGATTCACGTGTTTATCTGTATTTTTAGACTTTTTTTTTAACTTTTGGAGCATCCTTATTACAATAATGTTACTTAAAATGTATAAGTATCACTATTTTCTTACTTTACATGTCACTTGTTAGACGCATTTATCCAAAGCGACTTACATACTCAGTACTGTGGACAATCCCCACAGGAGCAATTTGGGGTGAAGTGTGTTGCCCAGGGACACAACGACATGCTGACTGCAGTGGGGTTTGAACCTGTGACCCCCTGATCCGAACACCTACGGACAACCCACTGCGCCACACGCCTCCTTACTTAATGTGAATTTCGCCTACCTTTTTAATGTTATTTCTGACTTATTACACACGCGCAATATGAATAAGCTCACTGTAAACTCAGCTTTACTAACTTTTTGGACTTTAATTGAACATTTTTTTGAAAGCTGTCTGAAGAGCTTTGTAGAATAAAAGCTGAGACACGTAAAAATATACTTAATTTGCAAATACATTTTTTTCAATTCAGTCACTTTTCATCCAAAATTAGCTTGTAGCAGCTCATCAAAAAGCGTATTTTGTCCTTGAATCTGCTTTATGATGTTAAAAATGTAAAATATGAGGTGTTTTGGACTGTGTATAGATGGAAAAGCGCACTCTAAACTCAGCTTTACTAACTTTTGGGAGTTTTGTTGAACATTTTTTGAAAGCGGTAAAAGCTGAAACACTTAAAAAGATCATCAATTTGAAAATATATTTTGAAATGAAGTCACTTTTCATGCAAAATGACCAAACATTTGCTGGTAGCAGTTCATTTAAAAGAGTATTTGCTCCTTGTAACAGTTTTAAGATGCTAAAAATGTAAAAAAATTAGCTGTTTCTGGACTGTGTATATAAGGAAAAGTCTCTCTTCCTATATAGATATTCCAGCTGATTTACTGCCTCTGTTATCTTTCGGTCCGCAGGTGAATCCTCGGTCACTTCCTGTCGCGCTCTAATAATCCCCCGAACATCTCTCATCTCTTATCAGCTCCCAAAAGAAAACACACTTCCAAGCTCAATAAACAGATAACACGTTGACCTCTGCGGGGGTCGGTGAAGGTCAAAACCTCCACTTTTATGTCATGCTTTTTTTGCACAAATCCCTCAATAGCATGTGTGCTCTTGTCTGGCTCACGGATTCCTGAAGGTATACCATGCAGAGTTAAGTAATACAAGTTTAAAAACAGTGACCTTTGACCTTCAGCTCTCACTCTGACCCCCTCACAGCTTTACTCAGAGACCCAGGATTTAGGTTCCCACACGGATGGAATTATGGGTATTATAGTCATTAAAAAAGATGAGTTTTTCGTGTGCCAGAGGGGCGAAATGAGGAGAAAGGGAGAGAAATGTAGAAAAACGTACATTTATTCTATTCCACATGTACTTATTCCTGCATTTCTACATTTTGAATGCACTATTTTACTTTGTGTATTAACCGTTGCACTGTTAGAGGAGCCTGGGATTTACGTTTTTTTTGAGTGAAATACTGAATGAATGTCTCAGTCGTCGAGGTTATTGGGTTCCTCGTCGTCACTGTAAAACAGCTGGAGTGTGTGTAATCTGAAAGATGTTGGGAAAATATAAGTGTGTGTTTTCTGTCGAGTCTTTGAGACAAAACATCTTATAGACTAAACACCACACCAGTATCCTCAGACTCACCTCTAGACCGACTAGGACACTTGTTGCATTCACGTTTTCTGCTCAACGACAACTTTTTTTTAGCACATTTCCACAACAATAATGTCCCGTAATCACTAGCTGATTATCCAAAGACTGGCTTATCTCACTTCCAAGATAGTGTGATTCTTTCCAGGAGCATAGGTACCTCATTTTGCGACTGTGATATGAAAAATGACATTTTAAGTCTTATTTGTCAGATAATGGACTTATTTACTTCCTAACCCTGGTGCTTAAAGTATTTAAAAGACACATTATTTTGTGTAATTTTGGTTTTTTCCACAGTATATTTTGCACAGTGTAACCTCTTTTAAAACAGTACAGCTTTTCCACTTATATATCAATATATACTTAACTTAATTCCTCTTGTTGTGTGTATGTGTGCACCTTTACACACTAAAGCAACTGCCTTTGTGTTAATCTACCTGGCAACTAAACCGATTCTGATTTAGAGAATTTATGTAAAAAAATCTAAAAAGAAAATCAATGGAGTCACTGAGTTCAATGGGAATACAAGGGAGGAAGGGGGAGGGTACAAATGTGAGAGAGAAGGGGGAAGGTGAAGGTGAGGAAAGGAAAGACGAGGTGCAGACAGGTGTGTGACCTCGGGGGGGGAATATAATCTATATAAGCCCCGCCCCCTTTCTCCTTCGACCCCTCTGTCTGGAATTCCATCGGGAATGCCGGAACATTCCAGCAGGAAGAAGGTGCAACACGTCGAGGTTTTCAACGTGAAAAAAGAAGACCTGGAGCATCCCAAAATGTCAAGCGATGTCACGATGACAACGGTTACATTTCGAAAAAAAAAAACTCTCGTCTTATCATGTTAAAAAAAACACCCGAGGAATGTGGCAATTTGGGGAAATATGTCGTACCTGGAGGACACGAGCGCGCACAAGTCTGGATGTGATTTTACCAGATTATATTCAAATTTTAAAAAGGACTTGGGGTGCAACTAATGAATATTCTATGTATTGATTGATCTGTGTGGTTACAGTAGTCATATGTCTCAAAAAGACGTCATAAAATGTACAAACGACGGTCAAAAATATGATTTGTTAAAGTTTAAGACAAGAAAAAGCAGCGTTTAAGAAGCTGGCGATGTCAGATGCTTGCTGTTTTTGCTTAAAAATGACTATAAATAATGAATGTCTGAGTAAGAATCTCTTATTTGGTGTGTGTCACATCTATTTATTCAATTGAAGACGTTTGAGAAGATCAATATGTCGTAACTGAAGGACACAAACACACAAAAGATATATAATTTACTGTAATTTAAAACAAGAAAAAGCAGAATTTAAGAAGCTGGAGATGTCAAATGTTTGCCCTTTTTGCTTAAAGAATACTTTAAATAATGAATCAACTAACAAGAGACTCTTATTTAGTTGGTCTCACTTCTATCTAAATTAAATAAAATACATTTTAGAAGGTCGACGCGGCCGTGGAGAGATTTTGTTCCACTGTAGGAGCACATATTGTTTTCGAAATATGCACTTAATAAGCTTACACTGTGTACACAATATTGGACATACCTGCTGATTCCATTGCATAAGGCTGGGAGGGTAAACTCTACTTTAAAGTGAGTTTTGGTCCAACAAAGTGGGTTAAAAAGTGGATTTGTAGACCTCAAATTCACCTCAAATTGAAGGAGTAAACGCTATAGGTGTTTTCTAAAGTGGTGCAATCTGATCTTGCGAAAAAATGCATTCCCTGCTGACCTTTGTCGTCAGCTTGCCTTTGGAGAAAATGTTAATTAATCCACATTTTTCTGTGAACGCTTTCTGTACCTCAAGGCCCCTAAAAATGTCTCTTCTTTCCATCAGTACATCTTTTACCCTCACGTCAGTTTGAGCCTACAGGTATCAATCAGTGTGTGTGTGTATCAGTGTGTGTGTGTATCAGTGTGTGTGTGTGTTCAAGATCTCTACGTTCCATCGCTGGACCCCCAAGCGACGAGTGTTTTTAGCGATGTCAAAAAGCTTAAAAGGTTGTGTGATGTAGAGAAGCTCTCGCTCATATGAGATAATGGAAGGTGTGACAGGTGTTGGGTAAACGAGCAGGTATGCATTACAACACACTTAATGCCATAATATGTACTAATACATGCTCTTAAAAGGCTAATACATGTCATTTCTGTGAGCTAAATGGTCCTCAATGTTCTTACTGTGTTTGCATTGGTTCAGTTCATCATGTCTTACTTACTTTAAACTGTCTTTTGACGTCCTGGTGTGAGTAGCATTGAAAAAATGAACTTTATTATAATCTTAAACCACTTTTCATGCAACGTTGACAACCAAATAGCGGTACAGGCTCAGTTAAATGCAAGTATTTCATGCTTTAATTATGTTTGACATTGTTTAAAATGGAATATTTTGCCGTTTTGAGCTGAAAAACGACTGCTTTCTGACTTTAAAGCGACAAGAAATGTAGAAAAATAGATATTTAGTTGCAACTCTAAACCCAAAAGCTTGTAATCGTGCACATTACAGCGTAGTTGTTTTGTATATTTACTTACAGAATGACTTATTCTACTTTACACATAGTGAATATTATCTAATGCACACTTCTTAAACAGGTGAATAACCTAATTAAGCCATGCAAGAGAATTGAAAGGCCTTTTTTCATCTTATTCTGTACTGTTTGTGTGTGGGGGAGTTCACTTTGTGACCAATCCGCGTCGTCTGATACCCATGTTAAACACAGGGTTCATACACTTTTTCACCAATGATTTTCAATGACTTTTCCATGACCTTTACCTAATTTTCCATGACCAAAAAAATGACTCTTTCTCAGCGGTACCACTGACAATGGTTTATTTTAACATGGAACAGGAAAATAAGGTATGAAACATGTTGTGCCTATCTAAAACAAATCAAATAGGCTTACTAGCTTCTACACGCTAACGCAACTAAAATCTCTCACCAGCAAAACACCTCGTCAGTTAAATGCCATTTTACGTTTCATTACTATACGATACAGTATTTATTATCATTATAGTATTACTATTTTGGCGATTAGATAAAATATAAATTATATTTGATGCAACTTTAGTTACATTTTCATGACTTTTCCAAAACTTTGGGAAAAATATTGTTTTCCATAACTTTTCCAGGGCCTGGAATTAGCATTTTGAATTTCCATGACTTTTCCAGGTTTTGAATGACCGTAAGAACCCTGGAAACAACTGACGAGATCTTGTTTCTTCCACCTACGAAACATTAGTAAAATAAGATCTGTAGTTTCAACACCCGACCTAGAAATGATTATCCATGTGTTTATTTCATCTCGCATTGACTACTGCAACGCATTGTTCTCCTCTCTCAGCATGTCTGCTCTTGGTCGTCTGCAGGCGGTCCCACATTACCCCGATACTCAGATCTCTTCACTGGCTCCCTGTAGCTTATAGGATCCAGTTCAAAATGCTCACTCTCACCTCCAGAGCATTGCACGGTCAGACTCCTGCTTATGTGGCTGACCTAATTCATCCATATACATCAGCCCGCCCACTCAGGTCACACATGCACAATTTACTGTCTGTCCCACGTACGTTAAGACCCGCGGTGATCGAGCGTTCGAAGCTGTGGAACGCTCTGCCCGCTCATCTGACTTTGTGACTTTGTCTGTGAAAAGCGCTTTATAAATAAACTTTACTTACTTACTTGCATGCTGACCATTCACAGAAATAATGAAACCTCGCATCACCCCTTTCCACTTGACACACACACACATTTGAAGCTGCCAAGCGAGGGCTATTTTAGGAACAAGAGGAGCCAGCTAAATAAATACAAGGGGGGCAACTGTTGACAAACACACTGACCTCTCTACGGCTCACAAAAAGAAAAAAACCCTCACAGCGAAACAGAAGCCTCTCCTCATATTCAAAGTTGTTTCTGATGCAGAACAACACCATCAAATGCGGGATTTACAGTTATGTTTAGCAGCGTCAATTGGCACAATGATCATCTGTCCCCCCCTCATTAGCGGCCTTTTGGGGCCCCAGTGGGCAGCGAGGGAACATTCGCTGCGTAATGAATGGAGTTAAAGCTAAAAGCACGAGGCCGAGCTGAAGGGAACGGTGCCAGGTAGCGCTAAGCTGCACTCAGTCAGGGCGCTACGATGGGAAATGTGCTGCTCAGAATGAAGCAAGTGGGAAATACATGTTTTAAAGGCCTTATGGGGAGAGTGTGTGCAGCTCTGGATGGTAAAACTGGTACATTTGGGACGATATATTACATAAAAACTGCATTTATTGTCTATTTTGAGAGTCATGCTGCTTAGACTTCATTAATGGCTTGTTTTTCGACCTATATTTTTTGTCTATATTGTTCGATTTTTCTCTCTATTTCAATTAATTTTAATGTATTTTTATCACATGTTAATTGATTAAATGTGAGGCTTATTGTACATGCAGAAATTCCCCATTTCATGTATAATTTCTCTTATATAAAATGTAAAAAAAGAAATAAAACCGTTTTCCTTGTCTATTATTTTTGCCGTGATTAAGTATTTTTTTTAATATATATTGTTTTATCTTGTAGTCATTTAAATCGCACGTATTTTGCGTGCAGAAATTCAGCTTTTCAAACATCAAATGTCTTACAAATCAAATATAAAAACACGATTTCCCATTAAGTGGATTAGAGGTATTTGACATGTGACTAATGATATTTTACATGCAAGAAAAGAAGGAATTTAGATGCACTTTTAATTGCTTGAGTGTGAAAGCTGCCTTCCCTTTCTTAAGATATCAAACTAAGTTGTAGACATGGCTGTTTTCAAGTTAATGTCTTTACTCAAGCTCTTAGAACAGTTGATCTGACGCTGATTTAAAAAGGGACCGGGCACAGAAACCTGATTACAAGAGCTCTTTGTTACGTTAGCGCTACACCTGCCAAAAGGTGTCTTACACTACAGTCACACAGCCAGGTATGAAGAGGGAGAAAGTAGACCGACAAAATCTCACCTCCAAAAACGTTCAAAGCAGCCACTACTCCCTCGTAAACACGATTCTGTGTCGCTGTGGGAGTTCCTCTTATGAAGTCCTTCACTTTTCACACATTGCAAATACAAATTACTCGCATTTCTGGCGATTTAAGTCTAAAAAATATCTCTTTTAGCTCCGATTTGTGGTCTCCACCGACTCCATAAAACAGTCTTGAGGTTTTCACACATTACACATATATAAATTCAACCCCAACTAAAGCTTTTTAACATATAAAAGTCTAAAATCTCACTTAACAAACCCTTTACTTCAAGCTTTTAATGTTTTTATGGCTAACATGTTGCCTGAAAAGACTAATCAAACCCTTTCTGAAGCTTTTCTGGCTAATTTAAGTCCAACAAACTGTCTTTTTGCTCCAATTTTGGTCTCCACCAACTATACAAATATAAAAACGCAACCCTAACTGAAGCTTTTCCCTTGTGTACAACATATACAACTCTAAAATCACACTTAACAAAACTTTTACTTAAAGCAGTAACTGTTTAATGTGTTATCAAATCAATGCTCTCATTAATTCATTAGGAGTCCCATTTCCTTAAGTCCAACAAACTCTCTAATTTCTGTCTCTACCGACTCCAAAAATCAGTTTTGAGGATTTCACACAATGCACATACATACCAAAAGCTGTGAGACTGATTTTAAGTGGTAAAAAAAGATAGCTTAAGGGACAAAATATCAAAAATGTGATAAAGAGGCCATCAGTCAATCACAGGCTGACGTTGAAGATGGAATTAAGGGTCATATTTGACGGCTGCTCATCAGTTTGAACTGCAGGTGCTTTCACACACAGCAAGAAGGACGTTAATTTACACTTTGACTGACGCGAGGTATTTCCCCCTCTGGATATAATATGCCTGGAAGACAAATTGGGAGCTTTCTGATTTATGATTGAGGATTTATGTCAGTGGAGATGAGTGAAGGACAACAGCCATGATGTCAACTTGACCCCCGTTCAATGCTCTCACGCAGAGAACCAACATTTAAACACTGTCTGATATGGAAACAGTCATTATTAACTATCTAAAGAACATAACAATGTAGTTTATAAGGAGCATTGTATATCCTTTGCTGTAGTTGTTGGAAAAACTGATTATAAAGTCACTTTTTAGGAATTTTATCCATAAAATACAGTAAAAAAACGTCCAGAAAAAAACAGTTTTCAGTTTTGTAACCGTTGACTTTGACATCTACGCCTCCACTTTATTGTGTCCTATTATCAACCTTAACAATATAATGAAGAGGTGAATCATATATTTAATTTGTACTTATCATTTTGGCTTCCAACGCTTATAAAACCGATTTAAAAAAAATGTTTTTTTCAGTTAAATTAGATTTAAAGGTCAAGGAAATCCCCTGTTTTTTTGTGGTTGTGGTTGTGATAGTAGTTTGCAAGTAGAGAGTCAAATAAAGTGAACTATAGGATACATACTACTCTTAAAACAACAATCATTCTGACACGAAGTAAGCTGCTATGATAAGAGATCTTTAGGTGAGGTAAATATTCAAATAATCATAAAAAACTGTGAAAAAGACGTGAAGAGAATACCTCAAATGCCTTGAGGTAACAAGCAACAACATACCTTCTGGTCAGACAAGACGTCTGCTCTATGAAAACATGTTTCATGGCATTACATCAATCTGGAGTTATTGCTTTGATAGATTTGTCTGCACATACAACAACAATAAGCTGTGGCACTTCCATATCCAGAGGCTGTTTTCCTTTGGCAACAAGCTGGCATCAAAATGAAATAAATCCAATGAAGTAATGTACCAAAGTTATGTGGTTTATTAGGAGGGTTTTACCTGTGCTGCCTGGATTACCTGGCTGGCACAAAGGATGAGTGTGAGACAGAAAACAGAGCGGAGGTTTCTGTAATTACAGGGACACGCAGAGACACAGTGAGGAGGTAATAGCACACAATAACAATGATAGTGTTACTATCACAGTGGGATATTCATGGGCAGCAGCCAGGGATACCGTGACCCTGGTAAGACTGAACATTGGGGGAGATTTGCACATAAAGAATTAGCGGCTCATTTCTGGCTGGTTTTAGTTCAATAAAGTGTGTTTTAGCTTTAAATGTGGTCTCCTACAACCTCTTAAGAGGTGTCTGCCTGTTGTTTGGTGCTAAGCAGGTAGTGTGCAGTTGGTTTATTAGAGGTTTACTAACCCTAACGGAGCGTCCACACAGCAGCGTTAAAAAAATCTTGAAACGCTTCTGCCCATTCACTTTGAATGGGGTGACGTCATTTGCCTCACTTTTCGCCGAACTGCATTGTGGGCAGGCGAGCGGAGATTTTCAGGATTTTCAGGATTCAAAGTTGAGCAATGTTCAACTTTTGAAGCTGAGGTGGAAGCGTCAGCCAATCAAATCCCGTGTACGCAAATCTGACAGTTCAAGCGCTAGCCAATCAAACCGCGTGTATGCTGGGAGAGACATACCGCAGTTCATTTCCTCATATTCCAAAACATGGAGGAGAAATTAGCGGTAGCGAATCACCCGGTGCTTTATGACCAGTCCCTATTTACCTACCGGGATACAAACCGGAGGAGCCAGGCATGGAGGGAGGTGGCAGAGACAGTGGTAGGTTTTCGCCTGTTTGGGGAGTTTATATCCAGTTTACTTCAAACTTTTTTGCTTCGTATGTCGCGGGCGGGAGATTCATGTGATTGGTTGTTGGTGCCATGCTCGCAAAAAATCCCCAAGCTTCAGATACGCCCACCTCCAAGATTTTTTTTAACGCTGCTGTGTAGACGGTCCGTAACCCTTTACTGGGAGAAAACAGCTAAAAACAGGACCAAAAATGAGACACTAAAACGCCTTTGAGATTCGAGGGGATTCCTTCACATCTTGTATCGTTGAATCCTACTAAAAGGTAAAGAAAGACAGAAAACACTTAAGTGTGTCTGAAGGATTACAGAAAGAGAGCTTAAGCCAGGGTTTCCCCCCCCCCTAACAATACACAGAGTTAAAGCTAGCGCTGCCATGCTAAACTCAAACAGGATGTATTTGTTTTATCTTTGGTTGACATTAGCTGCAGGCTGCTAGAAAATGAGTAAATATCTGCACCTGTCCCCTTCCACAACAATTACATTAATGTGGACGCAAGCTAGTAATTAACGTCTCGATTAAAGTACATTAGCGGTAATTAGAAAGTCACACACACTCACACACCTCGTTTGTTTTTCCGACCACCACCCCTAAGAAAAAGTGGCAAACAAAAGGAGATGTGTTCCCTCTGCACGGGCATGTATGGGATAATTGCAGTGAAAAATGTCTGACTTAAAGTGGCTGATGTTGGAGTCTAATGCCAAAGTAATGATGTTGCAGTGGAAAAAAAGTGGAGCTTCAAAGCAGAACCTGTCGTGTCTTTCTGACTTCAAAACAAACTGAGAGTCCTCAGGGCGGGGTTAAGGTGCTATCGTTTTAAAAAAAGACATCAGAGATTAAAGATTTATGGTAGGAATCATGATCAAAACGATATACTAGAAAACGTAAACCTTGGCTGAAGCTTTTGTCCTTATTTATCACAGGTATTATCACTTTTTTTAAAGCAGTACTTTACCTTTTAATGTTGTTATTGCTCACGTGTTAGCAAACCAATGTTTAATTACACATAAGCAGACAACATTATCCTACATTTGGAGTCCTATTTCTGACTAATTTAAGACTAACAAACTGACTTTAAAGTGGACCTATCATGCTATATTTGAATAATATAGTGTAGGACCATACCTACATAAGGCATATTTATACTTTTTTTTTTTCAAAATACCAAACAGATCATGCATTTTAGCCATGCCTCATTTCGCTCAATTTGACAATTTCTAGCTCTGGGCAGATTCAGTGAGAACAGCACCACCTACTGGCCTGGCATATGTACTACAGCGTCTCCAGCGCTTTCGAACGGCAATGGCCGTGGCGGTCTCCTCCTGATTGGTGGAGTTGGCCCAATAGCCGTAGCGCCACCGTCCTGACGTCAGGACAGTGTTCAAATCTGGATCAGTTTTTATCAGATCCGTTGCAGCCCCTTTTTTAGAGATTTGGGTATGGAGGAAAATAGAGAGGGTTGTGTTTTCTGACACTTGGTGAGTTCCCTGGAACACCGGGGACACATATTCATGTAGAAAAGACGTACAAAAGTGCATTTTGCATGATAGGTCCCCTTTAAGCTCTAATTTTGGTCTCCACCCAGAAAATATTGAGCTTTTGAGGTGCTAAAAGCTCCAGGATGTTCACAAACTAGTGTCTGCCTGTTTTGTTGGTGCTAAGCAGGTAGTGTGCAGTTGGTTTATTAGATTAGACTAAAATGACCTGAAAGACTTGATTTTCTGTGTAAGTTCTCCAACATTACACATACGTCATTTTAATCCTTTGTTAATATTAAAAAAACACAGTTTAAAAGATGCCAAATGTTTCCACATCCAACACAACAAGAGATGTACTTTTGGAGATACAAAAGGGCAGCGAAGAAAGGAGCAACAAGTGAGTTTGAAAGGGACAAGATAAACAACATGAGGCAAGGAAAAGGGAAGGATGAAAGACGAGACAGAGTAGATAGGAGGTCTAAATCCTTCTGAACTGCAAACAGCCCCGAGGCGATGGATGGCATTAAGGGAAGAAGAGACCAGGCACGTCGAACAAGACGAGACAGAAACTCTTGCTGAGCTTCTAGAAAACTCTGCCCCACCTTCAGTCTCTCTGACAGGCTGAAAGACCTCCAGAAACACAGCCTGAGGGTGAAGACACTCAGTAGATTTACTCAAATACTGTACAATGTTGAGGTATTTGTCTACTCCACTACAATTCAGAGGTAAATGGTGTACTTTTACTCCATTTAATACCTTTAGAGATGTGGATGAATGATGTGAAATATAATCAAGTGTTAAATCAGACTTTAGTTCCACCTGGAGTAAATCCACAAGCTACCCTGCAGTATACAAAGTCATTCAAACTAGCTGCACCTTTACCAGCTTTGAGAACACTTTCATGATCAATCATTATAAAACATATCATATATATTATTCTGAAATGGACCAATCTGCACAATGACTACTTTTACTGTCGCTACTTTAACTATATTTTGATGATAATACTTTTCTACTTTTACTTGAGGAACATTTTGAATGCAGGACTTTTACTGAAACAGAGTATTCCTACACTCTGGTACTTCTACTGTTACTCAAGTACAAGACCTGAGTACTTCTACTTTTACTCAAGTACAAGATCTGAGTACTTCTACTTTTACTCAAGTACAAGACCTGAGTACTTCTACTTTTACTAAGTACAAGATCTGAGTACTTCTACTTTTACTAAGTACAAGATCTGAGTACTTCTACTTTTACTAAGTACAAGATCTGAGTACTTCTACTTTTACTAAGTACAAGATCTGAGTACTTCTACTTTTACTCAAGTACAATATCTGAGTCCTTCTACTTTTACTCAAGTACAAGATCTGAGTACTTCTACTTTTACTCAAGTACAAGATCTGAGTACTTCTACTTTTACTCAAGAAGGTCTGAGTACTTCTACTTTTACTCAATTACAAGATCTGAGTACTTCTACTTTTACTCAAGTACAAGATCTGAGTACTTCTACTTTTTTAAATGAGTTATATTGTTTTATGTCAGATATATGATGATGCATTTACTTGAGTAACATTTTGAATGAAGGACTTTTACTTGCAACAGAGTATTCCTACACTCTGGTACTTCTACTTTTACTTAAGTACAACGTCTGAGTACTTCTTCCACCTCTGTAGGCCTTGACAGAATAACCCTGCTTTCTCTCTGAGGTGTTTTCTTGCTCGTCTTCCTTTCACGAGAGGCAGAAAAAGCAGTGCGATAAACAGATCTGGAGCGCGGGGTGGAGGAATGTTAAGCCTTCGCCGCGGACCAGAGCCTCCCCGCTGCCTTTGTGTTTCGGCGACCTCTGACCCCAGAGAGTTCACCGCGACCAATCGGGGGACAAACTGACAGCGTGTGCTCCGTAGAAAAAGCAGGAGGTAGGAAGGAGGGGGTTTAGATATGTGAAAGAGACCCTGAAGATGACCCTTTTATTGGAAATGAGCAGAGATGGCAAAAGTACACACATCATTTACTCAAGTAGAAGTACAGATACTCGTGTTTAAAAATACTCTGGTGAAAGTAGAAGTACTGATTAAACTTCTTTACTCAAGTAAAAGTAAAGACTTTGAAATGTACTTCAGTAAAAAGTACCCATAACTAGCAGCTGTTTTAAAGAGTACCTGACCTCCCTTTATATTAATAGAACAATAATGTCATTGTTAGCTAATGAATGTTTCCATGCTGAACAACGGCAACATGACAACGTTTTCATTGGTCCCTCTTCTTTAGAGAAGACCAGGAAATGATGGATACACGGATCGTGTTCAAATCAATAGGCACGCAATGACTCTAAATAATAATGATCACGCCACCAAACACACATTCAAACTAAAGGAACCAGCCTGTTTGGGAAATGTGAGAAGTAGAAAGTACAGGTATTTGTGTTCAACATGTAAGAAGTAGAAAGTACAGGTATTTGGGTTCAACATGTAAGAAGTAGAAAGTACAGGTATTTGGGTTCAACATGTAAGAAGTAGAAAGTACAGGTATTTGAGTTCAACATGTAAGAAGTAGAAAGTACAGGTATTTGTGTTCAACATGTAAGAAGTAGAAAGTACAGGTATTAGTGTTCAAAATGTGAGAAGTAGAAAGTACAGGTATTTGTGTTCAACATGTAAGAAGTAGAAAGTACAGGTATTTGTGTTCAACATGTAAGAAGTAGAAAGTACAGGTATTTGTGTTCAACATGTAAGAAGTAGAAAGTACAGGTATTAGTGTTCAAAATGTGAGAAGTAGAAAGTACAGGTATTTGTGTTCAACATGTAAGAAGTAGAAAGTACAGGTATTTGGGTTCAAAATGTAAGAAGTAGAAAGTACAGGTATTTGGGTTCAACATGTAAGAAGTCAAAGTCATCAGAAAAATAAGTAGTGGAGTAAAGTACTGATACCAGAAAAATGTACTTAAGTACAGTAACAAAGTATTTGTACTCCACTACTTCCCACCTCTGGATATGTCGAAGCACTGGGGACCAAACATTGCAAATATACAAGATTCTTGCTCTCTGATGATGGTTGTTTCCCTGTCAGTTCTTGCCGTTTGTTGCCACAACCTTTAAAATGTCATGCATTTGATTTCCCCTTTACCTGCCAGTACTCACAAGACAGTCAGTGCCATATCAACTACATGAAACACACAAACAAAGTAGAGTTTAGCAATCGTTGTTTGGAAGCGCCCACCATATCTGCACCAAAGATAACACACAATTCATAAGCATGGATAAGAGAGACCGCTATCATTTCACTGATATGATAGCATGTAGAGACTGATGGATTCAGAAAGCATGACAAATGGGAATTTTGCCCGATGCACAAACAATGTTGACAAGTTAAGACAAACACACAGACAAAGACCAGTACCAAAATGTTAACAGAAGGTCTGTCAACAGTAACACAACACCACATTCTTATGAAGTATTACAGAGATTGCATGACCTTACCTAGGATAATAGACCTTTTCCATGGAAGGGTTTGTGTATCCTAAAGGTATCAATGAGGTCATCGTCATAGCGTGGAAAGCTAACAATGCTACCTGACATATGATGAAGGAAGATGGATCTAGCCAGGTATCAATACTTTAAAACTAATAAAACGTCACTTGTTGTTTTCAGTCACTCATAATGTAGGAATGTCAAACAAACATTGGTTTAAGCCTCTGAAATGTTCGGATTAGCTCGTTTTACAGACATTTTAAGCAATTTCCTTTAGTTTTCAACTGCCGATTGACAATATTGACGTCATTTTAGCCTATTGGTAGCAATTTGTAAGACTTTCCTGACATTTTAAAGACTAATCCGTGACTATCTAATCTCTAGTATCCCGCCTACACTTCAACATTTTACCCTGAACATGTTTTAATATCTATGTTCTCACATCTACCTCCTCTTGACTCCAGATTATCTTTGTGTACCACTGTTGTGGCATTACATAGCCTAGAAGCCTGTGTGTCCTTTAAATAGTTTTGAAGAGGGTATTTCCCAGTGAAATAAAAGCCTTCATCCCACCTGCACTAACAACACACACAAAGAGAGAGGTATAGGGTTTTATGAGGCTGGGAAACACGCACAAATGCATGTAAGCACCACACAGGTCGCAGAGTCTTAACGGTGGGCGTGGGAGAGGGATAGCAGGGGCTTTTGAACGGCACGTTTTATAGGTTTCCTAATGCACTTAGTGACAAAGTATTTTCCTCTGACGAAACTACAGAGAGAGAAGAGTGAGTGGAGGGGAGGAGGGGACAAGGAGCTTTGAAGAAATGTAAAGAAATTAGGTAATGGTGAGATTTCGAGTGGGAAAGAGAGACCATAGGAGGAAGAACATTTAATTAAAGGTCGCCTGTTATACTGATTTCCTTCATTATATTACAGGTCTCAGATATATACAAAACATGTCTCTGAAGTGTTTGCCTCGAAACACCAAAATTGCAGCATCCCATAATCCCCTCTGTTTTCAGCCCTGTTTCAAAAGTGCTGATTCTCTGTCTGTTACGTTAGATGAAAATAAGGAGCCCCTCCCCACGCCCCTCTGAGAGATATTTGGTTACAAAGAACGCAATGGTGCTCTAGGAGGAGATTCAGGTGATAAGGTGGGGGGGGGGGGTTACCTTGGTTGGTGATTGGCTGATGGTTACACAAGCCAACACATCGTTATGACATCATAAAGTGGCCAAAATCTGATCAGCTCATTTTCAGACAGGTTTTTATAGAAATGGATCAGGACAAAAAGAGAGAGAATCTTTGTTCCTGAAACTTTCAGAGTCTCTTTACACAGAGGGGACACATGTTGATGTAGAAGAGACATGAAGAAGAGGGGACACATGTTGATGTAGAAGAGACATGAAGAAGAGGGGACACATGTTGATGTAGAAGAGACATGGAGAAGAGGGGACACATGTTGATGTAGAAAAGACATGAAGAAGAGGGGACACATGTTGATGTAGAAGAGACATGGAGAAGAGGGGACACATGTTGATGTAGAAGAGACATGAAGAAGAGGGGACACATGTTGATGTAGAAGAGACATGAAGAAGAGGGGACACATGTTGATGTAGAAGAGACATGAAGAAGAGGGGACACATGTTGATGTAGAAGAGACATGAAGAAGAGGGGACACATGTTGATGTAGAAGAGACATGAAGAAGAGGGGACACATGGTGATGTAGAAGAGACATGAAGAAGAGGGGACACATGTTGATGTAGAAGAGACATGAAGAAGAGGGGACACATGTTGATGTAGAAGAGACGTGAAGAAGAGGGGACACATGTTGATGTAGAAGAGACATGAAGAAGAGGGGACACATGTTGATGTAGAAGAGACATGAAGAAGAGGGGACACATGGTGATGTAGAAGAGACATGAAGAAGAGGGGACACATGTTGATGTAGAAGAGACATGAAGAAGAGGGGACACATGTTGATGTAGAAGAGACATGGAGAAGAGGGGACACATGTTGATGTAGGAGAGACATGAAGAAGAGGGGACACATGTTGATGTAGAAGAGACATGGAGAAGAGGGGACACATGTTGATGTAGAAGAGACATGAAGAAGAGGGGACACATGTTTATGTAGAAGAGACATGAAGAAGTGGATTTTGCATAATAGGGGACCTTTAAAGAAAGACACATCTGCATCCTGACCCTCAACATGGGACAAAACAGCGTGACCCATCACATCAAACACACACTCTTTCTCCGGATTTACCATCGGTTTCTTTGCCTATCACATTTCAAAACAACGTCAGAACTTTTTTTTTACAAACTTCCCTCATCTAATCCATTCTTGTTTTCAGGGAAAAGCCTTAAGGGAATGTAAACCACAACACAAGGACTTCCAGGAACATACTGATATGTCAATAAGATGGACTTAAAAGTAAACCTACATGCAATTAGTAAGGCTGCAACTACAATTGTTTCAATTCTTACTGTACATGGAGTGCTGATGAATATATACTTAATTGATCAATTCATAGTTTAATTAGCCATAAAATGAAAGATACAAGTGAGAAATTGCATTTTTTATGTCACAAAGCCAAGGAAGGCATCTAACATTACTTTTTTTGTTTAAAAAGAGACCAAAACATATATGAATATTTCATATATGAAATATCAGTTTACTATTACATTTGTCAAAGAAAAACTGCACATTTCTGCACATTGGAGCAATAAGTGAACAGATACCTGAAAAAAAGACCATAAAACTTGAATCGATTGACAAAATATGCAGGTTAAGGTCTTGCAACTTAAAGTACTAATACAATATTCAAATGTAAATGATATAGGGAACTTTGGAAAGACACAGGAACGGTAAACAGTTTGTTGGGAACCACTACGTTGCAAATCAAACCACAAATCAACCTCTGACTTGTGGAAGCAGCGAGGGCAAAAAGTGATAGGAAAGGGGGGTGTGAGGGGGTAATGATCGGGTTAAGGGAGGAAGGGAAAGGAAGAAGGAGGTGGGGGACTCAGTTTGAGTTGGGGAGGGTCTAACAACCACAAATCAAGCGGTGATCAGTCGCCTCACTTAGCGTTTCTGGAATGTTCTAGTCTATAGCACCTGCAGGGAGTGGGAGACAAGTTCTGCCAAGCTCAGGAGGAATTCAACCAAAGGGGGGAGGGTGAGGAGAGGAGGGGGGAGTAAGTGGATGTCCCTGCAACATTTGTCAGTGTGTGAGCTTTTAGCATCACTCTTGCACCAAACCCACCTCTAATTGCATCTCTTCAGTTAAGGAGGGACTACTTTTTCTGCAGCAGCACAGAGTTAATGCCACTTTAACTGTCTCTAACGGCTTTATCACATCAATGTATCTCCACTAATTATACACTGTGCACACTTTGGAAACCAAATATTGCTAAAACTACAAGATAGGGATCTAGCTACTCTCTTTTCCACTCTGAAGTCTAGCTGATCCACAGATGCACTCGAGTTGATTCATTATAATATCAGCAATTTTGCATGTTTTAGCCCATTTCTAGCTAATTTCATTCATTTTTTAAGCAAAAAGGTCAATAATTTGCTGGTTCCAGCTTTAAAAATGTTGGGATTTTATGCTTTTTTGTTGTACATGATAGTAAACTGAATATGTTTGGTTGTTTTGGACTGTTGAGCTGAATTAATAATGCAATCAAATGTAAATAATGTATTTGTTTTTTAATGGCACCCATTGCTTATAGGAGGAGAATTGATAAACAGACAAACAGAAAATTGGCTTTAACTCAAAAGGATAATGAAATAATGCAGATTTGATGATCTCAATGACTCTTTGACAAATGGAAAACCAATGGGTTGGTTGAACAGTAGGAAATAACCACCCAAAAACGTAAAACTGCATAGCAAGCATAAAATAAACTTCAATTGAAAGGCGATAAAACTTGGAAAAACACCAGAATTATCTTTAAAAAAGGCAAAAATAATGTCAATCTGCCATAAAACGACACAAATCTCAGTTTCCGGCGTGAACTGTGCACGTACAACGTAACCAAGAGTGTCCAATTTTTTTTTAAATCCTCATATCTCACTAGCCTGCGATTAAACAGTATGTACAGTGTGTATCTGTCCAACCCATCCATCTTGCATTCCAACAAATGTAAAAAGTACATTTCCTTACCATCTAGGTATAGTAAAAAATCACTTGACTCTCCCTCCTTTTTCCTTCCCGTCATGCCTCCTCCCTTCACCTCACCATTCCTCCTCACCCCAGTGTGATGTTTTCTCTGTGCCAACAGCTGTGGCAGCCCTGACAGACACCCTCTCCGTATGTTCACTGAAACATCATTTTGGGAAGTCAGCTAACGCTAAGATAATCCATCAATATAACAACCATGCTTTTGTTAAAGTAAGCTACCTACTGTATATATGTGGGTTTGACGCTTAGATGTCAAATGAAGTAGACCAAAAGACACACATATGTTCTTATTAACTGTAAATTGGTGTTTCTAAATTAATGTTCAAACCTCCTGATAGCATCTTGTAGCAAGTTGGTTAAGTTAGCCTCAACAAACGTTTGGTTTTAGCCGCATAATTAGCTAGCAAACTCGCTAACAAGCAAGCTAATGCATGCTAACATGCTCTTCCTAAAGATGCACATAGTTCCAGTGGCTTAATGTGGTTTGTAACTCTTTGTAGCGCTGCGTTTGTTAGCTTGGGAAGTCAGTTTAGTTTTGGCATAACTAGCTAGCTAACTTGCAAACTAAACAATGCTGACCCACTACTATCAGCCACATCGAAAGCTTGCTACTTGCAGAAATGCTAACTAGACGGTAAACGATAGCTAACAGATAGGGTGGTTTGTTAGCTTAATGCACAACTTTTTTTATTTGGAGACACAGGAACTGAGGTCCAACAAAATGACGGTCAGACTGTTGTTTCACCCAAAATACATGTAAAATGTAGTGGTTTTAACTCATATGTACAAGCTTAAAAGGTATGGGTAATTATCGACGCCAACATCCAACCCTATCTCGTAATAATAATAATTTCCACCATAAAATACATTTTGGGCTGGACAGCAGCTAAAGACACGATTACAAGGGTTACAGGAGCCCAGACCACCCAACAAACTAATCTGTCAGTCACTCAACACACACACACGTATCCATCTACTCAGCCACCCACACACACACACACACACACACACATATATACAACACAAAACAACGGGGAGGTTGGAAGTGGGTGGAGAAGTCAATTCAAAGTCAATGCAGCTCCATCAGATGAGTCCTATTGAGACGCAGGAAGCTTTTTGCTGTTCATTCGCTTTAATGTCTCCCCGTCAGCGTCTCTGTCAAAGACAACGACCGCCTTACTTCAGTTTCCTGTCACTCGGCTCATAGAGCAAGGCACTAACACTGCTAGGGTTGAAGGTTTGTGTCTGACTGTTGAAGTTTGGCAAAGGATTTAGATTTATTTTGCACCAACTGTGCTTGAAATTGCGTGAAATTATGATATAATAAATTGTAGTGAAATGTAGCTTCGTACATTTACTCTTGTACTGTACTGTGCAATTTGTAGGTACTTGTAATTGAGTATAATTATTATAGACATCTTCTCCAATACATGTTTTCTCCACCTCATGTACTTCACAGCTTTGTTTTCTAGTTACTTTGTAAACTTCTGCAAGCTAATACCAACCGTAACATAAAAAAAGGACATATTTCAAAAAATTAAACCACATACCACCTTAAAACTAATTCAACTACAACAGTACTTATATACTATTTGGAAGCTTTTACGTAACACCAATGTAATGTTGGAGCATACAGACATTAATTACATTATATAGCTTTCACTTTTGCTTCTCCTCAACCTAAAGTCCTGCCCAATTAACAAGAAAGAAGCCATGTTTGAATGACAGCATCAAACAGCCCCACTCCCCTTTCATATTCTAATTTGGGAGGTAGTGGGTGTAGTGACCTTTCCCTTCACAATTTAACCTGACCCTTGTCATCACAGATGGCCAATCTGTGTCTCAATAACGCATTTAAACACTTCAACCGCCTCTGTGTATACTATTATATGTATTAAATGTGGGTATGGAGCGTATAAATACTGATTTGGGATGGTTAAATATCTCAGAATGCTTATTATGGGATATATTTAAGTCATTTCTTACTGCATAAATACTTAAATTAATGAGCTTTTACTGCATTGTATGTTCTGATGTTTAAAAGTATGATTTGACAAAATGAAATGAGAAACTAGGAATAGATTATCTGCCCTTGAAAATGCTATATACCTTCAAATAGACCCCATATACTCAGGATTTAAATGAAATATAAGAATGCACAAAAAGGTTGTTTAAAGAGAGAAATAATCCCTGTTTGCTTGCACTGTCTTGCAGCAGCAGATTACTCAGAAAGTCTTGCAAAGGTGTGGCTTAGAAAAAGGCACATTGCCCTAAAAACCTCCTTCATTTAAATATTCATCAGGGGGGCGGGGCTTGAATTGCAAACGACTGAGCGGGCCATCTCAAATATGAGCTGCTTTTTTCTATCATTCGGGCTACTAAAAAGTGCAATCTTTACACCAAAGCTCTAAAAAAAACATCCATTGCTAAAAGTGCACACATGGTGCAACACAGAACTCACTTGGAGTAAAATAGGTCCTTAAAAGACAATAAAAATACTGCAAACACTGACTGAAGTGTCCTTAAAGATGTGTAGTATGAAATATATTCAGAAATGTGTCTCTTTATGCCAGACTGAAGACACCCACAGCGTGATGCATGTAGGGACACTTCTGCAAAGTGCATATGGACAACATGAGTATGGAAGGCACTTTATAAACATAATTTATGCAACCAGCTTTGAAAATGATGATGTTAAAACGTTTTTAAAACTTTCCAAATTAGCTCGGTTGAGACATTTACATGCAACAGGTTCAGGAAAAGTATTTTGTGCAGCAGTTTGAATGCAAAAACTCCATCGTTTATCTGTTGCATTTGTGCTCTAAATAAACGGTGGAGCTGAGAGCCACTTCACCTGAAGGAGAGTAATAATAAGCAAAAGGGACTTACTCCGTGCGCAGATCCCACCGCCAAGGCGACTGCTATCATACAAATCCTGCCAGGGAAATAAACATTTTAAGTTAGTTTGTGTTTCCAAGTGTTTATTTGGCAGGTTAAGTGAGCCGGAGCTCGCTTTCAGCCGCGACAAACGCCGTGGCAAAGCCGATAACTTTAAAATAAAAAAGTTGCAGCGTGATTTTAAAGAGGAAAATGGCTTACAGGAGTTTCATTTTGGTGAGTAGATGGGGTAAATCACAGGTACTCGATCCCCTTGTCTTCACCAGCAAGGTACTTCAAACGCGCTCATCGACTGCTCCAAAAAACCCTGTCATCTACCCGGAGACAGAAAGAGAGAGATAAAGTAGTCCCACCGACAAACACAACCAACGTTTACACACACACTCTGACGTCCCCACGCATTAAAACACAACCACCACAGGAAACAAATGTGTTTGTAGGTGATTTCTTTGATAAAATGAGAGCTTATCCAACTCACCAAAGTTGCAGCGGTGAAGTCGCTGCTGCGCTCTCCGGGTTGTTGCGCTTGAAACTCAGCAGCGCAGCACAGAGCAGGAGAGGAGGGGCCAACACATGTCATTCATGCCTCCATACCTTTGGCTTCAACAGGAGATTTTACCCACTCACACACACCAGAACCAACTCACACACACCAGAACCTCTTCAGTGCAGCAGAGGAGGCTCTTCAGTCCGGAGACAGTCTTTAGTTGGGTTAAATCTATGAAAAAAAGACAAAAATATGAAAATATCTCACTAATAAAGAAAGTATAAAGACTTTTACTGTACACCCCATAATATGAACACACTATGCCTAGAAAGTGAGTTTATCAAGACTGTAAAGTTACCTTTTGATTGATTTGAAACATTAGGACCCATTAAAAACATCATAGTGGCCATGATACTCATTTAGGTCTGAATAAACAGTAATTTAATCGCCTGTTGTCGCATGATCTTTCGGTTGTTTAGAACAAATCTGCAGCTTACAAAAAGGCTTGGTTTTACATTTAATTAAAACATATGATCCTTTGGCGACAACAAGAGATTTTAACATTTCGGAGAGTCTTTAGTTTCTTGTAATGAATAGCAAAAAGTAAAGAAAATGTCTTTTAAAGACATTTTGAGATCTTTATTCCCACAAAGCTCAATAATGAGTTGATAGAAACTTTGATGAACATGTTACTTCACTGTATTCCCCATAATATCAACACAATATCCCTAAAAGGTAAGTTTCTCTAAGACTGTAAAGTGACGTTATGATCAGTTTGCAACATTTTCACCCATACAAACATCATAATGGTCATATGATAGGATTCAAATGCTTTATTGCGTAGTTTTGGCAATGAAAATCTTAAGAACCAGGCTCCACAACAATGCAACAAAAAGGAAAAAATACATATATAAGTAATAAAACAATAAGGATTGTGCAAACTCAATGTAGTCTTCTAAAAGCAGTATGCTTTATTTATAATTGTCTCTGGTTGCATGATATTTCTTCGGTGTATAACAAATGTGCAACTTATAAAAAGGCCTAGTTTTACCTTAAATTATAAAATGGATCCTGCAAATGCATTCAGGATTATTATAGCTCAGCATTCTCATATCTATGTTAAGCATGGGATCAAATTAAAAACTTTGTTTAAACACCTCTGTCCTGATATGCTGCTCTAAACACGGTGCAGACACTGAGTTACTCAAGTTGCAAACAGTCCCATTTTAGCTCTTGGACAGTCTATTTTTGTTCAACTTGACCTCAGGGAGTCTTCAACACATATGACTACATGATAATTTATCTATGACTGCATTGTGTTGACATTACACTCATGTTTCTGTTTAAATTATATAATCTCTCTTGTATAAAGGCATCTCAGTGCTACTCAACAGCTTGTTTTAGAGCTGTGGAGTACCGCAGGGCTCCACCATGGGACCTTTGTACTTTTGCACTTTGAATGCCTATTATTTATTTTCATTGCTACATTACATTACATTACATTACAGGTCATTTGTTAGACGCTTTTATCCAAAGCGACTTACATACATTCAGTACTGTGGACAATCCCCACAGGAGCAATTTGGGGTGGTGAAGTGTCTTGCCCAGGGACACAACGACATGCTGAGTGCAGTGGGACTCGAACTTGCTACCCCCTGATTCGAAGTCCAGCACACTATCCACTGAGCCACAGCCTCCCCTCTACATGAATCAGAATATTAGTTACTTTACACCCCACATTAACCCTTGAGCCCATATATTAGAACAAGTTAAAACCTAAGAAGCTTTTGAAAGTCACCATACACTAACTCCTACAATTTCGAACAATGTCACAATCTTTGCAGAGATGAAGTGAAAAATGGAAATGTGTCTTCCTGCTTATATAAATGGGTTGGACAAAATATAAGGGTTAGGGTTAAAGTTGGGAATGAAGTGGGTTACAAAACATAATTCAACAGAAACACAAACAGCCTCCAAAGTGACCATAAAGTTGAATTAACATTTCTCGAGTACAGTTTCAAAGCTAGACATTATAACCTTTGTGAGGGTAGGTTTAATTGACTATCATATCTGATTGCATTAGTTTAATAAGATGGCAGGTTGGTGTAGGAATGCTGATTGGACATTTAGGTACACCCAACTTGTGAAGAGTGTCAAGAATAACACAAGACGTATTTGTATTGTCAGCCTATTCTCCTGAAAATCTTGTTAATTTAAAACAGTGTGCATTGTCAATTACATTTAGAGGGAATCGTACATTTATCGTAAGTCCTTGTAGGAAGAAGGTTGGGTTGGATGCCGGGTTCAACAATCTTTTGACTTTTTCTAAAAAACAAACAAACCCAATGTCAATTTTGACTTGTTTTATCAAATCAAATCAAGTTTTATTTATATAGCACATTTTTAAAACGATTTTTGGTCGAGCCAAAGTGCTGTACATGCAATAAAAACACTTTACTACAATAGCAAACAGAAGACAACAAATTACAATAGCAACAATTAAAATCACACACAGGGAAATGTCAGGAGTCGTGCTCCGCTCTGACTAGAAGGCCAGAGATAAGAAGTGAGTCTTAAGTGTAGATTTAAAAACCCCTAGGGTCTGGGCCGACCTCACATGGAGGGGCAGAGTGTTCCAGAGCCTAGGGCCAGCTGCTGCGAAGGCTCGGTGCCCTCGGGTTTTGAGCCTGGTCTTGGGCACTATCAGCAGCAGCTGGTCAGCCGACCTTAAAGCTTTGGCTGGGGTGTAGCGATGGATGACGGATAAGCCGGAGCCAGCCCATTTAGTTTGAACTTAGTTAAGCAAGTGAACTTACTAACATATGTAACTTAGCCTACATAACATAACTAACGTTGTTCATTTGTTAATTTGACATAATTTAAGTTATGTAAAAAACGTTTTTGTTTTAACAGAAACCAAGAGTTTGTTTTCAATTCATAACATTATTCTTGTTTTTAAAACTAGTGTCATTGAGAATGCAGCGTTGTTTATGCAAACGTCATTTTTAAAAAGGGATACAAGGTTATTTTCCATTGTCGTCCTTTATATTCAATACATTTACTTCAAGTCAATACTCCCATTTAGAGAAAAATATATTATAATTTACAAAGTGAACTTGTGGTCTACTGGCTCTGTCTACACAAACTTGTGAAACAAATCAACGATCATTAACTCCAGGTTACGTTATAACTTCAAGCCTCCCTAAAGAATGTCATCTGCATTTTAGGTGTTCTTCCGGGACCTACTTCATGGACTTTAAAGATTCAATTATATGTTAAACTGTAAGAAAAGGGAAATCTCCAACTAAAATGTCAGTATATTAATTTAATATGTGTTTTAGGATGTCTGGATAATCAAATCCATATAGTTACAGTTATACAGCAGCTTTGCATATGACTTTTCCCATTCACATAATAGCCTTTTTGCATTACACCCTATCAAAAGAATGCAGTAAAATTCGAAGGAAAGGTGATGCACTTTTGTTTTGTTTTAAAGAAATCAATCTGACTTTACTTCTGCCCGCAGCAACCCTCTGTCAAGAGTCAAAAGTGAGTATTTGGCCCTTAATAATCTGGCAGGAATGCAAACATGCCTGGGCATATAGAAAATGTCAAATAAAGGTTTAATGTCAAACCTTCTTTTGTGGAGCCTCAGGCATGGGTAGGATTTGGGAGGCAAGAATGAAGGCAACATATCCATCCGCCTGCGAGGTCCTAACATTATTAGGTTATTTCTGATTTGAAAGTGTTTTAAAACAAATCTGAACTGAAGACATCAAACAAAGATTACTAGTAGTGGATGACATTTAAGATGCAATTCACTCGGAAACCTTATTTTTCACGAGTTGTCTGAGTCAGTGTAGGTGCCAGGGGAGATGATATCACTGCGCACTGCCTTTGGAAAGTAGATCCGGCTGGGCAGGTTTGCAAGTCGAGGAGAGAAAAAGTTAGAGAGGGGGACTGCAGAGGCGCAGCCACAGCCAGGACCACTGCAGCCTCTGCACGCGCAACAAACAGCCGAGAACAAGTGCCTTTCTGACCATTTTCTATTTCACTGAGAAGCAAGTGTGCAGAGGGGGAATTAGGGCTATGCCTCGCGAGTAGAAAGAAAGTAGATTTTGTGAGTGGTGTCCTGTTTAATTCCCACAAGATGAATAAAGACTTGAAGAGCCTGAGCCAGCTCGCCGTGCCTCTGCTGCTTTTCGCCCTGTGCGTCGCGGTGCAGCGATCCGAGTCAGCGGTAAGTGCCTTTAAACTTCTTCTTTTTTGCAAAGATTTTTACAGATTTAAGGGCTTTTCCCTCCGCAAACACCCCGCACCTAGAGACCTATCTTCGGTCAGCCGGCGCCGGGACTCCACCGGCTCCAACCACGATTTATAAATAGAGAGGCTGCTTTATAACAAGTGCTTCTGCTCGCATAATAATCATATTACCGATTCTCCTGTTGATGCATTAAAACAACCGCACGTTTTCACGCTTTTACAGAGGCTTTTATGGCACTTTTTAACGACCTTCACGGGCTCTGCTTTGTAGTTTCATGGGAGAATCGGGACGGAGTTTCTGTCCCTCTTTGCGCATCACGTTTCTTCCTCCCTGCTGGAGGCAACCTGTAGCAACACGCCGACCATAATGCACTTTACCCAGCCTGAATATACTTTAATTCCTGTTATGAATAACTTAAAAACATTAGATGTGTGTGTGGAGAAGTGTGGCGACGCAGAGTCCTCCTCTCCCGTCACTAGTTTGTCTTTAAATCAGATTAATAATGTTAATTCCTGCTCTGACACTTATGAAACAGTCTGATACTAGCCTTTTCTTAAATATCCTGTGCGTAATTACGCTTGGTTTCATCCATTTCCAGCCCATAAGAGCGGGAATGTGATTTTCAGCAGCTTTATGAAGGTGCATCTCCCCTGCAGGTGTGTTTTATGTTGACAGCACATTCTTCTATTGAAGTATAGACACTAAAAGCGATCTTTATTGCTCCTCCTAACACCATGCAGACTTAGATTCTGTGCAGAAACAAGACTTTTAGTGGCTGTTTTATCACCTAACATGCCTCATTGAGATGTATTAGCATCCAGGAGGAGTGTGTGTGTGTGTGTGTGTGCGTGTGTGTGTGCGTGTGTGTGTGTGCGTGTGTGTATGCATCTTCCCTCTGCATAAGTTAAAGTGGCTGCAGCTCTCCAACTTCCCCATCAAACTCTGTCCGGCTTCTCATGTATAATACTCCAACTGGCTATCTGTGTTATGAATATGCACACCTCATTAATAATTCATGAGCTGTATATTAGCCCCGCCCACATTCAAGGCGTGTCCAATCAGGTATGCACACTAGCTGTTCATCAGTATGTATGGCATGAAGACTTTTTATGTTCCAGCTTTTATCCTTTTTTTTTTTATCCTTATCCTTATCATCTTGAATCCTATGTATCTATGGCAGTATTTCATTATGTAATAGTGAAACAAATGCATGTTTTTAGGCCATGAACACCACTTTCCAGATGTCAGGGTGAGATTGAAGCCCCTCTTGAAGTTGCACAAAGTTTATACTAAAGCATTTTGTATAAATACAATCCCAGGTGGCTCAGTTTATACAGCTTGTTGAAAAAATACACAACTGAGGATCTTTTTCCTGCCTGCCAGGTGGTGTTCCTCCGCTATAAAACAAATTCAATCTACATTATGTTGTTTTTACAAGGGGCGGACATCATGTGACAATCTATTTCTCTAGGAGGTAAATAGGTCCTAATGACAAGAAGCAAACAGTTATACCCTTAAGTGTATTGTCAGCGACTAATAGAAGATGCTCTCTTAGTAGAATATTGACAATCAAGTGTTATCTCTTAAAGGCGTGTTTGGAGATGTCGTCTATATTACATGCGTGACAGAGGGGCTGTCATTGTCGCCATGGAGATGAAGGAGGGGGGTCCACTTTCTATATAGGAATGTGGTTGACCCCCCCCCCCCCCCCCCTCTTGAGTAGGATGAGGAAGTTCAGAGGGGAGAGGGTGAAGATGGATAGAAGAGACACACAAAACATCAAGCTAAGGTTCATAAAAGATCAATGATTGAGCGTGAAAGTCCATTCATGACCTTGGGGAGCAATTTTTGGTCACTTATTTTAACTTTTAACCACATCTCACACATTTTAGGAGTAATTGGAGGTGGATTGGGGTGTGAAAAAAGTGATGCAGGTGTTGTTGCACGGTCTTTTTTTCCCACTTTCTACCTCTACACACACACACACACTTTCTCTCACACACACACATTCCCAGTTGTTCCTGGTTATGTCTGATCTGCACCAGTGTTCTCACTGAGGCCCCCTAGTGGAGAAG
Organism: Trematomus bernacchii; assembly: GCF_902827165.1. Lineage (NCBI taxonomy): Eukaryota > Metazoa > Chordata > Actinopteri > Perciformes > Nototheniidae > Trematomus > Trematomus bernacchii. Next base: position 540,572 of record NW_022987800.1, on the reverse strand, counting down.
GTTTATATTACATACAACCACTAAATATTTGATCTCTGTATTCATCTTGAATTTTTTTTAATCACTTTTCACATAAATAAACATGCAGTTCTAAACAGATTTGATACTAAATATAATCTCCTTTTGTTTCCTAATTATCTGTAAACTCTCTTATTTTTTGACCACTAATATTCTTTAAATCCACTTAAGAAAATACGTTTTTCACTTAAAAAAGCCCCTTTTTCCTGATAGATTATGTACAAATTGACATCTGGGTATGCATGGTTTACATAAGACAGCGCAAATAAGGATAACAGGGATACATCTGCAACTACATTTAAACATATGTACACACACATACAAAGAGAGTCTTATTCATTTAGTAACTTCTTAAAAAACAAATTCTAATGCATCACTGTTTCTTAGCGTTTTGGTCATGTGAGTGTGTGTGTGTGTGTGTGTGCGTGCGTAGTATTAATCCTCACCCAGATATGATCTCCTCTCCATAGAGCCAGGTGAGGGAGTTCAGAGGTAATGTATACCTGGAGGTTCTCCTTTGAACCCGTCATGCAGCACAACCACAAACACACACTTAATTTGATGCATGCTTTCCTGTGCACACACACACACATATACACACACCCTCACCTTTTACCTGACCCACATCCCAGGTGGAGCTCTCTGTGTGTGTGTGTGTGTATGTGTATGTGTGTATGTGTATGTGTATGTGTATGTGTATGTGTATGTGTATGTGTATGTGTATGTGTATGTGTATGTGTGTGTGTGTGTATGTGTGTGTGTGTGTGTGTGTGTGTGTGTGTGTATGTGTATGTGTATGTGTATGTGTATGTGTATGTGTGTGTGTGTGTGTGTGTGTGGTAGCCATAACATCCTCATATTGCAGAGATACATCTGTCATGTTGTCTCACACCACAGCGCTGCATCTTTCTCATCTGATCTCTTAGATTGTTGCTTTCTATGACTTCCTTTAAGGGCATATCTATAAAAAAAGTGATTGCATTTGAAGAATTCCTGAAAGTTACAGCAGTTTTAAAACGTCAAAACTGCAGAGAAATGCAGAGAAATGCAACAAACCAAAGCTCTTCATGGAAAATAAATCCACTATGCCACTATTTTATTAAGACCCATGCAACAAAAATACTATTTACTCCCATTTTTAGCACCTCAAGTGTTTTTTTTACACCTATTTTCCTCGATCTTTAGTGAGAATACACTTTAATATACATATTTGTAATGATTGGTCCGACAGAACAAGTTTATGAAGAAGTCACATTGGCATTTAGGTGATAAGTATGCATTTTCACTATTTGTTGGACACCAAATCTGTTAGATGCAGCTCTACTTACACGGCATGCATAGTACAAAGTGCTGCAGTTGCTTTATAGATTATTCAGGGTAAAAAAAGGCGCCAAAAGTATTTATTTTGCTGGCTTGCAGTTACCACATTTTGTATACAGCATTTTATATTTAAATAAATAGATATTCTGTACTATTTTTAAGCAAACACAGCTGCAGATTTAGCCCGTTCGACCCACGCAAAAATCAAACCTGCACTCTTTCTTAAACCTACCCAAACGTACCTCTCCTCTTTACCCGGCTGTATCTCCCTCCCTTTTCTCCCCCATGCCTCTCTCCCACTCCCACTCCCTTCCCTTTGTGTCTGTTCTTGAAGGCAAATTCCATCTTTATCTCACCTGCTCCGAGACGAGCTGCTTAAACAAGCCTCGTGTTGGCAGCTTCATATTTACCTCCTTTGTATAGTTACACATTGTAGAGGACGGTACTCTGTGTGTACGTGTGTGTGTGTACGTGTGTGTGTGTGTGTGTGTGTGTGTGTGTGTGTGTGTGTGTGTGTGTGTGTGTGTGGAATTCACACCTCGGTGATAATGAGCTGAAGATGCCATTAGGATTAACAGGTGGACTAAAGTCAATGAGAGCTAACACCACATGTTGACACAGCTAATTACCTTCATCCAGAACTTTCTCTCCTTCCTCCTCTTCGTCACCCTCACACTGTAGGAAGAAGAAGAAGCGACAGTAAATTATGGGAAGTTATTAAAGAAGCAGAAATAGATGTAGAAATACTACTAATATAGCAGCAGCAGAAGAAGCAGTAGTAGAAGTTGCATAAGTGTTAATACTATTAGTAGCGGATTAGCGGATTATTTAATGGATTAATTGGTTAATCGTTTGGTTTATAAAAGGTCAGAAAATAGTGAAACATGTCCAGTTGTTCAAAGTCCAAGGTGATGTGTTGTTTTGTCAATTTAAAAACCAAAATATATTCATTTAATTATTATATAAAGCAGAGGAAAGCAGCATAACTGCATATTTGAGAAGCTGAAAACAGGTTTTTAATGCAAATTTTGAATGAAAGATTCCTTTAAAAATTAACCGATTATCAAAATAGTTGTTTTTTTTCCTATTGATTGACATATCGATAAGTCGACTAATCGATAGCTTTAGTAGTATTAGAAAAGGTTAATAGCAGTAGTATTAGTTGTAGAAGTTGCAGTATATGAACTAGTAGAATGAGTTACAGTATTTGCAAGAGTTTTAATAGTAGTAGTCGAAGGATATCTAGTA
>NW_022987800.1:497986-535486 GCF_902827165.1 Trematomus bernacchii | reverse complement strand
AGTGTTAAGAGGAGGGTAAACATGGCGTGTTTGTTAGAGACTTCTTTATTTACTCCATCCCTCAGCGTTTGCTTTGAGGCTTTAAAGGTCAACCGGGTCTTTTTTCCCGCCTATCGACTTGATATATTTCTGCTCTCATTACTAACCAGACCACCATGCAGTCTAGATCTATTTTAACTTTGTAACAACCCTCGAGAACAACAGCTCATAGTCGTGTTTTTCACCGCTCCCCACATGACATGTCTGTGAGGGTCTTAAAGTTTCTAGAAACCTCTTTGGGGTTAGAGAAGTCAGGAACCTGTGATCTTCTGATCTGCAGGGTCACTCACAGATTTGCCTTTTCTTTGAAGAGAAGTGACAATATCCAGATTAAAGAAGAGCTCTGTGGATTTAGGCGTGAGTTAGCTTTTAGATTAAGGGTATAAAGAGTTCTTTGAATGTATGGTATATGAGAATATGACCCTTTGGTTCTTACTGACTGAACACGATGCATTTAAAAGATAGTTTGCCGGTGTATTTAGTCAAGATGTTGGACGGTTTATTACCCATCATACATTTTACAAGTACTGCACAATATAAAGATCCTGTATCTTCCAGATTCTAATAACCTGAACTCTGGTTGTTGTTTGTGGAAGCGCCAGTGAATGAGCTCCATTAACTGAGTTTTAAACATCACTTTAAATGGAAGATCCCCATAGGCCCCGCCCACTCAATCGGATCGGCGATCGGTATCCAAAATTGGCGATCGGAGCATCCCTACTTTTTCATACCATACTTTAAACAAGCCCTTAAAACAAACATCCTCACGTCAAGTCCTTTCCCTTTCGTCATAAATCTGCTTCCTGTTCTATCGTTTTTATTGGTATTTTCTCTAAATTAATTGGATTGAATCTTGAATTGAATGTATGCTTGTATTATGCTTGCACAAAAGTGTCTTTGAGTACTTAGAAAAAGCGCCATATCAATGAAATGTAGTATTATTACTTATCAAAAGACAAGGGAAAAGACCTACAGGAAGGTAACGAGTTGGTCATTTTTAGTCTCTTAGATTCTCAATGGAGAACTCTCAAGACTGTCAGATTAAGACTGTGGGACCATTTTAACTTCTGCTATGTTGTCAATTTATAGTAGCTCTTTTGAAGCTGTGGTTGGATAATCTATAATGCCTTTATCTCCCTGATATGTCGAATTTGAAGATAGTCCTTATGATTGTCATTCGTCCAAAGTGGAGTGAAGCTTTACAATAAACTCTTTGTAAGATATCCAAAGATGGACGTAAGCGTGCAACATAAGGGCGTCAATATCTCAGTCTGTATCTGTTCAATCTTGTCGGACTTCTTTTGATCTGTTCACACTTTCTTTACTCTGTTCCTTCAGACCAGTTTGTGGGATGGAAACAGAGAGTTGGTCCTTAAGACTCGTGTTTTTCTGTTTTCAAAATGCTCTTCTGGGATCGGCTTTTGGTCCTGATCCAGACCTCAAGATATCTGCCATTTCACCGAGTGTTAAGTCCAACTACTTTGTTGTGTTCATGTGCTGATGGGAAAGTCAGACATCTGGAACTTCAACAGAAAACATTAGACTGTTGATTCATTTGACTATTGGTCAGAAACTCTCATGGGAAGACATTACGGAGGCGGCAGCAGTGCAAGAGGTTATTTATTTGTCCTTGATGCAGGTTTGCTAGTGTTCTCAAGTGAACTTTGGCATTTTAATGATCTCTTGTGGTGTGTGTGTGGACATGTGTGTGTTTCTGATTAAGATCCAATTGGCTCCCTGACAGGTCCACCTACACAGAACAGTCACAAGACATCCCGTCCTCCTTTTATATCCCTCGCTCTCTTGTGTGTTAGGGAACTATCTTAACTTTAAAGCCTAAAGAAACACCGAACGCCGCTTCGGGACAAAGCAAAATGAGATAAAGTGGGAAGAGAACAAACAATACGCTCAAAGTAAAAGGATCGAAAGACTAATTTGAATAGAGGAATGTATCCCAATACTATCTTGTAAGCAAGGAGCATTTGTTGTTATGCATTCTTTGTAAAAAAGAAGAAGAATGAAGGAGTCTGAGATCATCCGGTGACCTTGATCTACAGACGTCTCCTTTCTCTCTCACCTGTGTTTTATACAGCTCCCCATGAAGTGCTTATTAACACATATTTGTGATTGCAGTCCAAACCCGAGCCGACTCGCCTCGTCTTTAAATCCTTCAACGCCTTTTTATTATTATCTGCATCCCCCCCCCCCCCCCCCCGAGTCTCCTGTTTCTCCTCTAGTGTCTTTTTCTCTGTGCATCTTCTTTTAACGCTAGAAGCTGATTGTAAAAACGATCTCACTTTGTTTCCAAGCTTTCTCTAGTTTCTCGTTTCATTGGTCGTCAAAACAAAACTAGACTTCTATAAAAACAAACTTCCCAATCACTTTGCACATTAGCATCTCCAAATGGCAACAAAAAATACATTAGAAATATGTACTTATTCTCCACCAACATTTCAACCTGTAGCCAATCGTCTTCATCTGGACATCCATTCAAGAGTTTTAATGGATTACTGTATGTGCATGGAGAGTTCATGTTTACCTAGAAATATGAAGTAACAGCGCATTTATTCAACTTCTAAAACACATCCGATATTACAAAACAGTAATGCAACCAATCGGGAATATTTGTGAGATTTTTGGGACAACTTTCCCAAACTTTAGCCCAACAACGACTTCATTACCAATTGGCCAAAATGGACGAAATCAAAAACAAACCTTGTTTCTCAAAGCAACATTTAAAGGTGGGGTAGGTAAGTTTGAGAAACCGGCTCGAGATCGCTAGAATTTGAAAATACACAACCGGAAAAAATCTGCCACTTCCTTACAGAGCCCCTCCTCCAACACACACGAACGCGCACATGACCAATGAGGGCACGAGATAAGTTTGTGCCCCGATGGAAGGCTGACAGGCAGGTAGGCCATCCAGTTATTTTAGCCGGGCCGGCTCAGATGATTGGTCGTGCTTTTTACAGTACTACGGCTTCCACAGATGAAATCTTTTTATGGATTTTTTGTCAAAGCACTTCAGATATTCATTGCTATCAGGATGTTAAGAGCATTCCATGGAATATAACAAAAAGTGTATCTCGAGCCGGTTTCTCAAACTTACCTACCCCACCTTTAAGCAAGTTTAATAATGTATTTTGTATTTTGTAAATTGTTTAACTTGCTGCTGTTAAATACCATCAAACTATGTGCAATATGTGCTATATGTGCAATATATACATTATATACATATGCCATTAATAACTGTGTAATATATACCTGGCTGCTAAATCCTAAGAACTGTTACAGGATTTGTATTTTGAAAAGTATGTAACTTTTTTTGTTACTTTTTTTTTTTTTTATTATATTTTTATTCTATCATAACTTAGTACTTTTTTTTAACATATGTAACATTAAGCTGTCTGTGGCTCTTTCCTGCTGTAACGATGCAAATGTCCCCTCTGTGGGACTAATAAAAGGTATTCTGATTCTAATAGTAAATATATTTCTTTACCTAGTGTCCTTTCCCCTATCTTTTGTACACAAGTTTTCGAGGTAATATGGGCTAGAATGAGATATATTTTTAAAAAACATAACAAATCCATAATAAAGACATTAACTTATAGAAGTAGTTCCCAACATTTACCCTACTTCAAAATGTCTACAGGAGCAAACTTAATGCTGTTTTGATGCCTCAACAAAACACAACTAGGGGCAACCAATCAACTAGCTTCACTCATAATGCACCAGACTAGTGATATGTTGATTGACGGTGAAGTCCACCAATCAACCTCTTTATATAAAATCCACCCTCCTTCTTCTTCTTCTACCTTTGTCATCCTCCATCTCTCGCCTCACTCTCAATCTGTTCATCTGACATGAGACTGATGGCGAGCAGCGATAAAACACAACACTAACACACACACACACACGTTATCGTGCTTAACGTGCCGATAGACGAGTGAATGAGGTCGTCAGAGCTACTTCAAAAAGGCAGAAAGCGGTTTTGACTGAAGCTGAATCGACTTCAGTGTGGGAGGAATCTGCTTCTCTCTTCTTCTGTGTTTTTCTCCTGTCTCTCACTCCACTTTAAAAGCTTCCACGTTCATTTTGAGCACCTGTTTCTCTAATCACACCACTCACAAGGAAACAGGGCTTCCCCAGAAACCACATGGGAACACATGGTATGAGTCAGAGTGTGTGTGTGTGTGTGTGTGTGTGTGTGTGTGTGTGTGTGTGTGTGTGTGTGTGTGTGTGTGTGTGTGTGTGTGTGTCTAGCTACTGTTTCTTTACACGTTTCAGTGTACAGTTACCACATTAGCTTGTATATACTTGTCTAGACGGAGTCGTTTCAAAACCAAAGACAAGCTATAGAAACACATTTCATCTCCTTGGCTGCTGCCTCCTTCTCTCCTTGCCTTGAGATGTTTTACATTTTCCTGACAAGAACATCTTGTCTTTGGAAGAATTATGACTCTATTCTCTCAGGAGCAGAGGTGGAATAAGTGTGATGTTGTTGTAGTAAGTGTGGGAAAGATGCAGGACTTGTTCACGGCTGTTTTAACTGGATCAGCGCTTTATTTAAACCTGCATTAAGTGCTTGTTCTGCCTCTTAAGGGCAGCAGCACTAACTATTAACACAATATTTGATGTATTTTATTATAAAGCTTTCATCTAGAAGATATTATAAGGAATAATAGTATTCATTTTTCCAGCTTATAAGTCAGATGATTACTTTTGGTTTTGCTCTGTTTGGTCCCCACCACCAAATACGAAACATCTTTAGCCGCCACATGCTATACCACGTTTATGAGCTAATTGCTAACTTTACAGGTGTGTGTGTGTGTGTGTGTGTGTGTGTGTGTGTGTGTGTGTGTGTGTGTGTGTGTGTGTGTGTGTGTGTGTGTGTGTGTGTGTGTGTGTGTGTGTGTGTGTGTGTGTGTGTGTGTGTGTGTGTCCTAGCATTACTATACTTGTGGGGACCTACATCTGTTCACACAGTCACGTGTGGGGACTCGGCTCCCTTATGGGGACAAAATGGAGGTCATTAATCATACATTTTAGGGTGAAGACTTGGTTAGGGTTAGGCATGTGCTGGTTAGGGTTTGCAGTGAGGCTGAACCAAAATTACATTTCTTGACCTTAACACCAAATAAAAAGCTGAAATACCTTAAAACTCTTCGTAAATCTACAGGTAAATCAAATCGAAAACCGATTTTGTTTTGATAACGAAGCCAACAAAGTAGCCTTAAGGAGCTATTTCTCAAACATCCTATATTGTCACATAATCTACATTTGTTTGAGTCTTCAATTTAATTCCCTTTTACTTCTTTCTTTGTCTCTCTCCTAATCACATCCTTCTTCCTTTCCTCAACTCTTCATCAGATCAGTGTCCCTGTTCATATCCTAATAACTTGTACTGTACATACATAGGTCACACATTCTGTTTGTACTGCACACCGCTGGGTATCAGTGTGTGTGTGCGTGTGTGTGTGTGTGTGTGCGTGTGTGTGTGTGTGTGTGTGCGTGCGTGTGCGTGTGCGTGTGTGTGTGTGTGTCCTCCTGGTCTTTGTTAATCCCAGGTCAGTGTTGGCTGGTATGCAGCTAAGCCGTTAGCATGCAGTCGGAGGATAATGTTCGGCAGTGAGGTGCATGCTGGTCTCTGAGGAGCATTTTTCACATTGTTTAGTGACACAGGGGGGGGGAAGGAGGCACCTGATCCAACACCTGTTAACACATTAGTGTATTACGATGAATCAAATATTATAATATCTGTTTATCTGTGCGTCTGTCTATAGCTTGTTAAACATTTTCGGGAAGTGTTTAGAGAGATTACTGTGTCGTGTTCATGGTTGTACCTTGGATGTTGGATGACTTTTTGCACAGTTTTCTTCTATTTATTGGTTTGGATTGACAGATAGGTGACAAATGAAAGGACCAATCAACATAAAGTGATTTTACAAAGCCTCTGGAAGAGTTACATCTCATAGTCAGATTATTTAAGGCTCTAAACTGGGCGGGAGAGCCTGTTTTAAAAAAGATATTCCCTAATTTGTGGTGTGTTTGAGTTGTGATAAATGCAAGTTTTAAATTGAAAATGCATTCTTTTGCCAAGTGATTTTCCCTAATTGGCATTTATCGTTGTATGGTGGGTTAAAGCAAAGGAATATGGTGTGGCTGCGTGTGTGTTTGAGTGAGACAATTTTGGTGTTTTGACATTACATTTTCAAATATAAAGACAAGACATTTTCTCTTGGCTTTTACTGCTTAATCTGCAGGCTCTGTGTGTGTGTGTGTGTGTGTGTGTGTGTGTGTGTGTGTGTGTGTGTGTGTGTGTGTGTGTGTGTGTGTGTGTGTGTGTGTGTGGGTGTGTGTGTGGGTGTGTGTGGTGAGGGTGAGGGTGAGTGTGTGTGAGTGTGAGTGTGAGTGTGTGTGTGTGTGTGTGAGTGTGTGTGTGTGTGTGTGTGGTGAGTGTGAGTGTGAGTGTGAGTGTGTGTGTGTGTGGCCTAGCATTACTATCCTTGTGGGGACCTAAATCTGTTTACACAGTCACGTGTGGGGACCCATGAGGGGAATCATTAATGTTAGGGTGAAGACTTTGTTATGGTTAAGGTTAGGATAAGTCTCCAGGAAATGCATGCGAGTCAATGTAATGTCCCCTGAAGTGATGTATACATGGTATGTGTGTGTGTGTGTGTGTGTGTGTGTGTGCGCGTGTGTGTGTGTGTGTGTGTGTGAGTGTGCATGTCAACACTGAATACACAGCATTCCTGGTCTCCTCTAGACAAACAGACCCCCGCCAGTCCGAACAACGGGAAATATCAGACATCTGCCTCAGCACAGAGAGAGAAGAAGAAGAGAGGGTGGAGGGACAGATGGAGACGAGAGGTGGAACAAATGTGGAACTGAAAAGGAAAAGAGATGACGAGAGAGGATAAGAAAGAGAGATAAAGTGAAGGAGTTAAGGAAACCAGGAAGTGGAAAGTTACCTAAGCTTTACGTGTTTCCAATCAATAACATATTTAGGAGCCATCCTGTCTTCTGATTCAACAATTGATTATCAGATTTATGCGTTTAGACATAGATATTTATTCAAATGTATTTATCAAGAATCTGGTCCTTTTTTATTTTCAAAAACTGACTTTGCTCATTGGGGTTATGTCACTTTCAAACTCACTTTTAGACTAATTATTCACATAAAAAAGGATTACATATGCAGTTGTAGGTTGCGAAAATGATCTTATGTCTTAGCCTAAAACAACCTATCAATTTGTTACATTTAAATAAATAAAAATGCCCCTAAGCTGCAAATAAGAGTTGACATTTTAAATTGATTTCCCCTCGAAAAGTTACATTTTCTCTTTTCTTTTCCATTTTATTTCCCAGTAAAACTGCTGCACTGAGGTTTCTGTCTGTCTGTCTGTCTGTCTGTCTGTCTGTCTGTGTGTCTGTCTGTCTGTCTGTCTGTCTGTCTGTCTGTCTGTCTGTCTGTCTGTCTGTCTGTCTGTGTGTGTGTGTGTGTTCTAATTTAGAGGCATTTTTAGGTGAGGATAGTTAAGAGAAATGTAGGCAGGGCAGAGGACCTGCTGTGACCTGCTTCTCCTCCTCAGATCAGATCAGAGTGGAGCAAGAGAGAGCACGTTGAGGAGAGCCAGACAGAAGCTAGAAAGCAACGTATTCATGATGGACAACATGTAAGACATCTCAAATAGTGCTTTTTGATGGCATTTTGATTCATGAATTTCAATGTAAAAGTCTCTGATGTGAATGAGATGTGTTGCATCTTATTACCTGCATGCTTCACTTCATACTGCCCTCATGTGGTGAAGACAGGGAACTACAAATGCACAGGTAGCAGCATAGATGCACTTAATACTGTAGTTTGGACTTTACCTCCAATAAAGGGGATTCTTAGCGCTTAAAAAAAATACAATAATATGTGAGTGTATATGACTTTAGCTGACTTACAATTACAACAAGTATGAAGCACGGAAAAGACAATGCAGCATGCAAATGCATGACAAAAATATCCGCCAAACCAATTATAATAGAGAAGATACAAACTTAAATAAAGCAAAGATGCGAAATCCCACAAGTCAGCAAAGCGTAACTCGTCAAAATGCACATTTAATAACAGAATAAAACCGAAAACTAATGATAAAATGTGCATTAAAGTGTACTATTCACGAGTAAACAATATTAAAACCAAGAGGAGGAGAGCTGCTAATCGTCCCCAACGGTGTAATGTGTCCAGCTTTGTGTCGACAGATTGGGGGAAACACCAAAATAATGTTGAAAAAGCCTGAAACTAGACGAGTAGAGGCTTTAACAGGAGCAGATATATACTTGTGAATTTGAAAGGAGATCAAATGGGGTTTATTTCGGAGCGTTACATACTTTTGCTAACCTATGAAACCCTGTATCGTTCAGTCTCACTCAGAGAGAAGTCAAACACTCCTCCTCTGTCCCACTATCTGCCAGATAAAGCCACTGCTATCTTGTTGTGTCTACAGCAAAGGCTCATGGGTAAATATTGAGGTTAAGCTGCGGTTCATCCAAACAGAGATACAGCTCCAGCGCCGCTCGGTTTACAGAGGCAAGGAGGAGATCGCTCCGAAGTGTTAAACAGAAATGTGAGATGTTTGGATTGGACCTAATAAGATTCAAGATTCAAAAGCTTTATTGTCATATGCACAGCGACAGTGTGGATATGGCAATGAAAAGCTTAAGTCCCAGGCTCCTCCCACAATGCATCATCAATATATCTGACAAAACAATACAACTCATTTAAAAAAGTAGAAGTAGTCAGATATTGTACTTGAGTAAAAGTAGAAGTACTCAGATCTTGTACTTGAGTAAAAGTAGAAGTACTCAGATCTTGTACTTGAGTAAAAGTAGAAGTACTTAGATCTTGTACTTGAGTAAAAGTACTTAGATCTTGTACTTGAGTAAAAGTAGAAGTACTCAGATGTTGAACTTGAGTAAAAGTAGAAGTACTCAGATCTTGTACTTGAGTAAAAGTAGAAGTACTCAGATCTTGTACTTGAGTAAAAGTAGAAGTACTTAGATCTTGTACTTGAGTAAAAGTACTTAGATCTTGTACTTGAGTAAAAGTAGAAGTACTCAGATGTTGAACTTGAGTAAAAGTAGAAGTACTCAGATATTGTACTTGAGTAAAAGTAGAAGTACTCAGATCTTGTACTTGAGTAAAAGTAGAAGTACTCAGATCTTGTACTTGAGTAAAAGTAGAAGTACTTAGATCTTGTACTTGAGTAAAAGTACTTAGATCTTGTACTTGAGTAAAAGTAGAAGTACTCAGATGTTGAACTTGATTAAAAGTAGAAGTACTCAGATCTTGTACTTGAGTAAAAGTATAAGTACTCAGATCTTGTACTTGAGTAAAAGTAGAAGTACTTAGATCTTGTACTTGAGTAAAAGTAGAAGTACTCAGATCTTGTACTTGAGTAAAAGTAGAAGTACTCCAATCTTGTACTTGGGTAAAAGCAGAAGTACTCAGACCTTGTACTTGAGTAAAAGTAGAAGTACTCAGATACCAGTACCAGAGTGTAGGAATACTCTGTTACAGTAAAAGTCCTGCATTCAAAATGTTACTCAAGTAAAAGTAGGAAAGTATTCTCATCTAAATATACTTAAAGTACCAAAAGTAAAAGTAGTCATTGTGCATATTGGTCCATTTCAGAATAATATATATGATATGTTTTAGAGAGTAGAGGTACAATGTAGCATCAAATGTAAATACTCAAGTAAAGTACAAGTACATCAAAATTGTACTTGAGTAAATGTACTTAAAAGACAAAGAGAGCGGTCACACCCCTGTGCGTTGGACTGTACGAGTCCAAAGAGAAAATCAGTTCTGGACCACACAGATGTGTCCGATGACCCTGAACGCATCGCTGAACCTCCACCCAGTCTTCCAGAGAGTCAGAAGGTGTAGACCTTTATCTCCCGTCTTCCTCCCCTCAGTTTCTCCCCAGGCGGCACATTTTCAGGTTTTCAGCCGCCGCTCCCCTCTCTAATTTCTCGTTGCCCGTAGCTACGGCGCTTTCGTGCCAAACGGTGATGTATGTTCAGCGTTTCAGAACGACGTAGAGAGGCAAGTCTGAACCTGAGGAAGAAAGGGAGGGCCGGGGTGGGTCTCCATATCTCCAGGGGAAAGAATTATATGTGTGTGTGTGTGTGTGTGTGTGTGTGTGTGTGTGTGTGTGTGTGTGTGTGTGTGTGTGTGTGTGTGTCTGTGTGTGTGTGTGTGTGTGTGTGTGGCCTAGCATTACTATCCTTGTGGGGACTCAGATGTGTTACTTAAGTAAAAGTATAGCAATACCTAATTTAAAAGATGTTTGAGGAACTTCCCAACACTCCCTAGAAAAAGTGTGTTCTCTTCCCGCAGTATTTAGGATGCAATAATGCTGAATTTCTCACAGAATGAACGAGGTTTGGAGCCTTGAAATGCTCCAGGTGTCTCTCAGTGGGAGGTCACTTGAGGTCAACGTTCATTAAATGAAAAGAGAAGAGAAAACTGGGTTTAGAAGGTAAGAGAATTCCTGGGAATATCAATGGAATTCCTGGACCGGCACTGTGTGTGTGTGTGTGCGTGTGCGTGTGTGTGGGTGTGTGTGTGAGTGACAGTCGGGGGTCTTCCTCTTCCAAAGAGCCAGTTAGTCAAAACACACATGGTTGGATTTATTGTTTTGTTTTTAGAGTTAGTGAAAATATTTGGTTTGGTGTTCGCTCAGCACCTTGAAGTAGTCAAAGTCCGGCGGCGATGAAAGGGATCAACGGCTCGGGGCCTGCAGTGCCACCCACCAGAACAAGGAAAACACACATATCTTTTAAACAAGCAGATGTAGGACACACACTCGTATGCTGAGCCATGATATATTCTCAACCTTATAGGGGCTTAAAAAAGGAGGAAAGGCATCCATTTCTCTCTCTTTCCGAATAGGAAAACTTCCCTCTTCATCACATACTGTATCGGGCTAATAGAGTCAGTTTTATGTGTGTGTGTGTGTGTGCGTGTGTGTGTGTGTGTGCGTGTGCGTGTGTGTGTTCTACATTGTGGTTTCTGGCTGCTGATCTGTGATAAGTGTTGAAGAGCAGAAGTTATCAGTTGTGGTTGAATTGTGTATTAATGATGGCAGCTGTGTGTGTACTGAGTATCTGTCTATTGGCAGTGCGGTGTGTGTGTTCTGCATGACTGCATCAGAGTGTGTGTCTTGTATCTGAGTATGTGTGTGTGTAGGTGTGTAATCATCAGTCTTTGATGAGCGGGGGAATTCCAGTCTCGCCAGTCTAATCCCCGGTTCATACCTTCCGCTCACCCTCCATCACTTTATACCTATAGCGCTTTTTTTTTTACTTACACCTACAGTACATGAATCCACCGCTCGGAAACTCCTACGCCATTTATCACCATTTCTTTGGTGGCGTTAGTGAGTAGAGGAAGATGCACTAGTAGTGTTATAACACCCTCCCCTAGTGGAGAAATACTATATTACAAGAACAATCAATGCCAACTTAAGGGAAAGTATGATATTATACTATATAGACTGTCCCATTTAAGAGTAATATATATTTTGAACATTAAAGCATGGAGACATGTCACAGAGACATTACATACTGATATACACCTGAACATCAGCAGGAGAGGACTCTTTAAAGTAGAGACACTACATACTGATATACATCTGAACATCAGCAGGAGAGGACTCTTTAAAGTAGAGACACTACATACTGATATACATCTGAACATCAGCAGGAGAGGACTCTTTAAAGTAGAGACACTACATACTGATATACACCTGAACATCAGCAGCAGAGGACTCTTTAAAGTAGAGACACTACATACTGATATACACCTGAACATCAGCAGGAGAGGACTCTTTAAAGTAGAGACACTACATACTGATATACATCTGAACATCAGCAGGAGAGGACTCTTTAAAGTAGAGACACTACATACTGATATACACCTGAACATCAGCAGGAGAGGACTCTTTAAAGTAGAGACACTACATACTGATATACATCTGAACATCAGCAGGAGAGGACTCTTTAAAGTAGAGACACTACATACTGATATACACCTGAACATCAGCAGCAGAGGACTCTTTAAAGTAGAGACACTACATACTGATATACACCTGAACATCAGCAGGAGAGGACTCTTTAAAGTAGAGACACTACATACTGATATACATCTGAACATCAGCAGGAGAGGACTCTTTAAAGTAGAGACACTACATACTGATATACACCTGAACATCAGCAGGAGAGGACTCTTTAAAGTAGAGACACTACATACTGATATACACCTGAACATCAGCAGGAGAGGACTCTTTAAAGTAGAGACACTACATACTGATATACACCTGAACATCAGCAGCAGAGGACTCTTTAAAGTAGAGACACTACATACTGATATACACCTGAACATCAGCAGGAGAGGACTCTTTAAAGTAGAGACACTACATACTGATATACACCTGAACATCAGCAGGAGAGGACTCTTTAAAGTAGAGACACTACATACTGATATACACCTGAACATCAGCAGGAGAGGACTCTTTAAAGTAGAGACACTACATACTGATATACACCTGAACATCAGCAGCAGAGGACTCTTTAAAGTAGAGACACTACATACTGATATACACGTGAACATCAGCAGGAGAGGACTCTTTAAAGTAGAGACACTACATACTGATATACACCTGAACATCAGCAGGAGAGGACTCTTTAAAGTAGAGACACTACATACTGATATACACCTGAACATCAGCAGGAGAGGACTCTTTAAAGTAGAGACACTACATACTGATACCTAGAGAGAGAGAGCTAACAGACAGATACAGACGGAGGGAGTGGAGCAAATATCTGCAGCTCACTGACCTCTCTAAGTGGATTACATGGGGGGGGGGGAGAGAGGGGGACATGGAGAGACAGAGGTGATGCATTCAGGCACATTTTGAAACCATGCTCACTTCATTACAGGCTGGTATTTTAGCCCAGAGGGAAGAAGAGTTGCAGACAATCACTGCAGTGCACCACCTCAGCCTGCAGCTACATAACAACACTGATGATAACATGTCATGCAACAAACGTATATTCTTATATTTTAAGTAGAACAAAGGGAAAAGGAATTAAGATTAAGATTTATCCAAAGGGGAATGTATTGCAGCAGTGGTACATTTAAGAAAACTATCCATAAATCCGCTTGTATACCATCGTTAAGACCCTAAGACATTTGTACTGTTGGTATAATAGATTAATACTGTAATAATTACAGTACCCTAACCCTTCATATAACGTCATCATTATTAGTTAAATGTTGTTGAAGATAAGTAATATGTTGTATGAATGATCCAATTGTGTTCAAAGTAGTTGGTAGCTTTCAGACACATGTTGTGGATTTTCATATGTGTGAAAATACAGATATATATGGTGCTGGTTCTCAGGCTGAGGGTCAGGACCTTACTAGGGGTCACGAGAGATAACTAAGGGGTCGTGGCACAATCACTAGGATAGGAAAGGAGGAAAATATAATATCGACATCGAAAACAATGTTAATTTGTTCATTTTCTAATCAGAAACGCGTGAAAGTGTGTGTGACTATTCCTGTTTTAATTAAGATAAGCCTTCATCACATGCGGTGCCAACAGATTGAATACTAGTTTTGGAAGGATAGGAACATTTTACATAATTAATATAATACATTAACGTAAAAAACAACCATCACTTTAGGGTCAAACCGTTACATTTGAGATTAATGTTTGATTATTTTTCAGTATATTAACCAGGGCTGCAACTGACAATTATTTCCAATTATTGATTAATATGCTGATTATTGTCAAGCATACACATTTGGTTTACTAGAATCCTGACTGGAGATGATATGGCTGAAGTAAACACTCTTGAACCACAGTGCAGTGTGTGTGTCTGTCCCTAAGGAAAGCTCTGGGGTTTGTGTATATATCAGTGTTTTCAAGCCTTACTGGAGAAAGAGAGCTCCGTCATGCCTTCCTGGATGAATGCATGTCAATGGGGGAAAAAAAGGGATGAGTGCAGAGACGGCAGGAACACAGATGGCGTGGGAGAGCAGACTGCATTGAGCTGAAGCAGACCAGAGACTAATCTGGAGATCCAGGGCTTGTAAAAAAACAACACACACACAACACACACACACACACACACACACACACACACACACACACACACACACACACACACACACACACACACACACACACACACACACACACACACACACACACACACACACACACACACCACACACACACACACACACACACACACACACACACACACACACACACACACACACACACACACACACACACACACACACACACACACACACACACACACACACACACACACACACACACACACACACAGTAATCTTGGCCTGATTTTCCACAATCGATGAATCAAATTTGTATTTTTAAAGAATCAATGAAGTCGTTTAGTTGTTAAGTCGCTTAAGAAACCGGATATAGCCCAGATTGAGTTATTAAAATGGCGTGTCACTCGCATTAAAAAGCTGTAAACAAAGATTATTCGGGCGTGTTTTGCTCCATAATAAGTATTCAATGTATTGTTTACTGATTTATTTGCTTTTTAACGCAATAAAAAGGGTATTTTTCGGCTATTCTTTAGTTATTTAGACATCATATAACTTCATCTAACGTCTAAAATGAACCTTTAGTTATTCAAATGTTGCAATTAATTGTTGCAGATTAATCATCAAAAAAGTAACTGGCGACGTCAGAGGAATTAGAAACAAGAAGTCCAGCGGGTTGTTTTCACTCAGCTTCACATCGGTAGTTTTCTCGTGAGCCGTTTTAAACTCTCAGTCTATGAGCTAACGTGTTGTGGGAGTCTGGATGATGATCTCAGTTATTATTATGAATCTGATCCGGGACCACCCTAACCCTAACCCTAACCCTCTCACTGAGCTGGAACACTTTAATTAACACCAAGACATGAATATCGCCCGGTGTAAGCGTCTCAAATGGGATTTATATCACTGTACATTAATATCTCTGGGTTCAGTCAGACAAAATATGACATTTGAAAAAGTCACCTTGCAAGCTGGGGATTTTTAAATGGACAATTTTCAATCAATTTATGGACTTTTTAGGATTTTTTTTTTTACATAAATTGCATTTTCTGCCAGGAATCAACAATTATTTCCATGGTCGGTTAGTGTATAAATACGTTTTTGATTAGTCATTAAGTTGTTTAGTCGTATGATGTGAGAAATATCTTCTAGAAACCAAGACGGCCTTTTCAAATTGCTTGTTTTATTCACCCAAATGTATCTAACCCTAACATTTGAGAAGCTGGAAACAGAGATTGTAATTTGTTTGGCACGTTTTGTCAAATCAACAACAATTCGTGCAGATTTTAGCTTCCAAAATGTTAGGATCTGATGCTTTTGTATTGAATATTTGTGGGTTTTGGACTGGATACAGAAAACAGACTTTTAAAAAGGCGACCCCTTGCACTCTCAGAAAATTATAAAGGGGGTTTTGAGACATTTTGAGACATTTTCCAGACTAAATAATGATTTTACTGATCAGAAATCACTACTGTATTTCAATTAAAAACTACAGTACATCATTCATCAGTTATGAGGGGCAAATATATGTATTTTTTGTGCTTTAATAGTCAATATTCCACTAATTATTGCCTATTTTGTGTCTAAAATGTTACGATCTGGCACTTTTTTGTATTTTGTAACACTATGAATACATTTTTGGACATTTGAAGGCATCACATTGCACTCTGATAAACTAAACACGAATTTCTTATCGTTTTCTTCCATTTTGTCACCCTTAAAATGAGTCGTAGCCGTTCTCTTACACACTGGCACCCTGACAGCCATCCACACAAACACAGATTCACAAAAGGCAGCACAGACTGAAGAATGCTGACTTTTCTCACCGCCCGCCTGCCTGGCATGCGTGCAGCGATGCCCGTCTGGCATCCGCTGTATCAACAAGCATGGGAAAGTTAATCAACAGATTCTTCCTCCCATCCCTCCCTCTCTGCTTTAACCCAAAACGTTGTCATTCCTCCGAACTGACAACGCTGCAGGAGTTCAGGGAGATCAATGCGTTTGCTCTTTATTTGAGGTTAGCTTGTATCTGCTGGTTCTCACTGACCTTGCATCATTAAACAAACATGGAGGAGAACTTTTCTACTTCTCTTTTGGGAAGAAATGCGTGGACATGTTATGATGGAGCGCCCTCTGGTGGCGATGGTGGATTACAGCAATAGATATTCATAAAATAAAAGTTATCAATTAAACAACTCTAAAAGTGTAGTTTTTTTAAATGTGGTTCCCCCTGAAGTGTTTTGCGTCCAATTCATAACATATTCACTTGTATTTCAAAGACATATTTCCAAAAAAACGTTATTTCAATGAGGATTTAAACTGCTTTGGGGTTTTTATTTAGTCATTTTTCACAGTTGTCAGTGTAAGATTGTGTTTTTGTTGCCAAATGTGCCACTAAATGAATAAATATACCGATTATATGTATTTTTATATCAACAAGCATGCTCATCCCTCTCTCTTTCTTGTCGCCCAACAGGCTTGCCATGGCTGTGTGGGATCCAAATGTGACTGCAGTGGAGTAAAAGGAACCAAGGTAGGCAGAACGCCACCCATTTTTTAAATCATGCAGCCCTAAAGGTGAAGTGTTGGAAGACTTGTTGATTATATCTGTCTGTGTTTTCTGTGCAGGGTGAACGGGGTTTCCCGGGACTCACCGGACAGCCAGGGGTTCCAGGTTTCCCCGGACCTGAGGGGCCAATCGGAGGCAGAGGAGAGAAGGTGGGTTCGGGGTCAATTTGGAAGACGTTTTGAAAAGTTTTACTGGAAAAAAACGAAGGGAGAGTTGGGAAGTGGAGACGAGAAAAGTGGCTTTGGATTGAGTATTTTTATGAGTTTGGATGAGTGCCGTTTTTATGGCTATGCAATATATATTTTCCTGTTTTAGTCCCTGTTATGTTTTGTTTTATTTTAATTCCTAAACGGATGAGTTTCGGTGTCAATATCAAAGCAATAATGACTGAATATTAAGAAAATGTTCAACTTTAAGGTTCAAATGTGTCTTAATTTTGCTATTACATTTGAAAGAAGGTGAAAAACATGGCCATTCAAAGGAGGCTGTGTGTTTTATAACGCAATCATTTGAGAATTTAAGTGTTTTATGGTTTAAACACATATTGGAGTAAGAATATTTGTTCTAATCCAGTTTGATGTCTGTTTTTCCTCTCAGGGTACCGATGGATCTCAGGGGCTTTATGGTCCAAAAGGAATAAGAGTAAGTATTTGTTTGTTTATACTTTACTTTGGACACAAACAGAGTAAAAAAACCTTTATCCAACCAGATTTACATTAATATTTTACTCATTCTCTTCACTTTTGATTACAGTTACTGTAGTTTTCCATGTTAATTCACCAACACAGTAAAAACAGGAAATATGTCATGGTGTAATACCCTCATCTGACCAGCAGATGTCACCATTTCGCCTGTTTTTAAAAAGGGACAATAGGCTAAAAATTCCCTCATATTTTCTCTATCTTCTTTAATGGCTATTTTCCCTATGTTCTCTCTAACAGGGGCCATCTGGATTGCCAGGATTCCCAGGAACGCCAGGACTTCCCGTAAGTTTTCCCACATAATTGAAAAAGCAGGGTGGAAAGAGTACTATAATATTTTAAGTACAAGTACAGTAACTTCAAATATATTTTACTCAAGAACAGGTAATATTAGTATCACAAGTAAAATGATAGGTCAGTTTTAATGTAGTCTGAGTAAGCGTTACATTTCTCAAAAGTCAACGAAAGGGGTAATATGATGAAATATGACACCACACTGCCAATACGTCCAAACAAACATTAAAAACTGCGTTTCTATCCATGCACTTTGCAGCCTGTACACAACTGGTCAAACAAAAACCAGCTTTAATTGACTTAACCATAAAATGAGACAACATTCAGACAGTAAGTTACAAGTGAGCACTGCAGCGAGTGCAACAAGCATTATTAAGCCACAAATTCAATATATTTTGACTGACTATTTTGAATTATGTTTATTAATAAATAAACATAATCAAAGCAGACAACATTGAAGTGTATATAAATAGGCATTAAATGGCAGCTGTAGCCACACACTTTTTACACAACTTGTAATGCACACACACAATGTTGACTAGCTACAGTGGTGTAAAGTAACTTAGTAGATTTACTCAAGTACTGTACTTAAGTACAATTTAGAGGTACTTCAATGTTATGCTACTTTGTACTTCTACTCCACTACATGTATTTCATACCTTTAGTTACTTTACAGATCTAAACTAAAACTAGCTGCACCTTTACCAGCTTTGATAACACTTTAATGATCAATCATTATAAAACACATCATATATATTATTCTGAAATGGACCAATCTGCACAATGACTACTTTTACTTTCGCTACTTTAACTATATTTTGATGAAAATACTTTTCTACTTTTACTTGAGTAACATTTTGAATGCAGGACTTTTACTGTAACAGTGTATTCCTGCACTCTGGTACTTCTACTTTACTCAAGTACAAGATCTGAGTACTTCTACTTTTACTAAAGTACAAGGTATGAGTACTTCTTCCACCTCTGACATTAAAACCGTTGATCTTTTTGTGTTGCCTAGCTACATTAAAGCTACAGTAGCACAGGTGTGTGTTGTCGGCTACTCACCTGTCATTTTGGGACTCTCGTTCACCGCGAAGTTGTCCTTATTTAGCTTCAGTTTTAACTTCTTCATTCTTTTTCGGGTATATAACAAGTCCACACAGAGCAGGAAGTCCTGAAACGAAGGTAAAAGTTCCTCAGAGAGCAAAGAAGAAACCGCCGAATGATGCTCCGTGTTAGCATTTTAGCATGTTAGCTATTGTGTGTGTTTGATTTGTGTCACTTTACGTGCCCGCCGGGTGGTGCATTAAATTACATTTAAACATGTATATGGTATTTGTTCCATTTAGCAAAACGTTTAGCATGACTTAAGTTAATAAACAATTAATGCTTTTTCTTAATATAAGTTATTAAAAGTAGTTTAACACGTCTTAAATTCCCTGGAATAATTTAACACCGCTTTTTTTTCTTTATCTTTATTGAAAAAACATTGGAAAAATTGCCAAAACATAATAGAACAGATAATCAAATATATCGATTAAAAGTGATTTATTACAATTTTAAAACACATAGATTTGGGTAAAAAAAATCCATTATATAAATAACTAGAAAATAAATAAATGTTTACAATAAATTCAATTTGATATTACTAATTTTTATGACATGGAAATTACATACAATCTTTCCTTTGAGTAGTGATTCTGGTTGATTTGAACAAAAACTATTTTTAATCTAAAACCTAGGAAGTATGTGAGATGTGACTTCCTGTTTACTTTGTGTTTCCTCAGGGTCTGCCCGGCCAGGATGGACCTCCAGGACCGAGAGGAATTGCGGGCTGCAACGGGACAAAGGTACCTGATCAATAGTTTAAAATAAAGCATTTCCTAAAACACTTTTATGTCTGAAACTTAGGATAAATTGGATCATTGTTTATCAGACTTCTACAAAAATGAGAAACAAAACTGATGATGCTTCTGATATCTTTTTAATAACATACGTTTGCATCATCATTTCTTTGTGCTAGCTTTAATTACTATTATATGTGGTTATATTTTTCCCAGAATTATTACATTTTGAGGGATTTTGCCAGATTTGTCATATTCTCAAGATGCCAAAGCCTCTTGAATGCCATAAATTAAACCTTTTATGAGCCGCCTTCGACTTATCTTTACTGAATTCATGGTCCACTCATTAGATTTTCTCTATATTTTGACAGATAAATAATAATAATTATAATAATGCATCATATTTATAGAGCTTTTCTTGAAACTCAAACACACTTTGCATGAAAAGTTAAAGTTAAAACAACACACTTAAATTATATAAAACGCAACATTAATTACAGATAAAATCAGCTGTGTGTTAAATGTATTGTTCTTCTCTGCAGGGTGACAGGGGTTTCCCAGGAAGTGGAGGAATCCTCGGTCAGCAGGGACAGCCGGTGAGTTTGCAGCATTCACGAAAAAGTGTTTATTATCACATTATTAAAACAAATATTGTTCTTCTTTAACATGTTCTGCTTTCCTCTCTTCCAGGGTGTACCTGGTCTGCCAGGAATAAAGGTCAGTGTTCCCTTCATCTTCAAGCATTTCTGATTGGTGTGTCAAATCAGAGCGTCTAGGTATAATCAGCCAAAGTAACTAAAAACACCTGTGGAGCAGGGTTTCCGCTAGGATTTGTTCTTGCCGGTCAAGTGTCCGGACATAATTTATTTTACCGGACAAATTCGAAACTTACATGACATGTTTCAATAATAATAAGAATTGTGTAGCCGAGTTTCCGTTAGCAGGTAATTACCGGACTATGACCGGATATGCTGATGTTTAAAACTCAGTTAATGGTTGTCATTTTTATATTGCTTCAGATTATAATCGTAACAGATCGAAAAGTTCAGATTCATTTTTCAATACATGATGCGCTTCCACAAACAACATCATTATTACATTCAAACAAACTACTTATAGTCGATGAAGTTTACATTAACTTTCATCTCCCTCTTCTGTATCAGTCTCATGCAGCTCACTGATCCAGTAATGAGTGACCCGACAGTGAAGAATAAATATATTTATAACCAGTTTAGCTAGTTCCAGAGGTAGATAAAATAGCTAACTTGAGGTGTGTGTTTTGCTCACCGGTCCGTCACAGCGGGCGTTTTTAAAACGGGGGTTTTCCCTTTCCTACAGTGTGTTATGTATATGAACCTGAACATCAGCAGAGTTGAATCCTTTCCTTTTAAAATAAAACTGTCCCATTTGGATAGTTGCTTTCCTGCCACATGATGGTGCTGTTTTGATTTGTTCACGTGCCGCTGACAGTTCACGTCTCACAGTTTCCTCTGGTTGTGTTTTCCTCCACAGGGCGACCCAGGTGATGTGATCTCCACCAATCGTTTTGGAGAGAAAGGTTCAGTGGGACTGCCCGGACTACCAGGAGTTCCTGTGAGTATTATAACACATTCATCTGGATTTGGTCCTCACTTGAAATTCAACTCTCTACACACAAGAGATGTTTAAAGTATGTTTATATGAATGTATGTATGACATTTTGTTGTGGATGTTTTTGACACAGGGAAGTTCTGGACCCCCCGGTTTGCAAGGCCCACTCGGCCCACAAGGAAACAGAGGTCCTGATGTAAGAAGGCCGCGGCAAAACAAATATCACCGTCTACATTTCTGTATTTCATGTTTTCTTTTTATATTTCAGTTGAATGATTAAGATTGTTGAACTGAGTTGTTTTCTGGGTTTGTTTTCTAGGGTCGTTCAGGTCCTCCCGGCAGTCCCGGACCAAAGGTGAGTCCAAGCCAATAAAATAGCCTTTACAAAGCTTAGATGCTAATGCATTTTTCTCCAATCAACTTATTTTTCATTAAGTATTATGAAACTGATAACCTGTTTTTGTGCTTTCTCCTATAGGGAAACATGGGATTGAACTTCCAAGGCCCCAAAGGAGAGAAGGTATTTAATGTTACAAGAGTAAAAGTTTGATTAGCATCTTATAAAGTCTTAAAACTTAACCTGATCTAATGTGTGTGTGTGTGTGTGTGTGTGTGTGTGTGTGTGTGATCACAGGGTGAACCAGGTCTGGCAGGCCCTGCTGGTCCTCCGGGACAAGTGGGAGAACAGAAGGGACCCCCAGAGACGGAGATCCAGAGAGGAGATAAGGTAATACTGCCAGAGACACCGACACTACATTATATACACACAACATTTATTCCTTTTGGATCAGTTTTTCAGACGTAAAGTTTTCCCATTCAATTTGCTGCAGAGCTTTTTTAGAGATGGTCTGACCAGTGAAATCGAAGAAAATGCAAAGTTAAATAGTTGGAAGGACACAAAATGGACTTGAAATATGGTAGCCAAAGCACACACTAGCCTAATTGAAGTCCTTTACAAACTGCTAGATGCTGCTACTTTCACTACAGCCACTTGATGGCAGCAGATATGTATTGCACCTGTTGCTCCTAAAGCATTCCAGTAATAGTACAAAAAATGTCTTTTCCTTTCTGCTTTTCCTCTGTGTGGATGGCAGGTCAATAAATGATGTACGGGAAAACTGTTATAATATAATACTAATAATACTGCTGGGCAATGAATTGTGGGATGGTCAATTGAATAATGGATAAAGAAGTGCACCCTATGCTAAAGGACATACAAGGTTCATTTATTAAGCATTTTTACAAATGTTTTTGATGATTTGTTTTGATTGTATTCTCACCGTAATGGATGATGCATAAAACCTAGGAATCTGTTGCACCATTGATTGTACAAAATGTAGTTTTTTTTAAAAGACTTAATTCCCTGATAATGTTTCTTGGAGCGGTTATATTGAAACTTTGATCCTTTTGTCTGCAGGGAGACCCCGGTCTTCAAGGTCTTCAAGGTGATCCAGGATATCCAGGAGCCCCTGTAAGTATCTGTTGTATATCGATGTATAAAATATGTAATATGAACATTATAAGAATATATCTCAACATGAAACTTGATGTTGTAGGGTCCCTCCGGAGGCCAGAAAGGAGGCAAGGGAGAAGCAGGAGATGCAGGCAAACGAGTGAGTACACATCACAGATATATTTCTCATTTTGACTTATTATGAGGACAAGTATTTTCCCATCACTTCCGTATGTCCAACCCCAGCCTTTTCATACGGTTAAACTTTCTTCTAAAGATGTCAGTATGCTTCAGAGAACTTTTTTGAATCGTCTAAAAGCAGCAAGAATTCCTCTTCCTATAAGTGTGCGCCAAAAGAGTAAAACATCTCTCTCAAGCTCTATTTTCTGTGTATTCAACACCTTTATTTCCTTTAAAAAGTCACTATATGAAGCTGCAGCGTTGTCCATACTCGTATAATTCATTAAATCAATTCCACAAAGACACACTAAATACGCTAACTCCTTGAAAAAAGCAGCGGGATGCAGCCAAAAGGAAGCTACCATTTTAGATCAGATCTTATACAGACATATTTATTCAAAATGGTGTCCTATTTCATTGGACTGATGAAGCGTTAACAATCAACCTTTTACTGAACAAGTAGATGCATTTTCCAAAATATCTTCACTTGTCAAGTCTAAACTAAGGAAGGCGGACTCTTTCAAATTGTATTTAAGTGCAGAGAGAACCTCAAAGTCTTTTGTTACCTCAATTCTGATCACCATTTTTCTTCTATCCGCAGGGCAAAAACGGCAAAGATGGCGACCCCGGTGGTCCAGGCTTCCCCGTGAGTATTACCAACAAACAAGACGATTCATAACTCTTTTAAAAAAGGAATCTGTCATTTGTATTTCTAACTTTCTATCCTTTCTTTATTCCTTCATCAGGGAGGTAAAGGAGACTCAGGCCAGCCAGG
This sequence comes from Trematomus bernacchii, assembly GCF_902827165.1. Classification (NCBI taxonomy): domain Eukaryota; kingdom Metazoa; phylum Chordata; class Actinopteri; order Perciformes; family Nototheniidae; genus Trematomus; species Trematomus bernacchii. The sequence continues at coordinate 511,895 of NW_022987800.1, read as the reverse complement.
TCCTCCAGGAAGAGATGGAGAGACGGTAGGTTTTCTACAACTATAAAAACTATATTCAAATCATAAAATAAAATGTAAAAGTCGTGTTGTCATTATTGTTTGAATAATGTCCCCGTCTTTCTTTCTTTTTAGGGTTTCAAAGGTGATCGTGGATACCCTGGCCCACCAGGCGTGGTATGTGTTCTACCTTTTGTCCATTAAAACAAAAATGATCTTAACTTAATTTTCTTATCTTAGATCCACTTTGAAAAGATTCTGCAGGTCTTTATCAACCAACAGTTCAAAAGTGGCTTCTTGGTGCACTACACATTTCTGACCACTAGATGGGGACATTTCTCTGTATAAAGATTTTCTTGTCTTTTATATTACTTATTAAAGAAATGTATGTTTTTGATAATAAAAAAAAACAATATTATTATCTAGTGTCTCTAATGTTGATCCAAATGTAGCTTTGTCATTTAGAATTCAGAAAAAATAGTCAAATTGTTTTATTTTTGGTGGTAAATGGTGGCAAGATATCCCTCTGTCTCACCTTGACTCCATTTGATTACTTCTAAATATTAATATCATTCTTCATTATTACTTTATTTGAATTATTTATTAATACATTGGAATAAATACCTTTTTATAAGTCAAACAAGAAGCCTGTGAGAGTTCCTGCTTTTCTTCTAAACGTGTGTTATGTCTCTTCGTCCCACCAGGTGATCGGCTCGCCGACGGGGGGGCAGGTCGGCCCTAAAGGTGTGCCCGGCTACCCCGGATCACCTGGATACAAAGGAGAGAGAGGACCAGGAGGTAAACACACACACACACACACACACACACACACACACACACACACACACACACACACACACACACACACACACAGAAATGATCATGCTTGTCATATGTCTATCTCCATAGAGGCTGAATCATCATGTTAATCACATAGCTATCATATGCCTAAAACAGTCCTGATGCTCTTCTAGGTAATCATACATCCTGTCATGCACACAGCTACAGTTGGGATACCTTGGTTATCATGTGGACTCTGATATTGGAAGAGTACATTCAGTATTTTCCCCAACACTTTTAAATATATATTTCTGATTTAAAGCTGTTCCCTCCTGTCCTCCCCAGGTTTATCGGGCCCTCCAGGAGCACCAGGAATCTCAGCTACTGGGGGTGGAGGCGTCTCAGGACCTCCAGGCTTCCAGGGAGAGAGAGGTGTGAAGGGAGATTCTGGCGTTCCCGGTGTTTCTCTGCCAGGACCCCCAGGACGAACAGGGTCCAACGGGGGTCAGGGAGCTCCAGGACTCCCCGGACCTCCAGGATTCTCCACGGCTCAACAGAACTGCGTGGCCGGAGAGCCCGGACGCCCAGGAGTCCAGGGAGAGAGAGGGTTCGCCGGAGGGACTGGACAGAAAGGTGAGAGACGCTGGTGTTTGTGGATTTAATGATCAGAATCAGAATCAGAAACAGGTAGGTTGACACATATTTAAATGTATATATATTTAATTGTATTTCTACTGTTAATTCATGTTTATTCTTCTTTCATTTAATTTTGTATTTGTACTTTTATTCGTATTATTCCCGTGTATATTCCATGTGTACTATCTGTGTTTCCTTCTGTTGCTGCTATCACACATGCATTTCCCTACAGGGATTGTCCATCTTATCTTATCTTAGAAAGCGTATTACAGCAATGAACCAATACTTAAAAGTTGAGTTATATAGATTTTTACAGCGTCTAACAACTTAAAGGGGACCTATCATGCAAAATGCACCTTTGTACGTCTTTTATACATGAATATGTGTCCCCGGTGTTCCAGGGAACTCACCAAGTGTCAGAAAACACAACCCTCTCTATTTTCCTCCATACCCAAATCTCTAAAAAAGGGGCTGCAACGGATCTGATAAAAACTGATCCAGATTTGAACACTGTCCTGACGTCAGGACGGTGGCGCTACGGCTATTGGGCCAACTCCACCAATCAGGAGGAGACAGCCACGGCCATTGCCGTTCGAAAGCGCTGGAGACGCTGTAGTACATATGCCAGGCCTGTAGGTGGTGCTGTTCTCACTGAATCAGCCCTTGCTAAAACAGATCTAAAAAATTTCAAATTGAGCGAAATGAGGCATGGCTAAAATGCATGATCTGTTTGGTATTTTGAGAAAAAAAAAGTATAAATATGCCTTATATAGGTGTGGTCCTACACTATATTATTATAATATAGCATGATAGGTCCACTTTAAATTGAAGTCCCCCAAAAAATGAATTAAAATTGGCACAGTGGGGAAATAAGCATCTACCAATCAGAGGGTCAGTACTTCTATCCCTCCCTCCTGCAGTCAACACAAATACAATTTAAATAATAGATTATTATACAAACATAAGAAGTGAAGATCCAGCATATTGACTTTTCAAGGGAAAAAATGTCTGATGGTCACAGATGTAAGTCGCTTTTGATGAAAACCGTGATGTAATGTAATGCTTTATCACACTATAGAATATAGAATCCTTTATTGTCGTTATACAGGTACAATGAGATGAGTAGAGCTACTCCTTTTTTTTAAGGTGCCATCAGAAAATACAAAAAAACAAACAAGAGACGTACAGTACAACATTCAGGAGAAGACAACATACAAACAACAAGCATTCATACTTCAATATGCACTGACCTAAGTGATGGTTTGCTCTTTCAGGTGATAAGGGCGAGACGTGTGTGAACTGCTTTGGAGGTACCACTGGCATCCAAGGATCCCAAGGACCTGCCGGACAGCCAGGATTCCCCGGTAATAACACCTCTTGACTCTCTACTCCCATCATGCATTGCTTGATGGAGAAATCTTTGGACTTAAATAGGTTAAATGTACTGTGTTGTTAATCCGTTCCCTCTCCTCCAACAGGAACTCCCGGAGGTCCAGGAGTCAAAGGAGACCGAGGATACCCAGGATCTCCAGGCTCCTCTGGACCCGCTGTTAGTACCTTTTTACTTTCTCTTCTTCAGTGGTTTCACAGGGTTGACAACTTATAAATGCAAATACTACAAATACAAAATGTAATAATACAAATGTACAAGTTGTTAAAAGACCTATGTAGACCACATTAAAACAAGACTGTTTGAAAGTTAAGGGCCCATTTGTCATATGTATGAAAAGAGGTACATCAAGTCCAATAAAACCTGCTTTTACACCACTCTAGGCTTCTGCTGTGGGAATTGTCATTTAAAACAACCTCAGTTGACTAAAGTGCTGTACAGGGAATACATACAATATCAAATAACAAAGTAAAATAATAAAACAATAATATGATAAAAAGCACAATAACTAGAAAACGTATAAAAACACATACAAATGTAAAAATGTAATGTTCAACTAGTATTAAAAGCCAGTGCGAAGAGTTTTTAGCTGAGATTTAAAAAGTTCAATAGTAGTCTTTTATCTTCCATGGACTACATTAGGTCTCCTTTGGGTTTCACTAAATACAAACTGTCTCTTTCTCTGTTCTTCTCCTCAGGGTCCCTCCGGTTCTCAGGGTACTCCAGGTTTCCCCGGACAGAAGGGAGACTCCGGAGATGCCGTCACGGTGAGCGGTGGGCGGGGAGAGAAGGGAGACAGCGGATTCCCCGGATCTCCCGGTCTTCCCGGTTTGGACGGTCGACTCGGTCGCGATGGACAACCCGGAAACCCAGGAGCTAAAGGAACTCCGGTAGGCGGCTCAGAAGGGCCTAAAAACCTTTATTTTTTAAAAAGCCTTTGATTAAACTTGTGTTTCTTTTTTATATTACGCCCCTTGTAGCACTTTGGGATTACTTTTAGCAATAAAAGGTGCTTTACAATTACAATTTCAGCCAAAGGAACTCCGGTAGGCGACTTTCCCTCCAGCAATTAGACCCGTCCATCCATGATATAATAATGATAATACACTTTATTTGTATAGCACCTTTCATCCACAAAGCAGCTCAAAGTGCTTTACAGAACAAGAAGAAAACACAACAACAATATGAAAATAAATATAGATATAAAGATAAAACATCTACAGTGATCCTAATGAAATTCCCTTGAAGTAAAACTGACAAGAAATTAACATTTACAAATGTAAAATAAAAGCAAAACAGAAAAAATACAGTAAAACATGGACAATGATACTATAGTGAGGATTTAAAGTTAACCCAAATTAAAAGCCATATTTAAAAAAAATTGGTTTTCAATTTAATTTGAAACATTTAAAGGGAGTTTAAGAACCCCATATCTCTTGTGTGATACCCTTGGGGTTTCTAAAAGCAGGGCAGTGGAGGATCTAAGGGTTCTGGTTGGAACATAAAAAGAAAGGCAGTCGCTGAAAAACATTAAAGGTCACCTATCATGCTATTTTTAGGCAATAACATAGGTCTCAAATATATAAAAATGAAGTGTTTTGGTCAAAAAACCAAACAGATCACCCATTCTAGCCATGCCTCATATCCCTCTATTTCACTTCCTGTTTCAAAAGTGCTGATTCTGGGTATAAACAGGTCTCTCTTGAGAATGAGACCCTGTGTCTCAATGAGATTTTCACCTGTATAAATAAAGGCTACAAAATAAAGCTTTTTTTTTTTTTAAACTGAAAGAAAATAAAAAATAAGAGGGGGCGGAGCTTATGCCGGCTCATGCGGGACCTGGCAGATACTATCTAAAATGCTGCGGTGATGAAACGCAAGGATTATTAGATCAAGGATTGTTTCTGAAACAGTATGGAGCTCAAAGGCTTTCTCTCTTGCCGGTTATACCACAAGGTGAGTTCCTTTTTATTTCCTGCTTCTTCACACACATGCTCTCCAGTACAGGTTAGCTCTGAGTGTTAGCGATGCTAATGTAAACACCGACCATATTACGTCCAAGTAACAGTCGGGCATTGTTTCTGATAGCAACGTTTCTGATAGTGCTGTGGGTCCGCCGACGATATTACGTCATATCGGACGCAAATCTGGATCAGCTCAGTTGTACCCCCGTTTTTAGAGATTTGGGTACGGAGGAAAAGAGAGAGGGTTTTATTTTCTGACGCTGCGTGAGTTCCCTGACACACCGGGGACACATCTTTATGTATATAAGACATCAAAAAGTGCATTTTGCGTGATAGGTCCCCTTTAAGTGATATAGCAATTACAGGACAAGAGAAGACAAATACAGTGTCTGACACAAACTGAGCAATACAACATTTTTCCAGACGTGTGTGTGTGAGATTGAGTTAGGAACAAGAAATAAATAATAATAATGAATACAACAAATGTTTTGTATTAAAAATATTAATAAAAACCCATGGATTTTCTTTAATCAAATCAAATCAAAATGTATTAAAGCCCCAAATCATAAAAAATGCCTCAAAGGGCTGTACAAAGCAAACAAAAGCGAAGAGATGGGTATTCAGTTTGCTTTTGAAGGAGTCAACGGAAATAGCTTTGCGGATCTGAAACGGGAAGAAGATTCATAAGTTGATGGTTGTTTAACTTCTCTGTGTTGGACAGGGTTCCCTGCTGGTGAAAGGAGAACGAGGACCCCCTGGAGACTCAGGTCCCTCTGGTAACCCTGGAGACAGAGGTCCTGGCGGGGCCCCGGGCTTTGGACCTCAAGGGTCTACAGGAGATAAAGGTGTCCAAGGAGTCTCCGGAAGAGCTGGAGGGCCCGGTGCCTCCGGTAAGTTTAATTAAAAAATGTACTTTTTAAAAAATATATTTGTTAAATTTTCACAGGGTAACACAATGAATATATAAGTACATCAGGTTTCATAGAGCCAAAACATTTCAAGTGCTACTCAACTAGCTTTAGATAAGCCAGTCCTTTGTTAGTATATAAGTGCTTTGTTAGTAATTATATCGCTCGAAGTGGAGTCGAAAGAGATGAGTTTTCAGTCTGCGCCGCAAGATGTGTAAGCTTTCTGCTGTCCTGATGTCAATGGGGAGCTCATTCCACCATGTTGGAGTCAGGATAGCAAACCGACATGTTTTTGCTGATGGGAACTTGGGTCCCCCTCGCAGTGCTGGTGCAGCGAGCTGTTTGGCTGATGCAGAGCGGAGTGCACGTGCTGGGGTGTATGGTTTAACCATGTCCTGGATGTAGGAAGGGCCAGATCCATTCACAGCATGGTATGCTAGTACCAGTGTCTTGAAGTGGATTCTAGCAGTTACTGGAAGCCAGTGAAGGGAGGATAGTGTAGGAAGGTTGACGAGCCGCTGCATTCTGGAGGAGCTGCAGAAGTCGGATGGCACATGCAGGTAGACCAGCCAGGAGGGAGTTGCAGTAGTCTAGGTGTGAGATGACGAGAGCCTGGACAAGAAGTTGCGTCGCTTTCTTGGTCAGGAGGGGACGTATCCTCCTGATGTTGTAAAGAGTGTATCTGCAGCAGCGGGTTGTAGCAGCGATGTTTGCGGTGAAGGACAGGTTGTTATCTAGGGTCACACCCAGATTCCTTGCAGTCTGAGTTGGGGAAACAACAGAGGGGCCGATGTTGATTGTTAGGTCAAGAGTGGGACAATCTTTTCCAGGAAGAAAAAGCAGTTCAGTCTTGTCAAGGTTGAGCTTGAGGTGGTGAGCAGACATCCACTGAGAGATGTGTGCTAGACAAGCAGAGATGTGTGCGACGACCTGGGTCTCTGAACGGGGAAAAGACAGAATAAATTGGGTGTCGTCAGCGTAGCAGTGGTATGAAAAACCATGCGGGCTAATGACTGATCCGAGCGAGTTTGTGTACAGAGAGAAGAGGAGGGGACCAAGGACAGAGCCCTGAGGGACCCCTGTAGTTAATTGACAAGGGTCAGACTCGTACCCTCTCCAAGTTACCCTGTAGGGTATTGCATTATATTCATACTCGTGTAATATGAAGTACCAGTTTGTTGTACAGATATCTCTTTATAGCACTTGGCATCCTTGAGAGCAGGGGTGCCCAACCAGTCGATCGCGATCGCGGGGAGATTCCCAGTCAATCGCGAGATGTGTCTAAAAATAGAACAACGATATTCTGTGTTATCGTTAATGTCCTGACCTATAACATAATCTTCCTGTGCCAGAATAATGCACCACAATTATGGCAGAAGCAAAAAAGCCCAAAATATATCATTTTCACTCCGAGTGGGAGGATGATTATTTTTTTGTTTATTCCAATTCAAAGTCCATCTGTCTCTCATCTGCAATGCGAGTGTGGCTTTACCGAAGAAGGGTAATTTAGGAGCGGCATTTCAAAACGGTGCACAAACGCTACAAGACGGAATTCCCTCCTAATTCTGCCCTACGCTCTTCTGTTCGTTGCGTGCATATGTAACAGAGTTAAACATGTGAATACATAATTATAAGTTTGTGAATGTTTAATTCATAATAAGTTGTGAATTTTAAGAGATGAGATTGTTTCATTTAATATTTTAAGTTCTGTTTCCCGCGGGAACACCTTCCCGTTGCACGTCTTTGTTTACTTTCGGTATGTATTTTCCACCCCCCGCGGACTGGCCATCTGGAGAATCTGGAGAATCACAGAATGGCCGGTCGTCAAGGGCCGGCTCGATTCGCTGACGGCCGTCACCGCCCTTAATTTTTTATGTTTTTAAATGGCATCATTGAAGTTGCACCGACAGAGGTCCGCCGTTTCCCAGTTGACAGTTCGCAAGCATCCCCCCCCCCCCCCCCGTTGACAATTCACTAGCACCCCCTACTTGGTTCAAAAAAGGTTGGGCACCCCTGCTTTAGAGTCTCCTCACTGACCTCCTCTCCTTGCTTCCTCTCTCCTCTCAGGTACTAAAGGTGAACCCGGTCTAGCGATTGCAGAGAAAGGAGCATCAGGGTCACCAGGACAGGACGGCTCTTCAGGATCGCCCGGATCACCAGGTACACAACTCTTATTTTACAGAGGAATAAGAAGATTTTATTACATTTTTTACTTTATTATTTGCCCCTTTTGTTTGTTTGTTTGTTTGTTTGTTCACCATGTCAAGCGGCCTTGGGTCCTTTGAAATGCGCTATACAAATTTCATCTATTATTATTATTATTAAGAGGAAGAAATACTTTATTAGGGTGAATTCAGGCAATTAACTGTCGTAAAAATACATTTACAGTTCAAATACACACACACACTAACCCAAAGACATTAGCAGTCCACACAATCATTGTTTAACTTTAGAAATAATTACAAAGTCAGTACCAGAAGACCGAAGGGTATTGGAGGGTTCATAGGATCAAAGCACATCTTGCACTATTTCTATTTTATTTGTTTTTACTTTGCACATCTCAAAACATTCTTTTGAACTATTTTATCTGTTTTAATTGCTCTATGTCCTATATATATATATATATATATATATATATATATATATATATATATATATATATATATATATATATTCATGTTGCATTGTTGGAGGAGCCTGTGACTTAAGATGTTCATTGCCATATCTGCACTGTAGCTAATGTGCTAATGACAGTAAAGCCTTGAATCTTGAATCTTAAAATCTGATAAACAGCGAGGACCAAGACCATTAAGAGCCAATAAAACAATGAAACATTTTAAATCTGCCTTCATGCATCCAGGTGTTGACTCGTGTTTCTGTTCTTTGATCTGCAGGTAACCCCGGTGGGCCCGGACAGAACGGTTTCCCGGGATTACCGGGAATGAAGGGAGACCCCGGACTTCCTGGCATCGGACTCCCAGGACCGCCAGGAGTAAAAGGTAAGATAAGATTAGATAAGACTTTGTTTATCCCGAAGGAAATTGCTGTGCCAGAGTTACAAAAATACAATAAACACAGCAGCATAATAATAAAACTGTACACTAACAGTGCAGTAAAAAGAGCAATTCAATATCTACAGGAAACATAGACGGTCACATGATGAATGTAAATATTAATTAGTAGTGCAAAAAAACGTAGTGGCAGATACGTAATTGCACGTTATCATAGCACATTATTAATAATGATAATATTGCACATGTTATATAGCAGCGAGTGTTCTGTAATGATGGTAATGACCATAGGACACCTATTAAGTATATTTACTCAAGTACTGTACTTAAAGGTGGGGTAGGTAAGTTTGAGAAACCGGCTCGAGATACACTTTTTGTTATATTCCATGGAATGCTCTTAACATCCCGATAGCAATGAATATCTGAAGTGCTTTGACAAAAAATCCATTAAAAAATGTCATCTGTGGAAGCTGTAGTACTGTAAAAAGAACGACCAATCATCTGAGCCGGCCCGGCTAAAATAACTGGATGGCCTACCTGCCTGTCAGCCTTCCATCTGTGCACAAATTTATCTCGTGCCCTCATTGGTCATGTGCGCGTTCGTGTGTGTTGGAGGAGGTGCTCTGTAAGGAAGTGGCAGATTTTCTCCGGTTGTGTATTTTTAAATTCTAACGCACTCGAGCTGGTTTCTCCGAAATTACCTACCCCACCTTTAAATACCATTTCAAGGTACTTCTCTTGAGTATTTATATATATCATGCAACTTTATACTTTGATTTTGCTACATTTTGGTAGCTTTGGTTACATTACAAATTCAGAATAATAGCTAATACAGCATATACAAATACTGTAACTACTCTGGTCTTGAAAGAACGTTACGCATCGAGCTGAAGTCCACAATCACGTTTATTTACCTCTTGGTACAATTACAGTATGAAACACAGTGAAAACGTGTTCGCCTAGTAGACCAGCAGTAGAAAAGGCACGTTATTAACATCGTTGACACTTTTAGCGCCGTTTCCCTCTCTCACAAACACAATGTAAACATCCGGGGCTAGAGGTCACATGTCTTCCGGAAAGATAACTCTTATCATTTTTTACAAAATACAACAAAGTTCAAGCATACATTAGGCACTCTTCAAAAATACAAAACAATAAATAAGTGCACTTTGAGCGTCAGCTACAAATACACTATAATATATTATTATAGGTAAAAGTAGCCAGTAGCAGTATATACAGTCAAATCCTCACAATTCCCTTTTCCCCCCTCCAGGATTCCCAGGTATTCCCGGTCAGAACGGACCTTCAGCAGGACCAGGAAGACCCGGAGTGGACGGACTTCCTGGCCAGCCTGGATTCCCTGGATCTAAGGTATGTAGACTGAGAGCTAGTTAGATTGATGGATGAAGTGCTTTATTAATGAGAAACACAAACATTTTAAATCTTCAGTTAGGTCAAGACATTTCCAGGAAGTGAGATCCAAAACAATAACACCATGATAGCTATTGTACAAAAGCCTAAACATCATGTTTTAAAGGGGTCCATATTATACTTTCTGGGGTATCCCTCTCCTGTAGTGTGTTTATATAATATCACGGATGACGATGACCTAATCTTTTATTTTCATGAACAATGTAATCTAGAAGGGGGCCAGAAAAGTTGTTAAGCTTCTTCTCGAACATGACAGAAACTATTTGAGAATGCTTTTATTTATTTTTTATATATACCTTGAACGTTTTTTTCATTTTGCTTCTCTTTGTTATAATTATTATTATAATAATAACAACTATTATTATTATTGTTTTTTTTGGTTCCAACATGTTCAATGCATTGACTAATAAAATATTGGTCATGTTAGATAACCCAATAAGAAATTCAAAACATTAACAATAAAAATGAACCATCCATCACAAAGTATCTCATATATCATCAGCCTGTGACCTAAGGTTTTCATTGTCATAACTACGCTGTAGCTATGTACAAATGACAATAAAAGCTTTGAATCTTGAACCTTGAACTTGATATACTTTGCATGTAATTAACACTTTTCCGCCTGTGTGTGTGTGTGTGACAGGGTGAGCCTGGTTTTGGTCTCCCCGGCCCCCCCGGTCTCCCAGGAGGCCCTGGATCTAAAGGCTTCCCCGGAGTAAAGGGAGACCCCGGCTTCTCTGGAGGCCCCGGCTCTCCTGGAAGATCTGGATCTGATGGCGGTCCTGGATCTAAAGGTATTTTGTAGTTTAATGCTCTTTACACACCCCAAAGCATACTTGAAAATGTATTAAAGCCAACAGAGCCATATGGAGAAAATCAAGGGTTAATCATTGGCGCTTTTCAAAGAAATTATATTACCATATCATACCAACATACTAAATACTGCTCGTCACTGTACAGTATTTTAGTATCTTATCTTATCTTATCTTATCATATCATATCTCATATCAAATATCAAATAAATATCTCTCCTCATATTGCGATATTCATATTATTTTGACATATTGCTTTGACCTCTCCAAGCAAACACCAAGCTGACGTTCTCTCCTGTCTCTCTGCAGGTGACCCTGGAACACCTGGAATACCTGGAGCTCGCGGCCCGCCTGGATCCCCCACCACGGGCTCTCTGGGGCAGCCCGGACTCCCCGGACCCTCCGGACCAATGGGATCACCAGGTCAGAAACATAATGTTAGAAAAATATCACTGGTCACCGGCTTGAGCTTCAATAATCAGGATACATGTATTTATTATCCTCTCAAGAATGGAAGTAGTCATCACATACAGAGCATCAACTAGTTCCTGAACAGTGTCCTTCACATGCTGATATCCAAGAGAGGGAGTTACACAGTCACAAGATGGAGGAATAGAAAGCAGTATTCAATGTTTACTTCAGATTAGCTCCACGTCAGAAATGAGCATGCTTGTCATATGTCTATCTCCATAGAGGCTGAATCATCATGTTAATCACATAGCTATCATATGCCTCAAACAGTCCTGATGCTCTTCTAGGTAATCATACATCCTGTCATGCACACAGCTACAGTTGGGAAACCTTTGTTATCATGTGGACTCTCATATTGGAAGAGTACATTCAGTATTTTCCCAACACATAAAGAATCATTATTTTCCTGCTTAAAGCCTCAGGCCCTGTTTCCAGATGATTAAATCTTGATGTCATGATTACAGGATTCCCCGGATCAAACGGAGGGAAGGGAGACCCCGGACCTCCAGGTCTGGATATCCCCGGTCTGCCAGGAGAGAGAGGAGGTAACGGTTTCCCAGGATCCCCGGGACAAGTGGGAACCCCGGGACCCCTTGGAGGGCCCGGACGTGACGGCCAGCCCGGACTGCCAGGTAACATCTAATGCTAACATCGTGAAACTACAGTATAATGGGTTATTTTCATTATCGTTTAATCTGATTTTCTCCGTGAAATGTCAGAAAAATCATGTTTTTTATTATTGTTTTACTATTGTACAAATGACAATAAAGCCTTGAATCTTGAATTCTTGAATTGAACCTCTCTTTGCTCCTTTGTGTGACTTCCTGCAGGTCAGAAAGGAGACATGGGCTCCATGGGAACTCCAGGACCCTCAGGAGGACCAGGAGGCTCCGGAGGACCCGGCGGACCCGGATTTAAAGGTTTTTACTCATAACTCTTTCATCAAGCCCTCAAGTTCTCAATATATGTTAAAAGACTGTAAGCTGACACAAGTTACATTGCACTTTTTACATTTATAAATACAGGTTAACAGGAACAAAGCATCATTTTATATTAAAGGATTAATTCATCCTGTTTTTCTCACGATACGATAATATGGTCAGATCAAGTCTGAAATGTGACTTGCATCCACTGTTCGAAATGGGGGGGAGCCAGGGGGAGCTTGGCTCCCCCGAAGAGGGAGGGAGCTCCCCTGAAGGCCGACTTTGAGATAAATAGGGGGAGCCCAAAACAATCGTGCATATTTGTGTCACACAGATTAGAAATGTTGAGTTTCTGTAAATAACAGTTCTTGAAATAAATAATAGTTATTGTTCATTACAGTTTCTAAATATTTGTTTTATATTTGTGAATATTTCTGGGTGTTGCCATCTGTACGTGGCGGCGCTGCATTCTTTACGCTACTTACGTTGCTATGGTTACGGTGGCGATGCCGGCGCGGTATTTGAAATGTTCATATTGATATTTTTTTTAACTCTGGCTTTGTAATAAAAAATATAGCAAAAAGAAAACAGCCAAGCCTCGCAGCTTTTGGATTCACAAGCAAAGAAGCAAAGGAGTCTAAAAATGACAACGTGAACGGAACAACTTTTAGTTGGCCGGCTGTAAGCGGCGTTAGGGTCGAGTTTGACAGCTCCACACCGAGGGAGAGGCCTGCCGATGCGGAGCCTGAAGAGGTTTCAACAACGGCCACAGCCGCCGGCGTAGTGACACCGGCTGTAGTAGTAGCAGAGTGATTTTATAGCAATTGATCGAATCCGCGCTGCTGCGCCAGTCAACAGAGCGTGCGTGTGACATATTTAGTAGCAGGATGTGCACTGAAAAATAGGGCTCCCCCGAAAGCAAATGGGTAATTCGAACACTGCTTGCATCACAGCAGCTCCATGTGTAACATCAACAGACAAACATCAAGACACGATACATGGAAAACTAACAACAAACATTTAACATAACGGCACGATCAGTGAGAGAAAACATGCTCAAAGAGCCTTCAGCGTGCTTTTGATCTGGATTCAGCTCTGGGTTTACTGAGAGGATTGACTGGAGCACAAAGGATGCTTCAGTCGGACTTTATTGAATCTCAGATTAGATGGTAGCAGTTCATATTCACTGTTCAGAACATGGTTTGGGTCCCAGATGATGTTGTTGGACAGCCATCTTAGTTTTGTTGCTGATATAACTGAGAAGAAATTCAACTGCAGTCCACAAAATAAACATCCCTATTCTCGCTAAACGTCTCTGATTCTCCGCCCTCCTCTCCAGGTGAACCAGGATTCTCAGGAAGAGACGGATCTCCCGGCGGTCCCGGAGGAAAAGGAGACAGAGGAGACCCCGGCGTTATGGGACCTCCAGGAGCTAGTCTGCCCCCATCCGTCACTAAGGGAACCAAAGGAGAACCTGGACTATCAGGTATGGATAAAAACAAACACCTTCACTCAACATTGACTACACGAGGGAGCCCATAGGTGCTAAAATGCCAACTAATTTCTGAGTTTAAAGGTGTCCTATT
>NW_022987800.1:272986-492986 GCF_902827165.1 Trematomus bernacchii | reverse complement strand
ACAACAAACATGGCGTCAAAACGGAGTAAAGTGTGGAAATATTTCGACCAGGTTAGTGAGGGCGGTGTAGAGTGCAAACTATGCAAAGTTAAACTAGTGTATCATAGGTCAACTAGCTCAATGCTTAACCACATACAATTCATACATGAAACCTTGAGTTTTCAAACTGTGGTCACCCGTTCAATAAATTGGACAAATTATATTATTTGAACATTTATTTATTATTAAAACCTTTTTTGTTTGCTTTCAAATTCCCATCCCTAATATTTTTGACGAAATGAACTTCTGTTTCCCGTCTTCTCCAGGTCTTCCAGGTTACGGTGGACCCGGCGCTTCCGGACTTCCAGGATTGCCCGGTGAGTAACAACCCACTGAATGATAATGCACACACACACACACACACACACACACACACACACACACACACACACACACACACGCACATGCACACGCACACACCTTAGGAAGATACAAGCATCCAGTGCAATGGTTTTCACTGAAAAGACATTACAAAAAAATCATATTTTGGGACTTCAAATGTAATAAAAAATGTTGTCCCAGATTTGAAGTCATATTTTTAGTAACTCAAACACACTCTAAATCTCAAAATTAATAACTTGTTTCCTTTTATTCACAATATTGACTTTTTTGTTGCAAGACAATGTCAGCACTGTCCACACACCAGCACTGTGTTAGGCTTTTGAAAAAACAATGGGTGACAAAAGCCATGTATATTTTACCACCAACTAATGACCTTCTTAATTTGTGGACAGCAGCCCTAATATAATAATAATACATTTGATTTCGAAGCGCTTTTTCACAGTGGTGATAAAAAGGGAATAAAATATGAAAAACCCTAACTATCTTTACTTTATTTCCCTCTCAGGCTCAAAGGGAGACTCCGGTGGTTCTGGTCCATCTGGCACTCCTGGTTTTCCCGGATCTAAGGGAGATGCTGGTTTTCCCGGAAACCCTGGTCCCTCAGGCAACAGTGGCCCTTCAGGGTCTCCAGGTCTAGCTCTGCAGGGCCCCAAAGGACTCTCAGGACTCCCTGGACCCCCCGGAAGAGCAGGTAAAGCATCCGAAAATACGTATTTGTCTCCACATGTGCCGCCAGAAAAATTGCTGCCTGGTTTTCTGATTCTGAGGGCTGGTTTGAGGGTTGGTAATGTTCAGAGAAAAGCATTAATTGGGATGGCCTCTGGGAAAAGATAGGGTTGATCAAACTTGGCTAAATTATTCGACGTGGTTCTTTGACATTAAACACAATTTTTTGTGCAAATTTATAACAAAGATTCACAGAAAATCTCATACAATTGTGTTTTTATTTCTTGTAAATTCCGATCGAATCTTAAAGAATATCTAAATGGATATTTTTGTATATTTGACACCTAGAATAGCCTTAATATGCAGTTGTTAGAGTGTATTACAAACAGGTCTATAATGTAACTTAAGTGTAAAAGCTATGATTGTTCTTTTTAATAGATAAATAAATGTCTGCCGTATGCAGCTTGCAGTTATTCGTCTCAAACGTACAAAACCAGCAGAATCCTGTATACGTAATTTGCAATACAAACATTATATTTACAAACTAAAGAAAATACATTACCGTTGAATTAAGATTATTTAAAATGTACAGTAGTTGATTTGGTTTTCCTAACCTGCGAAAACCAGGCAGCAAACGGCAGAAACTGCACTTGTTAATGTGAATGCTTTCATCTCCATGTCAGTTGATTTGCATGGGACGTTTTATCACTGTTTGAGCACCACCTGTCGAGTCATTGTCAACAACACTGAGCACGGATGATCAAAAATCCATTTTCACCAGGAATTGTCGTGGTGCTCGTCACGCACCAATCACTGTTTGTCACGGGAGTTTGACCCCAAAATGAGCATGTGTTTACGGCACTTTGTTGTCTCAACATCATCCAGTTATTTGTGTTTTATCCACCATTTCATTCGTCCTCATGTCTTCCTCACACCTTGTCCCCTTTTCCCCGATCCCACAATAAGGAAAGCTGTAATCCATCCATCTCTCCACAGCCATGATGTACTGTTCATTTGTGTGTTTTCATTGTAACTAGTGTGTGTGTGTCCAGTGTTTGTGGTCGTGTTGGATCATTGAAATGTTGGTGTGAAACAGCTGAGCCTGAGACAAAGAAAAACTCTACTTGCATCTTAAAGTTCAAGATAGGTTTTGTACATTCAGTACACAGCCGCCCTTTTGTCAATTATCTCAAAGCTAATTGACTAAACAAAGAAACTATCAAAATAAGTTTTAATTAGCAACACTTTAAAACTAAGATAAGCAGTTACAAAGAAAAAGATATACAGAAATCTGTCATGTAAAAAGAACAAAACTTCTCATGAAATCAAAATAACTGGTTGATACTAAGACAATTATCTTATCTTTTGGATCGGATATATTTGTTACTCTACTACAATAACTTTAGTTAAAAGTTGAGCTTTTGTGTTTGCATCAGGCTCTGCTGTCTTGTGTTTTTTGTCCCACCAAATCAGCCATCTGCATGGACACTGTCTGTCCCAACACACACACACACACACACACACACACACACACACACACACACACACACACACACACACACACACACACACACACACACACACACACACACACACACACACACACACACACACACACACACACACACACACACATAAAAGTTGAAGGTACACCTAACACACTGCTGGAAATGGTGGACCTCCCTGACACGCACCTTAGGAAGATACAAGCATCCAGTGCAATGGGTTTCAATACAAAAAAAGAAAATATTTAAGTAAATTTCCTTTTTTGAGATAAAAATGAATGAATAACTAAACAAAATATAAAATGTAACTTAAAAGATTAGATTAGAAGTCATATTTTCAGTAACTCAAACACACTATAAGCCTCAACATTAATATCTTGTGTCCTTTTATTCACAATATTAATTCCTTTGAAAGTAAATGTCAGCGCTGTCCACACACCAGCACTGTGTTAGGCTTTTGAAAAAACACTTGAGTGTTTTTCTGGGTGTCCGGGTGACAAAATGAAGCTATGTATATTTTACCACCTGTGTTTCCTGTGGCCCCGCCTCCTCGTGTGATGACTATCCGCCGCTGCAGGTCCAACAGGTCAGATGAACGACGTTGAAACGTCTGCTGCATGTTTTACAGAACCACTGTCTGACTTTTACCCACTGCAGTTACCTTTATTTCTCCTTCTAATGACCTTTTTCTTTCACTTTCCATGCACTCTGATGGTAGTTTAATGCACCCTTTTAACAAGTAAGCACCTTTTTATGAAAATAAATCATGATAAAAAACAATAATCCACTGTAGTAATTTTAAACTCACAGTTTTCTGGCAAGATTAACATGAATCATTCTGTAAAATCCAAATCTAATATGCAGAATGTGTTATGC
This sequence comes from Trematomus bernacchii, assembly GCF_902827165.1. Lineage (NCBI taxonomy): Eukaryota > Metazoa > Chordata > Actinopteri > Perciformes > Nototheniidae > Trematomus > Trematomus bernacchii. The sequence goes on along the minus strand of NW_022987800.1, from coordinate 489,558 downwards.
ATACAGTATAATATCTTGTAATTTGTGCACAAAACCACATCATAATTAAACTAACTCACCTTGAAAATCAATGATTTTACTTTTACTGTCACATACTATAATTGTAGTTTTGTTTCACTGACATGTGTTGTTTGTAGATAAGCATTATTTGTATTTAAATATACTGGTACTTTAAAGTTTTAGTAATAGCAACAAGCAGTATCTCTTAAATCCAAAATGTTCTCCAAACTCAGTTCTTTCTGAGGGTTACTTGGTAGAAAATACATCCACGCTAGCAACTCTGTGACTTGAGCAAAAGGTTATCATGCTAAATGCTACATGCTAACAATGACAATGCTAAAAATGACAATGTTAACATGCAGATGATTAGATTATATAATATTAGATCTACGTTATTCATTCCAAATTGGCAGTGTGTCACAGCAGCATATTAACAGGCATTACACATCAGTTAAAAAATAATTACTGATTACCAGCTGTAAAATGTCCCCTGTCCACTGTGCTAGTTTAGCGTGTTAGCATGCTACATTTGCTAATTAGCACTAAACAGAGGATGAGGATGATGGGGAATCTCACTGGTTTTGCAGCTATTTGGTCAAAATGATACATTTTGACTTCATGATAGCACTATAGATGGATAGTTTATTTATGTTAGAACACAAATTAGTATATTTTGCTACTGTGTGACCTCCAGGGGATTCATATAATTCATTAACTTAACCGTTAGCTTGGAGCAAATGTTGAGACTTTAGCACTTTTACCTTAGCACTTTTATTTTTAAGTAAAAAAAGTAACGACAGCTGCACAGTGTCAGTATCTTTAGCATTAAACCTTAGTTAATACCTCCTCTCTTTTTAAAGGCAATGCATCTTGTTTAGTGTGATTTGTGTTTCTGTACTGAGGCTTGCTTCTGTCTAAACCCCCTCTTCTTTTTTTGCAATTTTTGTGCCGTCAACCCGGCTCCGCTTTACCTGGGAATTCTGGGAAACCTAGGTCCTCCAGGTTAGACTCAAGGGTGGTTTTAATACATGCTGTCTTATATATGTCATATGTGGTATACTGGTGTGTGAGAATAAGTGGAAAGGTGTGTTGTTTGTTTGTTACCATTTCTTTACCCTACAGGACAGGCTGGACACTCAAGACTGCTCATAATCCTAATTTACTCCAATTGTTTTACTAATGAGTTTCATTTGGACGTTTTACTGCCATTTTTAATGGGGAAGAATTGTGTTGTTTTATTTATTTTCTTGTCTTTTTATTTTCTTTTACAAGTTTGATATATAAAGTTTTCTCTGAGGTAAAGCTGCTCTACAGGAAACAAATAATCTTGTTAAGAAGCTAACCTCACTAGTAACATTACTATGATATTTTATCTACTATTATGAATTTCTTAGCCAGTAAAAATTGGGTTATGAAACTAGTTTTCCTTGAATTAAATTGTAGTTCACATGATATTATCTTTTTGTTAAAGGTGGGGTAGGTAATTCACTTCAGAAACACTTTTTGTTATATTCCATGGAATGCTCTTAACATCCCGATAGCAATGAATATATTAAATGCTTTGACAATAAATACATAAAAAAATGTCATCTGTGGAAGCCGTGGCGCTGTAAAAAGCACGACCAATCATTTTAGCCGGCCCGGCTAAAATGACTGGATGGCCTACCTGCCTGTCAGCCTTCCATCTGTGCACAAACTTATCTCGTGCCCTCATTGGCCATGTGTGCGTTCGTGTGTGTTGGAGGAGGGGCTCTGTAAAGAAGTCTGAAGGAAGGGGCAGATTTTTTCTGGCTGCGTACTTTCAAATTCTAGCGCACTCGAGCTGGTTTCTCCATTCTTACCTACCCTACCTTTAAGATGTATAATTATTAAGTATTGTAAAGTAAGTGCAGGCTTTGAGTCTGCTGCATTTTATCAAGAAAAAAGGCTCAGTTCCATTCAAACAGTTCCAAAATAAAAAGTGAGAATATGGTTGACTACAACGTTTTCAGTTATTAATCGACATTAAGAAAAGCTAAGTCTGTCAACCAATAGCAACAAAACGTCTGAATATTTTGATAAAATAACCGAAATCCCACTTTTGACAAGATAAATGGAAGCTGATCTGATCCTGAGAATAGAATGAGATGAAACTTGTCTGAAAAATTGTTTCTGACTTTTTCCTTTCTTCCGTTCGCCTATGAAGGTCAAGGTGGGCCCCAGGGTCCTCGTGGTCCCCCAGGAAGTGGCGGCATTAAGGGAGATAAGGGTATTCCCGGCGCTCTTGGTCAGCCAGGCTTTGGAGGACAGAAGGGAGAGAGTGGTGGTTCCGGATTCCCAGTAAGATCATTTTTCTAATCCTGTTCACTTGTAGTTGGGATGAGAAAAGGGATGGAGATGTAACTGTTTTTACTTGTTATTTCCCAGGGTACATCTGGTCTTAACGGCGGCTCTGGTTCGAAGGGAGATATCGGTCTTCCCGGCGTTCCTGGTTTCCCTGGTTAGTCCACTTTTCTTTTGACTACTGTAACTGTTAGAAAAGTAGTCATCACATACAGAGCATCAACTAGTTCCTGAACAGTGTCCTTCACATGCTGATATCCAAGAGAGGGAGTTACACAGTCACAAGATGGAGGAATAGAAAGCAGTATTCAATGTTTACTTCAGATTAGCTCCACGTCAGAAATGAGCATGCTTGTCATATATCTATCTCCATAGAGGCTGAATCATCATGTTAATCACATAGCTATCATATGCCTAAAACAGTCCTGATGCTCTTCTAGGTAATCAGACATCCTGTCATGTTCACAGCTACAGTTGGGATACCTTTGTTATCATGTGGACTCTGATATTGGAAGAGTACAACAGTTTTTAAGCCCATTTTTTATTTGTGTCTTGTTGAATAACCAAAAGCAAAGCCCCAACATTAATATCCTCGTGTTTCTTCCAGGATCAAAGGGAGATTCTGGACTTCCTGGCGGCAGCGGCCTTAACGGAGATCCTGGAGAGGCCGGAGGCCCCGGTGGGTGATCACATTTACAGTCTTAACTGGAACTGAAATGTCATTAAATCTAACACGAAATATTTACATATGCCAATTAAGTGTCTCAAAATAATATGTGGGATCTCAAATTGGGATTGCAAAATTATTTCAAACTGATTTATTTTTATAACATTTGATTCTCAGGCCTTCCTGGTGAACCCGGTCTTTCTGCGAATCCCATCATGATGAAGGGAGAGCGCGGACCCCCCGGACCCTCAGGCCTGCCTGGAGGTCAAGGAACTTCTGGTTCTCCTGGGCGTGAGGGACTTACAGGTGAGAGAATATGGAATCTTTATTTGAGATTAATACACAACATGTAAAACTAAAAGCACAACATTTTTTTTAAATAAAATAACTAAAAGTACATTAGACAACAGCAATTACTTACAAAATATTGATTATGGACTCTTGATTAACAAAATGAGACATGAGGAATGATAAAAAAGTATTTTATTTTTTCAATTTTATTTTACTTTGTACTATTCCAGGTTTTTTTTTTCTGTATTTTTAATGGCTTTGAATTTCTAAGACTATGGTCAATCACTTGTTTATTATTATTTATTCTTTTACATTTTAAATCCTACAACAACACTCGATTCAATTCAAGTCAAATAGCTTTATCGGCATTACCATAATGACATACAGTATTTACGATATCTATACGTAAATTCATAAACATTTAAGGAAAACAATATACTTTTTGAACATGTACTAGAAAATAAAGTACATTTAAATAAAAGAAAACCGAACAATAGAAAACGTGAACACCCTATCCACTCACACATAGATAAATAAAGAAGAAAAAATATAGAAATTGGTCAAATGCCACAAAAAACCTCTCAAAAAGTAGTTCAGATTTGTTTTGTTCATCTCCTCTCTCTGGCTGTTCTCAGGTCAGCCTGGTGGCCCCGGAGATTCTGGTCCTGATGGGCCTCCTGGCTTCAGCGGACCCAACGGCAGGAAGGGAGACACGGGCCCCGCCGGCAGCCCCGGTGAGTGAAGTTTAACAAATTTAAAGGTCACCTATTATGCAAAATCCACTTCTTCATGTCTCTTCTACATCAACATGTGTCCCCTCTTCTTCATGTCTCTTCTACATCAACATGTGTCCCCTCTTCTTCATGTCTCTTCTACATCAACATGTGTCCCCTCTTCTTCATGTCTCTTCTACATCAACATGTGTCCCCTCTTCTTCATGTCTCTTCTACATCAACATGTGTCCCCTCTTCTTCATGTCTCTTCTACATCAACATGTGTCCCCTCTTCTTCATGTCTCTTCTACATCAACATGTGTCCCCTCTTCTTCATGTCTCTTCTACATCAGCATGTGTCCCCTCTTCTTCATGTCTCTTCTACATCAACATGTGTCCCCTCTTCTTCATGTCTCTTCTACATCAACATGTGTCCCCTCTTCTTCATGTCTCCTCTACATCAACATGTGTCCCCTCTTCTTCATGTCTCTTCTACATCAACATGTGTCCCCTCTTCTTCATGTCTCTTCTACATCAACATGTGTCCCCACTTCTTCACGTCTCTTCTACATCAACATGTGTCCCCACTTCTTCACGTCTCTTCTACATCAACATGTGTCCCCTCTTCTTCATGTCTATTCTACATCAACATGTGTCCCCTCTTCTTCATGTCTCTTCTACATCAACATGTGTCCCCTCTTCTTCATGTCTCTTCTACATCAACATGTGTCCCCTCTTCTTCATGTCTCTTCTACATCAACATGTGTCCCCTCTTCTTCATGTCTCTTCTACATCAACATGTGTCCCCTCTTCTTCATGTCTCTTCTACATCAACATGTGTCCCCTCTTCTTCATGTCTCTTCTACATCAACATGTGTCCCCTCTTCTTCATGTCTCTTCTACATCAACATGTGTCCCCTCTTCTTCATGTCTCTTCTACATCAACATGTGTCCCCTCTTCTTCATGTCTCTTCTTCATCAACATGTGTCCCCTCTGTGGAAAGAGACTCTGAAAGTTTCAGGAATAAAGATTCTCTCTCTTTTTGTCCTGATCCATTTCTATAAAAACCTGTCTGAAAATGAGCTGATCAGATTTTTGGCCACTTTATGATGTCATAACGATTTGTTGGCTTGTGTAACCATTAGCCAATCAGCAACCAAGGTAACCCCCGTTATAGTCTGTGTTGTTGTGTGTGTGTGGGGGTCTACCAGGGGCCGTGGTGGTTATAAATGAAGATCCTGAACCACTGCTCCCACTTTTCTAAACCATGTCTTTTCCCCTGATCCCAGGCACGCGTGGTTTCCCCGGCCCCACTGGTTCTGACGGTCCTCAGGGTCTCCCCGGTCCTCCAGGATCAGGGTCTGCAGCCCACGGCTTCCTGATCACTCGTCACAGTCAGGGACAGGAAGTGCCCTTCTGCCCCGAGGGAACCAGCCCCATCTACGACGGATACTCTCTGCTCTACGTGCAGGGCAACGAGCGCGCGCACGGACAGGACCTCGGTACGGACACTTTCTGCTTTTTAAAATGTTGTGATCACATTTTTATTGATTAATACACAACATGTAAAATAAAATTACAAGAAGTACATTAGAAAAAGAAAAATTAGACAACAGCAATTACTTACAAAATATACAAAATACAGAATACATATGTAGGATTTCTGATTTTTTAAATGTATTTATTTAGTTAGTTATTTATTTAGTGATATAGGAGTTACAAGACAAGTGCATACAAGTACAGTGTCACATTCTCATTACCTAACATGAGCTCTTGAGTCCATCATGTTGACAGATGTAACCTTAGTAACCAATTTTCATCTGCAGTCCACACATGAGCACAATAACACCATCAAAAAAAGGGAGAATCCTGCGAGTACATTAGCTTTCAATAAGTGCATGTGCTGAAGATGATTTGACTCTGTCCTGGATGTAGAAAAAACCTGATTCTTCAACATTAAATTTGACTCTTTTCTTCTTCTTCTTCTTCTTCTTCTTCTTCTTCTCCTCCGCAGGTTCGGCCGGCAGTTGTCTGCGCCGCTTCAGCACCATGCCCTTCATGTTCTGCAACATCAACAACGTTTGTAACTTCGCCTCCCGCAACGACTACTCCTATTGGCTGTCCACACCCGAACCCATGCCCAGCTCCATGGCCCCCATCACCGGGGAGGGGATCAAGCCTTTCATCAGCAGGTAGGGAAGGAGACGAGAAGGAGGAAAGAGTCAACGTTACATTATCTATTTTTCTATAGAGTGAAGATTTGTGTACCTACTTTTGATACATGCTCTGATAGAATAACTGTATGCTGTTGAAAAAACCCAATAACCAGTTGACTCGAGGGGAAATACGAGGTGTTTAATGTGACGTGTTTCTGTGTGCAGGTGTTCGGTTTGTGAAGCTCCAGCCATGGTGATCGCAGTGCACAGTCAAACCATCCAGATCCCCGCCTGCCCCTCCAACTGGGAGGCTCTGTGGATCGGATACTCCTTCATGATGGTAAGATGTAACAAGGAACAAGCATATATAACAACTATTTAAAAACTGTTCAAAAAAATCAGAGGAAAGGTTTACAAGAAATATAAATATTCAAACAAGTATACAAATTTCGAGGCTGAACATGTGTATCCTCCGCGGTTTTTAAAATCCCCACAATGCTTTGCACACGGACCAATTTCCAAATCTTTGGCGGAAATCGCGCTCGCATATGACGCACACCTGTTAGCCTGTTCCACCATGCTTCGTTTTCCGAGGCTAGGAAGGATTCTTGCCTCGCTTCTGAAGGAAGTGACTCGGAGGGACTTGTCCTACCAAGGAAGCGTCCTCGACATTGAGAAACACCCCCTGTCTCTCTGATTAAAACAGGAAGTTGGTTCCAGAGAAAGGGAGCTCTGAACGCTCTGACTCCTGATCTTGTTTTAGCAAAATATTATACAACATATATCTGAATTTAGTCGTAGAAAAGCTGAACAGTTTTAGGTATGATTGTGCGGAAATGTGCAAAATATAGAGAGGAATTCCCCTTCATATGACGGTAAACATCCCCTCTTACATGCCTAACTCTCCCCCTCTCTCTCTCCCCAGCACACCAGTGCAGGTGCAGAGGGTTCGGGTCAGGCTCTGGCCTCCCCCGGCTCCTGTCTGGAAGAGTTTCGCAGCGCTCCCTTCATCGAGTGCCACGGCAGAGGAACATGCAACTACTACGGGAACTCCTACAGCTTCTGGCTGGCCACGGTGGAACCCTCCGAGATGTTCAGGTACGCAAACACATCAAACAGACCCTCTTTTATAAATATTATCTACTCTCCGAGATGTTCAGGTACGCAAACACATCAAACAGACCCTCTTTTATAAATATTATCTACCCTCCGAGATGTTCAGGTACGCAAACACATCAAACAGACCCTCTTTTCTAAATATTATCTACCCTCCGAGATGTTCAGGTACGCAAACACATCAAACAGACCCTCTTTTATAAATATTATCTACTCTCCGAGATGTTCAGGTACGCAAACACATCAAACAGACCCTCTTTTATAAATATGGTCTACTCTCCGAGATGTTCAGGTACGCAAACACATCAAACACATCTCAATCTATGCTGTATGTGTAATAGTTATAGGCAAGGCAAGGCAAGGCAAGGCAAGTTTATTTATATAGCACCTTTCAACACAAGGCAATTCAAAGTGCTTTACAAAAATGAAAGACATTAAGAGCATTAATCTTATCTGCTTATTGTCAGGGGCATCAAGTTTTAATAAGCACTTTACGACACGTTAAATGATGAAGCCATTGAGACAGATTTAGGACTAACATATTTTTCATTATGGTTTTAATAACGTTATTATTATTATTAAATAAAACTGCTTTCTTGTGACTGGCTATGAAGTCTTATTTCACATCCTGAGAGGTACAAGTAGCAGGTTTAAAATCATGGACTTTTTTTCAAAATACAGCCTATATCATTTATGGTATTTAAACCCTTTTTTCTTACACTGTGCATCCGTTTCAGCACAGGTGACTTTATTACTCATTATGGTCGTGACTCTTGTCTAAAAACACTTACACCTAACTCCATATTTTAATCATATCTCCCCTATATATATATATACATATATACATCCCAGGTGACTTTAGCTACTAATAATGGTCATGATTACTCCACTTTTTCTCCAATAAAGTAGTATTTCACTCATATCAGGAGCCTGAAAGTTACACATGATGATATATCTCAAAACACTTACACCCATCTCCATATTTGAACCATATCTCCCCCCTTTTCCCCCACAGGAAGCCCCAGTCTGAGACTCTGAAGGCGGGTAACCTGCGGACTCGTGTGAGCCGCTGCGTGGTCTGCATGAAGAGGACGTAACGGCAAACGGCAACACCTGTAACCGGGGACACACGATCAATAACACGATGATTGGATGATGGGGGGGGCGTTACTCACATCGACACCATGACGACAAGGTGGATCCAACGGTGGATTTGTCTCCCGGATAAAAAAAACTAAAAACAACCTTACATCTTAAACAATGGTGCTACTGTGCAACACAGCTTAAAAAAAAAAAAATCTTACATTTTATTCTTTGTTCCTCTTAAGAAGTACCTCAAAAAAGGAAAATGATCCACTAAATGGTGCCATGATGGATGTGTGACAACAAACATTCAACTCTTATCCCTTCTTTCCTTTCTCTCTCCTTTTTTGAAAGCCACTTTTGACGACAAAAATGTGATACTGTAACCATTGTCTACACAGAAGTGCTCTTTTGGCCTTATTGATGAGGAGGTTACCAAATCGGCACATTGACTTCGGAACATCCAAGATGAGAGATGCACTGACGATGAGCTTTCCTTAGTGAGACTGCCTTTTTTTATTACTAAAAACTCACACCCTGTCTCTCCTCCCGCGTCATTTCTCTGTCGCTCAAACGTCTGGTGGTACTAACCCTGCTGTAGCCCAACTCTAACATCACACTACACCTTCTTCCTTTTTTTTGTAAGTAATACAATGTGTATATTGTGTAAAACACCTTTTTTGTTTTTAGTGTATTAAGGTCCTGAATCGGTACCAGCTGTTTGTTATACGACCATTTTTCCAGGTTCTTTTTAGCTCACACTATCACACACACACATTCAACACTCACTGACACACATCCACTCAGATTTTTTGTACAAAGTAAGGCTTTTATGAATGAAACAGTATTTTATATATAATAAATATATATTTGAAAAAGAGGTTAAAAGGTATATAAACTTTATTTCGGCTGTGGGGGAGATTGTTCACTGTTTTCAAACACACACAAAAAATATCTAACTACGGAACACCGACAGAGCCGTTTCCCTGACAGTCTTGTATGATATTAACAAAGCCAATCGCTTTTGTATTCAAATTGTAGAATTGATAAATAAAGGGGATTGCTTTTTAGGTAGTCTAATGATTAGGGGGAAATATTTGTGCAAAAAAAAAAAGAAAAGGATTTGAATTAAATCTTGGCTCCTTGATTAGGAAACCTCCATTTTTATGTTTTGTGTTTTTTAACATTTCCAGGTGCTGGGCTTAACTTGTAAAAAAAGAGGGCCTCCTGAGGTTTGATGGGGGCCTGTTTTCGCACCCAAGAAAACTTCAAATCCACTTTCACTGGCTTGAATTTTGTTCCCAAATCAGTTAAAGTGTTCACACTGATCTGTGGAAACACAAGTTCAAGTGTCTGTACATTTATCAGGTGTTTCAGTCCCTGATGTGACGCTTCCGTTACGCCAGGCGTTCACAAACCTGACGTACTGAAAGTCTAAGAGCTGTTTTAGGGGAGAAGATTTATTTTCCTGTGATTTTATTGTTATTTTTATTTTTTCAAAACTGCTTTTATGAATTCTAATTATGTCAACCTGGGGGGGGCGATTTAAAAAATGTGTATTTGTTTTTTTTCGTTTTTTTTTTCATGTTATGTTATCCAGAAGTTGTTATAAACTTTTAAGACTGAAATAAATACTATGTCCAAAGTGCTGTCTTGTGAAGATGTATTATTTTAGTAGAACATTTGTAACATTATGAAGGTTTTAGGGTTATTTTACCAACATTATCAATCATAATTTATAGAAAAAGTGTGATTTGCAGCCTAGCATAATTCTTAAAATATAAAAAAAACACATTACATATCAGTCGGTGTGATGCAAGCTTATAATCTCCTCAATATAATATATTTGAAATAAATATATATAGGAGTGAAGGCTTTTCCAAAGGGGCTTAAGACGTCTATAGGGCGTCAAAATCCAACCCTTAATTAATGTCAGTGAGATTTCAGAGATTGAATTGCTTTTGAATTGTTGTTTTACTGTTTAAGTATTAAAGGTAGGGTAGGTAAGAATGGAGAAACCAGCTCGAGTGCGCTAGAATTTGAAAGTACGCAGCCGGAAAAAATGTGCCCCTTCCTTCAGACTTCCTTACAGAGCCCCTCCTCCAACACACACGAACGCACACATGACCAATGAGGGCACGAGATAAGTTTGTGCACAGATGGAAGGCTGACAGGCAGGTAGGCCATCCAGTTATTTTAGCCGGGCCGGCTCAGATGATTGGTCGTGCTTTTTACAGCGCCACGGCTTCCACAGATGACATTTTTTAATGTATTTATTGTCAAAGCATTTAATATATTCATTGCTATCGGGATGTTAAGAGCATTCCATGGAATATAACAAAAAGTGTTTCTGAAGTGAATTACCTACCCTACCTTGAAGGAGGGATTTCTCAACTCAAAACTATATTTTAAAGGTGTCTCCTTTCACAGCCAGTAACCAGCAGATGGCAGCACCACACAGAGTCAAGGACACACACTTAAAATACCCAGAAAACACACATAAAATGAAAAGTTGATATGATCAAAGTACTGATTTTTGGCTTTTTACACCCCATTATAATGGCATGTTAAAACACCATCGTACACAACCTGAAAAAAACCATATTTTTGAATCCACAGGTTGTAAAAACACAACGCTAGAGCCCCTAAAGAAAGAACATCTTCACAAATATGAATAAAAACAATCTCTTAGATCTATTAATGAAGACTCAGACACTAAAATCAATTGTTATTACAGAAGATCAAGTAAATTGCCTTATATGAAACATGCAAGTACATTTATTCTGATTGGTATAAACAATATATGACCAATTTTTCACTTATAACAAAGACAATTTAAAAAAAGGGGATGAAGAATGACGACCTTTAGGCCACCGTAGGAGGACGTGAAATAATGATAACTAAGAGAGAGACTCCGAGTATTTCCGATTCAAGCTGATTACGTTCCCCTTGGTAGAATGAGACATAAGAGAATTATGCACAGGTTAAAAAGGAAGGGATGAAAGGGATGAAGAGGTCGATGAGTTGATAAATGAAGGGAATTGGGTGAGGGGTGGAAGAGGTGAAGGGATGTAGAGGGATGAGAGGATGTGGATAATGTTGAGGTCAGAAAGTGAAAGGATGAGAGGAAGGGATAAGGATCAATCCCTTCATTGGTCAAGTGAACAGAAACAAAAGGTGGCCAATGTGTGGAGTGAAAGTAGTCCGAAAAGTTAACTATTTCACTTTATAAATGCATAAAGAACGTCTTCAAACACAGACAGCGTTGTCCCGTACCAATGTGTTAAAGATAACAGTGCACAAACCAAATGGAAAAACATGAAATCAAGTGTTTCTATGTTTCCCTTTCTGTTTCTCCGTGTTGTAGCTGCAGCTATTGTTTGTTTTCTTAATCTGTTTAAGGCTGTAGGCTTTCTTTGACTAATCTACTTTGTGAATGGCATTGGCTTAGATACGTTGTCCCTGTTTCACCCTCTGGTTTCTGAGGAGCCGTTGTGAAGCTCAAAGTGTGTAGAGATCGGAGGTGAGGTGGTCTGTGTGTTCCCTCAGAGCTCTAAGCTGTTCCCGATGGAAACACTCGTACAGTCAGAGGGTCACTAGTTCATCAAAAAGCTTACAAGTTGGGACTTTGGTGCTACTAGTGCCGCTCCTGGCGTCACTAGTAAGTCTTATGTAGGAACTAGTCGGACAAAAGTGCCACTAGTTGCTGAAAAATGTTTTATTCAACTAGTAACACAGAGTGCCAAACTAGTGTGACCATATATCTAACAAGTGAAATCAAAGAGCCAACTAGTGTAGGCAGCTGCCGTCTGATATCAAGGATATGGAATAAATACTCAAACGGCTTGCCATAGATGAGCAACAAAGCATGATATCATAACGGATGGGAGGTTCCCTGGTGATAAGAGAGACCATCCCATTACTAGAACAGATTATGTGGTCCTTCTGGGAAGCCCAAAGTGTCCAGAATCCCTTAATCAAAAGAAGTTTACAAGATAAAGTATAGAGCTGTTGGCTTTTGACCAAACAACAACAATGGTGCACATTTGGTCCACATCGGATGGGATAAAACTTGTACAGAATCCCACCTACAAGTTCATGAATGTCCTACCAAGACAATACATGAACTATCTCTATATCTAATAAGAGAGCCCATCCCATAACCAAAGAAGAGATTGCATGGTCCTTCTGGGAAGCCCAAAGTGTCCAGAATCCATACATCAGAAGAAGTTTACACTATAAAGTATAGGGCTGTTGGCTTTTAACCAAACAACAACAATGGTGCACATTTGGTCCCTTTGGAAAGGATCAGATTGTGTCCGAAATCCAACCTACTATCTCTTAAACACCAAATCAAACATGGTTGAATATCAGAATATATCCAGAATCAGATTAGTTTAAATATAAAACATCAAAATTATCGAACAGGTAAAACAGCTTTCCCCTAAGGACATATTTTACAAAACCCTAGACATTTAGGCTACTGGCTAGCTGTTAGCATAGCAAAATCACGAGTTCTATATCCTGGTGTTTGTCGGGAAATGTTCAGACCTGATGTGCAGTTTACTTTTGAATAATGCAGGTATGGCACCAAATATATGGGAAATCTGTACAAATATGCTGTAAATAGGAAGCACACGATGCTCATATATATAGGATATACATATTTTATACATATTTGTATATTTGTATTTTGTATTTTGTATTCGGGATTGTTGGAAAAGTTATTTAGATCTCTCTGTCTGTACAAACAAACAGAAAAATTGACATTAAAGTTGACTTTTACTTTTGACTTTGACTCATTCAACCCTTTCTGCACAAAACATGATGCAACCTTCATAACGTGATCATAGCAGTTGGGTTCTCTTTTGATATTATAAGTTAAATGTATCTTGTCTTACCTTTCTTAAACCAAGATACAACATTGATAATGTTTTAGCTCTGATGTTGTGTCCGATAGCAAGCGCATGACAAATATAACAACTTAATGTTAGCTGATCAGAATCCAACCCTTAAGTGGAACAGGAATTTAATTATTTTGTAGGTCAGGCGCTTTTCCTTCCAGTAGATATCCGATTATCGTCTATATACGTCTGGAGGATGCCTGGAAAGCACTCTCACTCGCCACCTATCAGGGTGACTGTGGCTGCGAGGGAGTGCGGTCGTCTTTCAACCAGAAGGTTGTGGGTTCGATGCCAGCCCATGCAGTCAACATGTTGATGTATCCTTGGGCAAGATACTTAACCCTGAGTTGCTCCCGATGGCCAACGGTGTGTGAATGTGTGTGAATGTTAGGTCCTCGGTAGACTGCTCTGTATGAATGGGTATGAATGGGTGAATGACATGTAGTATGTAAAGCACTTTGAGGGGTCTTAAAGACTGGATAAAGCACTATATAAGTACAGTCCATTTACCTAAAAAGGAGACTTTCTAGGATGTGAGAAGGAGTCACGGAGGCCACGTCGAGGGATTCTTTCTCGAAGACAGATGCTGTTGTTGAGCGTCAACAAGGTCAGGCCTCCCGCATGGAAACAAGATGCGGTCGGGTTCAACTCTGACGCATCCTCGCTCATTAGGAAACCATCTGTAAGTGTGTTTGTGTTTGTGTGGGTTAGCAGAAGGATTCGTAGACACTCACTTACGAATAGCTGCACTAATAGTTGAAAATCCATTGGACTCCAATCCTTGGCCCAAAAACACACACTCGCAGCAACACACACTGGTTGTTGTTTTGAAACTCGAGCACCAATTTACATCCCCAGTGGGCCCAATGGTTCGTCCATCAGTAATGGAAGCTATGGGTCACATGCTGGTGTTGAAATGCCCCCTCGCTTGTTCCACTGGCGTGACCCTCACACACACACACACACACACACACACACACACACACACACACACACACACACATTTCATCATCATATCTGTGCTGACCTTAATGTGGAAGTCTGAATTTATTAATTAATGATGTAACTTACCCTCTAGTGGATAAACTCGTGGACCTAAGCAGATGCCGAAGCTACCAACAATAACACGGAGGACAAGTCATCGGCACGATTTCTAGGAATACTGTTTTTTTTTAGCTACCTTATTCAATTCAACGGTGTACACCTACATGAGATAAGGCTGATTAGATCTCTGCTCATGTAGAAGAAGAGCAGAGTTAGGCTGGGATTTACTTTGGGCCTACAGGATGTTAACAAATTCAATTTAAAAGTGTCTTATATAAATATCATTACCATCATTACAAAACACTCGCTGCAATATAACATGTGCAATATTATTGTTATTAATAATGTGCTATGATAACGTGCAATTACGTATCTGCCACTAGGTTTTTTTGCACTACTAAATACTGTTAATATTTACATTACTTATGTGACCGTCTATGTTTCCTGTAGATATTAAATTGCTCTTTTTACTGCACTGTTAGTGTACAGTTTTACTATGCTGCTGTGTTTATTGTATTTTTCTAACTCTGGCACAACAATGTCCATCGGGATAAATAAAGTCTTATCTTATCTTAATCAGATACTTCTGTTCGTATTATTTAATGAATGTAGTGTCCTGTGCACACTACTAACTTGCATGACTCATTTTAGGAGTAACCCATTATAAAAACAAATTTATTTCGAGATGCGGGAACTGAAAGTCTAAAAATGCTGACTCATTTCTGGGTAAATGACTCTTTTATTGTGGCTCTATTGGTCAACAACACAAATCTGTTATGACTGTGCCTTCAAGACAATTAGGGAGGTGTTCAATTCAGCCCACACAAAGAGAGGACTAATCAAGTGAAATAAGTGAAAACACCTGTTGATGATGTTAGCAAAGAGCTGCTACACAACCAGCAGACAGAGAGCAACATTAGCATCAATTCTGTGTGGTTTTCTTTCCTACTGATGAACGTAAATTAAATACTCAAATACTATCCTCTTATTTCTGTATTCCTGAAAAACACATTTGACTCTTTGGCTGCTAAATGCTCAACAATGTTCAAGAGCTAGCATACTGTAGCTAGCTAGCTAACTTTGTCTGCTGTCTGG
The DNA here is from genome assembly GCF_902827165.1 of Trematomus bernacchii. NCBI lineage: Eukaryota > Metazoa > Chordata > Actinopteri > Perciformes > Nototheniidae > Trematomus > Trematomus bernacchii. The sequence continues at coordinate 474,166 of NW_022987800.1, read as the reverse complement.
TGCTTAGCGGTTAGCATCCAGTGCTAATAGCTAATCCCTGACACATGATAAATAGCATAGCTAGGCTACTACAAGATATTTTTGTTTTACTGTAAAGTACATTAGCTTAAAAACAACACAGGTTCTTGTACAATACACATTTATTCAGCCTTTTTTTCTACTCCAATACATCACAAAAGCATATTGTGGTTGCAACACAGTCTCACGGCATTTCGTGTTATAGTCACGAAATTAATCTATTGATTCGTGTTCACCAACACGATTTCGCCATTTTTTTCGTGTCACACAGAACGATTTTAAAAGCAATGTAAATAATAACAAATTAGAAGGAAAAAGACATTTAAAAAAATACAGATTTAAGTATTCTGACACAGAACGATTTTAGAAGCAATGTATTTATATTGGTAGTATGTTTCGTGCCTGCACCAAATAATAACAAATTAGAAGGAAAAAAAGATGACATAAAATACAGATGTCAGTATTCTGAGGCTCTGAGCCATTTCTTTTCCTCACTGACGGCAAAAAAACTCAGACATTATACAATTTAAAATAAAAGGGATAGAGTTAGGCTTAGGGTAAGATATTGAGTAAGAACATGTTTTTATGAACCACACAGCTTCTGGTCTTCCAAGACCCGACCGGACAAAAACACGTGTTGCAGGCACGAAACATACTACCAATAGAAATACATTGCATTTAAAATCGTTCTGTGTGACACGAAAAAAATGACTAATAACACGAAATGCCGTGAGACTGGGTTGTGTAGTTGTACAGCTTTTTTAGTTCAGATTACAGTTTTACAACAACCCTTTTCTTGTCCAGTAATTAAACCATGTACCTCTAGATTGTGATTAACAAAGGATGCAGTTATTCCTAATGTCTTCAGAAATAGGATTCTACTTCTTAGGCTTAACTAATTCTAGAAAAAAAGGCTTTTTGTTCGGCTTGAAGTGCATCGTCACAGCTGCTTTTCAGAGAAACTCAATGTAAAGTTGACTTTGGACATCAACAAACCTACAAATATATATGAGTAGGCCTATGCATTGCTATGGATTCAACGCAATAATATACATTACATTTAATATCTACAGTAGTAAAATGCAACACAATACAACAGTAATATTAATCCAAATGGCATCATGCATAACAATAAAATGAGCGCAATTCATAATTTTACTTTTTGCTTATAATACTTGCATACTTTTACTTAAGTATGGTTTTGAATGCAGGACTTTTACCCATAGATAGTGGAGTATTTCACAGTGTGGCATTAGTAATTTTCTCAAGAAAGGGATCTGAATATTCCTTCCACCACAGCATCTGTTGTATCTCTTATCTCAGTGTTTGTGGCTTTTCCGTTTACTCATAATGTCAACAAATGGAAATGTAAATGAATTAGAAGGGATGAATCCTCTTGAATAAATATCCGTGCTGACGTATGTAAAGCCCCAAAATCGTCAGAGAAAGTTTCCCAAATTTCTATCGCAGTTCAATCGGAGGGCAGAGTCATAAATTGAGGTTTACTGATAATATGTGCAGATATCAGATGTGGTCCTTTGATTAGGACCCTTGAGTTTGACCGTCATTTGAACTGTTGTCGCTCATCAACGAGCAAAGATGGCAAAAGTGCACACATCCTTTACTCAAGTAGAAGTACAGATCCTCGTGTTTAAAAATACTCTGGTAAAAGTAGAAGTACTGACTAAACTTCTTTACTCAAGTAAAAGTAAAGACTTTGAAATGTACTTCAGTAAAAAGTACCCATAACTAGCAGCTGTTTTAAAGAGTACCTGACCTCCCTTTATATTAATAGAACAATAATGTCATTGTTAGCTAATGAATGTTTCCATGCTGAACAACGGCAACATGACAACGTTTTCATTGGTCCCTCTTCTTTAGAGAAGACCAGGAAATGATGGATACACGGATCGTGTTCAAATCAATAGGCACGCAATGACTCTAAATAATAATGATCACGCCACCAAACACACATTCAAACTAAAGGAACCAGCCTGTTTGGGAAATGTGAGAAGTAGAAAGTACAGGTATTTGTGTTCAACATGTAAGAAGTAGAAAGTACAGGTATTTGTGTTCAACATGTAAGAAGTAGAAAGTACAGGTATTTGGGTTCAACATGTAAGAAGTAGAAAGTACAGGTATTTGGGTTCAACATGTAAGAAGTAGAAAGTACAGGTATTTGTGTTCAACATGTAAGAAGTAGAAAGTACAGGTATTTGTGTTCAAAATGTAAGAAGTCAAAGTAAAAAGTCGTCAGAAAAATAAGTAGTGGAGTAAAGTACTGATACCAGAAAAAGGTACTTAAGTACAGTAACGAAGTATTTGTACTCCACTACTTCCCACCTCTGTCAACAAGACCAAAAAGCCTAAAACGGGACTCAAAGATAATCTTATTAGATGATCCAATTACCGATTCCTGATAACTTCTATGGTCAGTATAATGTCTAAACCTCAGCTCTTCATTGAGTTTCCAGAAAGCTTGTTGAAAGGAGGGAATTCCCAGCACAATTTGACATTTTGCCAAAGAGTAATTCACCCTGGTTTTGGCAGCACGTCTTCAAATAACAAAACACAGCCGCTCTTCAAACTGTTTTACAGAATCTGGAAGTGTTTAATGGTGAATCCTCACAAACCACATTTATTTTATGGAGCAGTGAACTCTTCCTGTTATTGTAAGACATTTGTCACGAATAGATGCTCCAAAGAAAACATCAAATATGTTTTTTCAAATGATTGATGGAAAGTTTGCTTTCCCTTTTATCTCTAAAAATATGGGATGTAGAGGAATTGTAAAGATTTTTTTTTACATTGACTCACAATCCACTTTCTAAGACTTGCTTGCAACCAAGGTGTTTAAATCCAAATACACTTTAGTTTAGGACTTATCCATGTTTCATGTTTAAAGTCCAATTCCTCTGTACCTGACAAAGGGCTAATTTGGGCATGATATGTTCAAGTTTTCCTGCAATAAAGTAGATTTTTAAAAGGAAGTGTTGCAGGTTTTTAGCAGGCAGAAACCCCATCAGTCAGTTTTGCAACCACATATAAAAAATGCAAACATTTTAAGATTATTTAGAATGTGTGTGTCCAAAAACAAAAAATTGTAGGTGTGATTGGGTATTTTAAATCTGTAGTCTCTCAAATAAATTGAAAGTATTACTTGTATAGTGTAACTTGAGAGGAATATGAACTGTGTGTACAATGTTTTGCATTGAATGTGGGGAACAGCTGCAGTGAGGAACTTGATGTACAGTATGTATAGTCGTTTTAAAACTTACTGTATGTATGAAATTTAACAGAAATTATTTTATGAACAAATTGAAATGACAATGAAATGTGAAAAGCTGTTAATCCATTGATTCAAACCAGAAAAACCGAGTTGTAGATCCTCTCAGCTGACCTCTCATACACAAAGTGAACTTTGAATTTGTTTTGACGGTTGGACTTTGAGATGCCGGCCGGTCACCTGAAGCTGGATAAACACAGCGAAAAAACCACTAACCTGCCGAAAGAGCTGCAGGAACGAGGAAGTAAGAGTGTTTTTTTCACGTCGACAGCCATCTTTTTAACAGGTTTCAGAGGCCAAAGGGTCAGGACTCAGGAGAGGCAGTAAAATGCACAAATGATTATCAATTCAGTCAGAAAACAACATGTTGCAGTCATGTGTTGCTCCGTCATCCAGGAAGCAAAGGGAATTAAAGTGAGCTCACAGGGAAGTCAAACAAATTAGATAAGACAGTCCCTCCCTTTATAAGAGCACTGAATGAAATCAAACAAAGACTGCAAACAATATAGATAAGAACAAGGTGATAAAAAGTCTAAAATAGGTCTTTATTTTCCATTAATGAATATGAAGCCTAATGTAAATGTTGACTCTTGTACTATTAATTACTATAACAAAAAAAGACAGTCGAACCCGGTGCATTCCTCCGTCTGAATGTGGTGCACTTTTGCTAAATGTTTAGACAAATTGCTCGTGTTACCGCCCTTACATGCTAAACTCTTATTGCACTTTTGGTAACGAGCATTGTCCACCTCAAGACGGATAAAGTTTAACCACACCTCGGAGCGCGTTCTCTCCGCCATCTCCTCCGTGTGTGTGCGTGCGTGTGTGTGCGTGTGTGTGTGTGTGTGTGCGTGTGTGTGTTGCATGTCGCAGCCGCGTGTGTGTAAACTGCCCCGCCCCCTCGCACACAGACGGGGGAGAGATCTCTCGTCTGGATTGAAAGATCGAAAATACTAAAAATAATCATAGACGCATTTTGCTGTCTTTTTGCATATTGGAAACGGAGTTGGCGACACTAAAACTGCAATATAATGTTTCTGTAGCAATAATACATATGACACATATTTTTTACATGTCTCCAGTACCGATAAAAAGACCGATAACGTTGGAGCTTAACGGTACCACGGTCTTCAATAATTCAGCCCCGTGGCCCGTTTAATACCGGGGCTCGGTACCCATCCCTATTACTATAACAAAAGAAGCCGGAAATTAAACAAGGCTAGCTTTCTTTCTAGTGTTATTTCTCATGCTATTATAAGCAGTATTCATAATATATTATAAGTATTGCTTAGCAAACAGACTAGAAGCAAGTGGAAAACAATCATATACCTACAACAAGTGGACGTATTATCAACTTAAAGGTGGGGTAGGTAATTTTGGAGAAACCAGCTTGAGTGCGCTAGAATTTGAAAATACACAGCCGGAAAAAATCTCCCACTTCCTTACAGAGCCCCTCCTCCAACACACACGAACCCGACCAATGACCAATGAGGGCACGGGATAAGTGTGTGCCCCGATGGAAGGCTGACAGGCAGGTAGGCCATCCAGTTATTTTAGCCGGGCCGGCTCAGATGATTGGTCGTGCTTTTTACAGTATTACAGCTTCCACAGATGACATTTTTTAATGGATTTTTTGTCAAAGCACTTCAGATATTCATTGCTATCGGGATGTTAAGAGCATTCCATGGAATATAACAAAAAGTGTATCTCGAGCCGGTTTCTCAAACTTACCTACCCCACCTTTAAATTAACAAATTGTCAATTTTTTTTTATCATGTGCAGATTTAAACAATGTGTCAATGACTTTGAGATTTCCTAGAAAAACAACCAGAGTACAAAGAATAAAACCTTTTTTATTTTAATAAACATGGTATATGTTCACAGTCAGGCCAAGCTTCACATATCTTGGCGCAAAAGTCCAAATGTTTTCTCATTTTTTGGCGGAGAAAGTACATGTGCCAAAAAAGGATTGTCTAATAAAGGTGTCAGACATTTGAGGAAATTGCAAATGTCCAATTATATATATTTATTTTACGAGCAAATTCACATTTTAGACTGGCAACTTCTTATATATCATAGTATATTATACTACTTCGCTATAGTACATTAATGTCACGTTGCATACTAGACTTTCTGTTCTACGCCTCCTGTTTCTGAGGTAGTTTTTTTGCTTCAATCAAAGTGTGTGAAACATCTCAAACAGTCGCTGTGTCAAAATTAGCCCGAGAGTCGCTATAAACACACACGTTAACATTTCTGTACACCAAAATATCTACGTTCAATGACTTTGATTGGAAGTGCTTTTCAAGTTAAGAGAAAAAAGAAGTGTGTAGTAATATCAAATGTGGTGGAAGAAGTATTAACTTAAATAGAAGTACGAATACAACAGTGAAAATACTTAAAAATCCTGCATTATAAACCATATTTAAGTAAAAACACGAGGTATTATCAAGAACATGTGCTGGAAATATGAAAAACAAATGTACCTTAACGATTATATATGATGCTTTTGGTTTAATATCACTGCTGCAATGTGTACACTTGACAATGTTTATGCATTTAAATTGATTCAATGTACTTTCCACCACTGACTTTGATTGGAAGTGCTATTCGAGTTAAGAGAAAACAGACGTGTGAAGTAATATCAAATGTGGTGGAAGAAGTATTAACTTAAATAGAAGTATGAATACAACAGTGCAAATACTTAAAAATCCTGCATTGTAACCCATATTTAAGTAAAAACACGTGCTTAAAATATGAAAAACAAAGTTATTATGCAGTAAGATGTACCGTAACTATTACATAATGCTTTTGGTTTAATATCACTGCTGCAATGTGTACATTTGACATTTTTTAAAGTACTTTTTACTTCTGTGCTTGAGTAAATGTACTTTCCACCACTGGTTGTGTAGATACTTTAAATGAAAGGGGACCTATCATGCAAAATGCACTTTTGTACGTCTTTTATACATGAATATGTGTCCCCGGTGTTCCAGGGAACTCACCAAGTGTCAGAAAACACAACCCTCTCTATTTTCCTCCATACCCAAATCTCTAAAAAAGGGGCTGCAACGGATCTGATAAAAACTGATCCAGATTTGAACACTGTCCTGACGTCAGGACGGTGGCGCTACGGCTATTGGGCCAACTCCACCAATCAGGAGGAGACAGCCACGGCCATTGCCGTTCTAAAGCGCTGGAGACAATGTAGTACATATGCCAGGCCTGTAGGCGGTGCTGTTCTCACAGAATCTGACCAGAGCTAGAAACTGTCAAATTGAGCAAAATGAGGCATGGCTAAAATGCATGTTTGGTATTTTGAAAAAAAAAAAGTATAAATATGCCTTATATAGGTATGGTCCTACACTATATTATTCAAATATAGCATGATAGGTCCACTTTAAATGAAGATGCACGACGCTCACACAGTAAAGAAGACAGTGAGACCACAGCAGTTACATGAACACATTTTTATTGCAATAGCTCTATCGAAAGCAAAAAAGTTTTGATAAATATAAACACTATGCCGATGCTCAAATCGCCTCCTCCCGCCCCCCTTTCCCTCCACGAGGAAAAACGAGAAAGAAAAGAGAGAAGGAAGTAACACAAAAACAAAAGAATAGGGGGGGCACCTGCCGAGGCGCCGATCATAACATGAAAAAAGCGACAACTTGAGTTTTCGTTATTTACAGAAGGAGGATTTTCCATTTCCAACACATTTTTTAACTCGTTTTTTTCTTCTTTTATCGTATATGGGACGTACGTCGCTGAAAAATAATGCACATACGAAGGATACACACCTCCACAGTATTTTTTTTTACTCTTTCTCTTTCCTGTAAAGCTAATAAACAACAGCATTCAACTCGGAAACTAAGAACACAGGAGATCTGCTTCCCAATCCCCCTCCTCCCAAATCCCCAGAGGAATTCTGGGAAAAATACGGACCCGCGATGAACATCATCTCCATCTTCATCGACAGCATTTCCAACCGTTAACTGTACTACACAGCAGCAAATAAACTGTAATATAGTTACAAAAAAATAAACATTAGGCAGAGGTTGTTACCCATTTCTTTATACAAATAACTGCAAAATGCCTATGTACTCTTAAAAAAGAAAAATACTAGCCTTGCTTTGTTTTTCAGAGAAACAAGGTCGCCCCAGTATGACAAAAACAACCAAAAATAAGATGATTATTCCCCTCTGTAAACTAGAATACAAAAGAAACCAAAATATTAGAGGAAAAAGGAAATTGCATAATGATGCAGTAACCCTAAGTCTTCTCTGCGAGGATTATATATATATAATGATATATTACGTAGGTCTTCTTTCTCATTTCTCCACCCCCAACAAGAAAAATTCACAACAGCTGATTTTCAACATCAGAATGGGTAAAATCGAGGACAGTTTTGAGGTTGAGTAGTTGCCAAAATAAACACAGATTCTGTGTAAATTAATTAATGGTCATGGTTTAAAAAAAAGGGGGTCAAATCCAACATGAAGGCAATCAGACATGAACAACATTTAGCCATTTTTTGAATAATGCTTCAAATAAGTTACAGAGGCTTCTTTCAAAAATCCCCCCCAGAAATCTTGCATTTACCATAAAATAAACCTCATAAAAGCAACACTTCGCTGTAGCATAGTAAGTACACAAAACATTTTTTCAAAACATAAGAAAATGTTCTTGGGCAGCAGCCTTAATATTCTTTGATCGTCCGACAAGTGGGGCAAATGAAAAGTATGTCAAATTGTTCGTAATGTACACATAAGACACGTCACAGGCTTTAAAAACAGCATTTGGTGGGTTTGAAATCAGACCGTTTGAAATGTGGATGATCAGGGAGGGGAAGTGGAGTTTCTGTACCGACGTTTTTCCGCTTAAACCTCGACACAAAACCGTCTCCAAATGAGGATTATTAAAAGACACACGGCTCAGTCGCTCAGATTTCCTGCTGTGCGGCACCACAGTGATGCGTCGCACACAAAAGAGCAGCGAGAGTGACAGGCCTTTTCAGTCAAAATGAATTCAAAACAGCAAAACAAAGAGTGGGAGGATTAAAAAGAAGGGAACAATCAGGGCATTTGTAGCATTAGATGAGCGAATACTGAAAAAAAAATTGCAATTCTGCGGGCTGTCAGTCTAGAAATAGGAGAGAAGCGTAGAAATGCTAAATATGGGCGTGTCAGTCTGTTAAAGTGTGTGTGTGTGAAGAGGCAGCAAGCATTCAGATAGGACTGTGATTGATGTGTGTGTCCACTGCCTGTCCGAATGTGTGTGCGTGTGCATATACGGGTGTGTGTGAGTTTGTAAAGGGGCAAGTATGACCAGCGCGCTGCACCTGGGGCTGAAGCTCAGGTTACTGGAAACCCCTTTACGTCACCAAGTGTGTGTGTGCGTCAATAGCATTGACAAAGAGCCAAAATGGGGGCCTAAATAGAGCAGACATGGGAGACGCCACATGACCGTGACATGCGTCTTTATGACGTGTGTGTGTGTGTGTGTGTATATAAATGCCACAGCTGTAAGGTACACACTTCACTTGCAGATATGTTATGTGTGCATAAGTCTTATGTTTGCATCCCAGTTTCAGCATCTGTACTTTAACCTTTTACAGTGTTGTGGTGTGTGTGAGCGAGTATGTATGAGAGTGTGATTGTGTGTGTATGTGTGTGTGTCTTTCCTTCGCTAACCTGAACTGTGCTACGGACCATATGAGGTAAAACTTAAGAAAGAAAAAATTAAAACACCTGCTTTAGTTTCGGATAAGTCAAAGTCGTGTTTCCAAAACTTAAAGCTACTTCCTGATGTATTTTTTTTTAAAGGAATAGTTTTCTGCGTGTCAGATTTTCGATGATGCTAGCTTAGCTTAGCATCAACACTTGAGATGGAGGGAAACAGCTAGCCTAGCTCTGTTTAAAGGTAACAAAATCCACCTGTCAGTTACTCGAGATCTCAATAATGATGCGATATCTTTTTGGTTCAACCTGCACAAAAGCCAAAGGGTACTTAAGACATTTCGGTATTTTACGAAATGTATTTAGGAGAGGGATGGACAACAAGACTTCAGGAAATTGTCCTCCATAATAACCGCCCATAAAACATGAATTATTAACTTTACACCTGGGTTTTATGTACAGATTAAACAATACAAGTTATAAAATATCAAACTATAAGCTTTAAAATATATTGTAATGTCCAATTTGAACTTTAGAACCAGGCTAGCTGTTTCCCTCTGCTTCCAGTCTTTATGCTAAGCTAACTAGCCTCATAGCTTTTGCCAAAACTACCCCTTTAAACACATCAGTAATGAATAAAAAACCATAAAACTTTCCAGCATTGCCGAGTACCATCGCTGTAGTGAAAGCAAACAAAGAAATGTACCGGAATATTTGTACCTATTGCAACAAATAAATATATAATATGTGCTACAGAACATGAGGAGGGTTGTTTCAGTACACTGTGGTAAAGATGGTATTTGGGAACAATCGCAGTACCTGTGAGCTTGTACCATTTATTTGGGTAATCTATTATAATAAATCTACTCCAACTTATGTAATAACTGTGCGGTACCATATTGAGGAAGGATAATGCATGGGGGGTAAAAAATAGAATTAAAATCATATTTTAAAGTCAACGCAACATAAAAGTCCGTACCATCAATGCCGTTGCTTCCAGCGTCCCTTTTTTAATACCGTATGGAGAGCCTGATAATGAGGCTCTTTTAACCCCCCCCCCCCCCCTCCACCAAAGTCTGTTGAAAAAGCAGCGTACACTCGCAGCATTGATTGTGAGAGGGGGGAAATTATAAAAAAAAAGAAAAAACAGGACAAGATATGCATAAAAAACACAAAAATAATGATGAAATACACTTATAAAAACTGCAAGCATTTTAGTCATCTGATGTTGTTGTTGTTTTTCTGAAGAGGTCAAAGGTCGAGAGCCCCGACCAGAGAGATGAGGAGGAAGAAGGGGAACCATTATCCCGACGCTCAGTCTGTAAGAGAAAATGAAAGAGAAGAGGTCAGAAATCCGCCTTCAGAAGCTTTTAAAGAGGCCCTATTATCGTTTTCTCTCTCCTGTAGTGTTTTATAGGTTTTTGTCAATGGTCTGCAAAGGCGAAAAAAAAACACAACGGTCCCCTCAGTTTGGGGGTTTCCTCCAACACACACTATTGAAATGTTGATAAATTGTGCAGAACCTAGCCTAAAAGTCAAGGAAGAAACATGCAACGTTTGTTTTGTACCATTGTATTAATCAATGGTCAACATTTTCAACACTAAAAGAAAGTTAGTAAAAAGACACACACTTTTAAGGCCCACTGTTAATTGACAAAACTATAAAAAGATGCACGTTTTCCACCTGAAATGACCATCAGCCACATACGTTCTTAAGAGGTTATTTAGCAAGCTTTTTTTACCAGGGATGCTCCGATCGTCGATCACCGGAATCAGTATCGGCCGATACCGATCGCCGATCCGATCATAGGGTGGGCGGGGCCTATGGGGATCTTCCATTTAAAGTGATGTCTAAAACTCAGTTAATGGGGCTCATTTGTATATTGCTTCAGTTTATAATCGTAACGGATCGAAAAGTTCAGATACATTTTTCAATACATGATGCGCTTCCACAAAAAACATAATTATTACATTCAAATGAAGTACATTATTCAAGTTTACATTAACCTTGGATAATAACACTCTCTCCCCCTCTCTCCCTCTCCTGACAGCCTGTCAGTATCGTCTCATGCAGCTCACTGATCCAGTAATGAGCGACCCGACAGTGAAGAATAAATATATGTATAACTAGTTTATCTTGTTCCAGAGGTAGATAAAATGGCTAAGTGTGTTAGGTCTAACTCTTAATGTGTGTTCTGCTCCGCTCACCGGTCCGTCACAGCGGGCGGAGCTGCAGGATTTCTGCTTCACACACACGTTGCATACCGCTATTTTACTGTCTTTTTCGGACACCTTAAATTACTGCCAGACCGGTGAAGCCATTTTGGCGAGCTTGTTTTGCCGCGCAGAGAAAAGTGTCATGTATTTTACGTCATGTGACCGGCTCTCCTGATCGGAGTGAATATCGGCCGATAACGATCGGAGCATCCCTATTTTCTTACCATTGTATTAATCAAAGGTCAAAATAATGAGTATTCAAAACTAAAAAGCTACTAAAAAAAGTTAGTAAAAAAGACACACACACACTTTCTAGGGCCTATAGTTAATTGACAAAACTATAACAAGATGCAATGTTCCCACCTGAAATACAATTATAATGACTATTATCTTAATTATCATTAGTTTACATAAAGATAAGATGAGTAATGAAACTATCCTGACCAACAACCAGACTTGTAAATAAGTTCTGTACACTCTTGGAGGTTATTTAGCACTGCTGTAACATCAACAATCATGGAAACAAACCTCTGGTCCTGTAATCACAGTCACATTGGGTCTGAAAGCTTTTTAAAAAAGACGCCCCACACATGTGAGACCCGGCGGCTTTGGCTCTCTCTACTCGCTGATTAAAAAAACGTGTTTGCCCGGTAAATAAGTGAGCGTGGCCGGTGAACTTTGGATCTCTGCGGCTGCCAGCAGACACACACATTAAGTCTGTTTCCTGCCTGCTATCACGGGCCGTTTTGGCCTCGTGTGACCCTGGGTTTCGTGGCCGGAGTCCAGCTGGGTTATTCCACTGAGAGCGAGGCTTTGTGCGAAACAACAATGTGAGCGGCACGCCACAATACCGACGCTTTGACAGGGGGCACGGCTGGAATGCTGCTGCGAATGTTTGTCAGGGGGGATGGAGGGAAAAAGATGGATAGAAAAAAAGACAGGAGCACACAGAGAGGAGGAAGAGAAGGAAGAGGAAGACCATCCAAATGATAGTCAAAGTAAGGTGACCACAACTAAGGGACGCAGACAAACCTGGCAACCCTAAAAGAGTTGAGGTAGCGGAAGAGCATTGCCGAACTAAAACTCAAATACCAAGACTTTGACGTAAGGAAAAAAACACGTGTCACAGATTGAGAAATAATATGTTGCATTGGCCCAAACATCAACCAAATGATAGCCTGAGGAAGGTGACCACAACTAAAGGATGCAGACAAACCTGGCAACCCAAGAGACTCACGGTAGAATCAAGAGCATTGCCAAAGAATCACTTTTTACTTGGGAGAAAAAGTGACGTTGCAACACGTATCATTGAAAATAAAAAAGATGTCTCCGTTATATATCTGCAAAGTTTACATTTCTCTATGTTAAGACATCTTTACTTAAACAAATTCATTTTTCAAAAGGCTATTTTAAGTTATCTTTACTTTGGCAACGCTAACATGTATCCCATGCCAAAGCCCCATTGATATTAATTGAGAAAGACGTGGAGATAGAAAAAGAGCAGTCGGAGGTCTCTGGGTTTTCTGCAGTCTCGTCCTGGACTTTAATCAAAACAACTTTCTTAGGACACACACACACACACACACACACACACACACACACACACACACACACACACACACACACACACACACACACACACACACACACACACACACACACACACACACACACACACACACACACACACACACACACACACACACACACACACACACACACACACCACACACACACACACACACACACACACACACACACACACACACACACACACACACACACACACACACACACACACACACACACACACACACACACACACACACACACACACAAACTTTGATGAAATAATCCAACACTTCTTGATATTTCTATGATGTTTTCTAGTCATATAAATTGTGAAAAAGGTAAAAACGTCTGACATTTCTGCTCAAAACACTATTCCCCTGCAGCTTGTAGACATTTTGGATTTTGCTGGTAGTTCAAAATGTAAAAAAAAACAAGAAACCAGGATAAATAAGTCGAACAAACGCTGTCGTTTTTTTTACACACAGACTTTCTCTTGTAAAACATCTAACGTCACATTCCAGTGAGTCTCGGGGTTCTCTAGTAAAACCCTGCTTTATTATTACCGTATGTCCGAGAGAGAAAGAAAGAGAGGGAAACATGAAGGTAGAAAATGGGAGTTCCTGCATGTTTGAGAGGAACCGGAGTGATTGAGGAACGAAAACCTCTGAAATCCACACTTCACAGTAACTGAAGTCTGCAGAGCACATAGCTGGCAGTGTGTAGGAGACTGTATTTCTGACGAGACACAACACTTCCCAAAGAGAGAGCCCTGCTGCATGTGGAGCTCAATTAATAACTCTTTCTTCCATTTGCATGACTTCCAAAGATAGTTTGTAAAACATGAATGACCAGCAGGTTTTAAGACCTTTCTGTAGAGGAGAAGAACAGCTGTTCACTTGCATCGAATCATCTGGAGCTGCATATAAGCTTTATGTTCAATAACTGTATCAATTCCGCACTATTTGAATGTCTTAAAGGTCCCATGTCACGGCCATTTCTACTGATCATAATTCCATTGCTGAGGTCTACTAGAATATATTTATATTGTGCAATTTTCCAAACTCACATTGGTTTCTCATACAGCATCTCTGTATAGTATGTGTATTCACTCTCTGTCCTAAACGGCTTGTTGGAGCTCCTGCCCCCCCCTCCTCCTGTGAGCCCAGTAGCCGTCTGCGAGACAGCGAGACACAGCGAAACCCAGCCCGAAACACACACACACCCGCAGCGTGGCTGGGAGTTTGTGTGTGTGCCCAGGCTGAGTTCCGCGGTGTCTCGCCGACCCCACACCAGTGAGCCAGCTCACAGTGTCCCGCTCCTCGCAGCAGCGAGCCTCGATATGAGAGAATATCAATATATATTAATTATTGTGAGACATCCTAGCTTTGTTTGGGACGGATACTCTTAAAAATATATAATAATAGTAGAAAAAATCCCTTTTATTTTTTGCAAAATACGTCAATTTTTCCAAATCATGCAGTCCTAGCTTACTATCACATGAGCAAAAGATCATTGATTACACAATGCAACTGAAATATAAACCTTGAGTCACCTCATGAATGCAGTACTTGTAACAGACTATTCCTACACTCTTGTATTTCTACTTTTTAACTACCAGATCTGAGTACTTTTGACACTTTGACAACAAAACCTCTGCAGAAAACAGTGGGATTTTCCTGTGACGGTCAGAAAGTAAATGGCCTTGTGTGCAATGCATGATGGTTAATAACTCTAACATCTGTGGGTGAATATATGAGGCTATTTGAGAGAGAGAGAGAGAGAGAGAGAGAGAGAGAGAGAGAGAGAGAGAGCCCTCTGAGCAGAAAGGGGGGTCCTGTTACCAGCGTGCCTCGGACCGGCCCATAAACTGGTGTCAGTCTGGAAATAGACTTGTAAATATAGAAGGGTTTGGCAGAGGAGGTGGGAACGAGAGGAAAGGGCAGCCGCGTACCGTCTCCTCCAGAGGTGGGGGGGTTACCGAGTACATTTACTCCAGTACTTTAAGTTAGTAAAGTGTTTTGTTTTGTTAAAAAGAGCCTGAAAAATCCACTGAAAGAGACAGAGATCGTGCAAAAGACGCCGTGGAGACACAGCTTTTAACCATTTAATGTTTGGTTAAGATATATTACAAGTCCACAAAGTAAAGAATCTTAGTTGTGTATTCTTTTATATGAGTTTTGACGTTTGACAGAATATAGTATTGCTTGTACCATCTTCTCCAGAGGTGGGAAGTGATTACATTTACTCAAGTACTTTAAGATAAGGACTGCCAGCTAGATTATATAAAACTCTTTTAATTATTCAATAAAACGGGATATTTAGCGATCAAACTTTCCCGAGAGAGAGAGCATCGTTTCTGAGAACAGAGAGCAGAAGTCAAAAGTTGAAACTAAAAAATGGAAATGATGGGGATGGAGATGGAAAGTACACATGGAGCTAATACATGCTGTTCTTTAGCTTGGCAAACCATCAGAGATGAAACCATTAAATAACTGGTGTATTGTTGAAGCTGAAACACAACCATATAGTCTTGTTTTGATTTCTCAAACACAGGTTTTTGCACGTTTTCTTAATTAATCTTGGACTGTGAACACACCAACTTTGGCTATAGAAAGTTGCAAAATGCAGATTAATTAAGTTATTAAAAGTATGACTGGTTGCAATACTACATGTCTTTATAACAAGGTTAAACAATGAACCATAACCCCTGTTGTTAGGGTTAGAAAATGCATCAAAATCGCAACTAATTTCATATAATATCCAAATAATAATAATAATGTTAAAGGCTAGATATGTTAAAAAAATACTATTTTTAAGTTAACATTTGTAGAACTGCAGAGACATCAAGACTTCTTTAAAATGAAACACAATCATGATCAATTTAAATATGATACAAGGATAATGAGAATAATTGTCAATTGATGTACAATAGTAGAGACTAAGCTGAACACTTTGAACTGTTCAATCCAACCTATCAATGTACCAAATGTATTTTCTGTGTGTCACTGTCTTCAATACATATTTTTAAAAAAAAGCAAAAAGGATCATGAGAATAATGACACAGATGATCAATTCCTGCAAAACTGATTTGCATTGTTAAACAAAATAAGCAATTTTCTCCAAATCGTGCAGCGCAACTCAAAAGTGCTATTTCTCCCACAAAGTCCTAATATTTCGTCCATTATTTTTCTCCCCCTGGCATCTCCAGTCTGTTTATCCCGTAAAGCTGAATTCACGTTTTATCTAATATTTACGGCTGAATTATCTTGACAGAAAACCTCCCTTTTCTCTCCTCTGGGTCAAGGATCCAGGTGTGCACGCATCGCAGCTGACAGGAAGTGCATTCCTGAGCGATGATGATGCGTTTCCTCCCAACTGTGTGCCTTGACACGCTGCCGCCGAAATTACAGCGCCACATCAAAGGCTGACACACACACACACACACACACACACACACACACACACACACACACACACACACACACACACACACACACACACACACACACACACACACACACACACACACACACACACACACACACACACACACACACACACACACACACACACACACACACACACACACACACACACACACACACACACACACACACACACACACACACACACACACACACACACACACACACACACACACACACACACACACACACACACACACACACACACACACACACGATAAACAAATGAGTCAGCCAGCGTTTGCAGAGAATCCTGACTCATGCACACACACACACACACGAAGCGAGAGTCAGGGAGGATGGGAGGGGGAAAGCAGGGAGTATAAAAGAGAGGACACGATATGGGAAAGGAGGCGATCAAAAAGGGGAAAGGAAAGACTGAAAACTGAGTCATAACATCCTCTTGTATTCCTCTTGATCTCCAACACACTGACTGCAGACCTAACCTCAGCACTAAATGTTAATAACACACACATATATATCCACGTCTGGGCTTTTTAAGACTGCAGCAAACTCACGTCTCAATGCAAGCTGCAGCTCCTATTTCAATACAATGTCCTATTATCAATATATATTTCATTCAAAGTGATATTCGATAACAGTGGCAACAAATCAAAACGTATGTAAAGTAAACAAGGTGCCTTTTTATGAGGATTTGCTGCCATTTTTTTTTGCACAATATACACATAAAAATGATGATAGTGGTCAGCGTGTGTCCTCAAAGGCTACTGAGTTTACTCAACACCGCAAAAAGTAAACACTATCAAGATCCATTCAATCACAGCACTGTTTTATGCATTTGCCAATATGCTAACCGCTACTGCACTCATCCCTGTTCTGTATACATAAATATATATTTGAACGATGTCTCAAGTGACAGCCTTAACAGCAGACAAAAGGCTGTGAACACACACACACTAAGTACACTCTGCAAACATGCCGACACAAAGAAAACAGCGGCACGTGCTCAGACGGAGAAAACACTACAAAAAGACAGGAAGTCGGGCCCTTTTTTGGGGGGAAATTCAGCCCTCACTTGACCTCAGATGAACCTCGAGCTAATTGTCTACTACACCACACACACAGACCTCAACATGAACCATATATTGGTGCCACTTCCTGTTATAGCCCGAGACTTTCAGCTCCCTGGATAGATGCCTTCAAAGGAGTAACTTCTGGCTGCTCAAAGCGCCCGAACGCAGCCTTGTCAAGATCACAGAGACTCCATCCAAAATAGATTTGCGAGATAAAATACGACTAATAATAGCATGCGGCACTTAGGGTTATTTTAGATTTCAGGGAGGGGAGAAAATATCCTCTTTCACTCATTTTCTCACACACACTGTCAAATGTGTGTGTAGACTGTAGTAAAGCAATACAACGATTGCAGATCCAAGATATACAATTATGAAAGGAGAGAATAACCTTTTGGATTTTAGAACAGCAATCTCCCTTGGAATGTAAATGAACTATTTCATTTGGGTTTTCATTCGGGGTCATTTTAGTGGTTTTGTGAACTCATTTCAAAATATGTTTTTTACGCATTGTTATTGTTTTTATGGATCTTCTCTTGCTCTGCAAAGCACTTTACGGGCTGCATCTTGCATGAAAGTTGCAACATAAATAAAGTTATTATAAAATGTGACTAATGCCTGTCAATGGAGACAAAATGCAGCATCTTTAGACACACACACACACACACTTGCATACTCACCCTTCGTTGTCGTTGTGACCCCGTCTGATTTGGTGAAGTCTATGCTGGCGTAGGCTCCGTTCTCCGGCGTCGGCACCGTCCCCGGCGTCGACACCAAACCCCCGTTGCTGCTCCCGGCTCCGGACGTTACTCCCGCGTTACTCCCATCCTCCCTCAGCTCCAAGGCGATGTAGTTCAGGCCGTTCTGGTATCCCACAGACATGTTCCTGCACATCCTGCCGCCTCCAGAGGACGCTGACGCTGATGCAGATGCTGCACCCATTTCCATGGATCTTACAGGAGCATGGTGAACCGGTGACTCCCCGCCGAGGCCCTCCATGGACACCCACATGCTGTCAAACGACGCCGAGCTGGTCCACCTGGAAGCCTGACCCTCCGCTAGGTAAGGGGCTGTGGGGTTGGCCGGTGTTGGGGGGTTTGCGGAGGGTACAAGTCCAGAGGGAGTTGAGTTAGAGGAAGATGTGGAGGAGAAAGTCTCTGAACTGTGTCTCCGTCGGCCTTGCGGGTCGGCTCGAACCACCTTGGGCTCCAGCTGTTGTGTCTGCACCCTTCCTGGGCTCGAAGGGGTGAGAGGAAGGAGAGGGGGTGAGGAAGAGGCGGGGGGAGGGTGGCCGTAACGTCCCTCGATCACACAGAGATGCTGCAGCATGGCTGTCGGACTGGTTTGAGTCCTCTCACCTTTGCTGAACGTCATGTCCGTGTAGTCGTCGCCCATCGACCTCCAGTGATCCCCGGCTCCAGGAGAGGCCCCAGGATTGGTAGCCAGGGGTCGGATGTAGCTCGGTGGGTTCCAGGGGGCGACTAGACTGGGTCTGGGTGATTGTTTTTTACATCCAGAGGAGTCCTGCTTATCTGCCCCCACCTCCACACTCATATAATCCTGGTGAGGGGAGGAGCGGCGGTCACTTGAAGAAGGCGCTTCGTCTTGGACAGTGTGGGGATAATCGGGGGGCTGTTGTTGGTGAGGATAATGATCGCCAAACTCGATGTTAATATACTCTCCGGGACTTGAGGGTCTTTCGGAGGAGCTGGCGGTGGCGGGGACAGATGTTGAGGTGCCTGAAGACGCCGTGGGGGGCTCACTAACCCGCAGTGGACCGTGGAAACTTCTTCGGCCCAAAGGAAGGCGGTTCGGCCTCTCGGCGCGTCTGTCGGCCATCGCTGCGGTCGTGTGATGAGCACCGTAAGGCGGAGGTGGGTGCGAAGGGGTTAAATTGCTGCTACTGCCTCCCCCACCCCTTTTCTCTGGTGTTAACATGGAAGCTGTGGCAATGGATGAAAAAACTGGCTTGGCAGGAGAACTCATGGGAACATACTCCCCATATTCCTTCTCATCTCTCTCTCTGGTGGGGGCTTTGTAGGAGCGAGGGAGGGAGAAATAAGGGCTGTAAGACTTTGGGGTGCCCTCAGGTGTACCAGGTGTATAATACCCATCGTTCCCTTCATTTGGGGGCTTTCGTGACCCACCGCTGCAGTACGACATGTCCATATATTCTCCATTTTCTGGTCTCTCTGCTATGCTGTCACTCCCACCGGGCATGCTGGAGCTACTGTGAGGGCTGGGGGAGGCCGGATGTCCTGGGGAAGGAGAGCCTCCGCCCCCTGGGAGCATCATCATGTAGCCGTGGGAGTCTTGGGGCTGGAGCTGGTGGGCTGAACGGTGACCTAAAGCTGGACTGTGAAACTGCGGGGAATTAGAGGCGGGGTGGGGGTAAGAGCCGGGTTGCATAGGCATGTAGTCAGGGGGAGTGTCCTGCGACGATGAAGCCACGCCACACATCATAGGCATGTAGCCGCTGTCTTCTTTAGCAGAGGAAGAGGAAGATGGAGGAGGGCGATCAGAGCTGGTTTCAGTACGGGAGAGAGTGGAGGGTCGGCTCTGCTGGCTGTGATCGGAGCAGGAGCTGTAGTCGGATCGTAGCGATGAAGAAGAGGAAGAAGGCCCGCCACGAAGCAACCCACTGCCAAACGGTAACACGATATCCGACCCTTCATCCAATGAGAAGTTGGTCTGGGTCATTTTCTGGTAAACTGCTACTCCAGAACCACCAGTCGCTCCACTACCACCGGCAGCAGCAGCAGCCGCTCTGGAGAACGAGTGCGTCCTCCTCCTCAGCGACGATGAAGAAAAGCGGTCGTCTTCCGTCGTCGACGTGCTTTCGTCTCGTGGCGTGTCTCCTCCGCTGTTGTTTCCAGAGCTGGTGCCGAACACTTCCCGGTTCCAGCCCATCGCCATGTAGTCGTTTAGACAGTTCTCTTCTCTGATTGGCGGCGTGTTTCCGAGGGAGTCTGGCGTGTTGCTCCGCACCCGGAAGTACCTAAAGTCGCCGGGACTGGATCCGTATTCATCCGATGAGTTGAAGCCTCCGTCGGATGGAGAGCCGCATATTGAGGCGCTCGATGGGCGGGTTAGTGTGTCGGAAACGGAGCCATGGCCGCTACTGGAGGATACGCTAACTGGGCTGGTGGTGGAGGGGAAGTGGGAGACTGGGAGTGAGGCGGAGCGGGCATGATAAGCGGACGACGACCCCTGGATGGCTCTGACGTAGCGTCCACTTCCTGTGCTCGTACCAGCATTTCCTGTAGCGACACCACTGCTGCCGGCGCCTTCCTGACGACAATGATGGGCCCGTGCAGAGTTGAGGTGAACCAGACTTCCTGTGGCAGAGCGAAACGGCCGGTTCATCGTCCCCTCACCCTCACTGGATGTTCGGAAGCGATAACCACTCGCCCCGGAGCTTTTACTCGACGGTGGCGTGCCGACGACTGACTCTGTTCTCGACCGCCGCTGGAGTCCCGTCTGGCTTGGAGGCAGGTTTCCAAGATGGCGCCGTGTTGTGATGAAGGGCATCGGGTTGGAGCCGGATGATTGGCTCTTACTCCTGGGCCGAAACTCTGCAAAAGCTTTCAGGGCTTTCATCGTCTCCAAGATGGTTTCATGCATGTTTTGGGCCACGACAGAATCATCCACCTGCATCCATATCTCCCCGGGCCCGATAGAGGAGGAGCGGCCCACCTCAATGAAAAAGAAACTTTCTGAATGTCCACAGCGTCTGATATTCATCAACTGGAGGTTAACACAGGGGGTTTCAGAGTTCAACTTTACCAGGTGAACCGTTTTCGTTGAGAGGCATAGCCGGTAAACACCTGTGAGGTTTTTAGTTTGACCCAGTCCTTTAGGTTTCACATTCACCTGCCACACCTCTTTAAACACAGTACCAGGGGTGACAGTACCATATCCATCATCTAAATCATCTGAATCCACATGCCCTTTTTTGCCCTCACACATCAACTCACTGACAGCCACGTACCAGTCCTCCTGCTCCAGCTCGTTTTCCGCCACAATGGCAAAATATTCATCCTTAGTGTAAAGCGCAATGAGGTGTTTGTTTTTGGAATCCGCCCTTTTGTTCACCGTGAAGCACTGGTAGAGGTAAATAACCCTTTTCGGGGGAGAAGCGGCCACCGCTCCACCGCTTGCAGCAGACGCGGCAGCAGCAGCGGCAGCAGAGCGCAGGCTGCTCCTGAATTTCTTCTCGCTGTCATAATACTCCAAGCGGCTCGGACCGAGGTGACTGGCAGCCCTGAGCACAAAAAACCTCTTATGTCCATGTTTCTGCTTCCTTAAATAGCCACATTTGCGAATATCATCCACAACATCGGAGGTGTTAGTGACGCTCACCGCCGCGTAGATATGGCTGCCGCTAGCGGCGGGCGAAGCGGCAGATTCCTCCGCGGTGGAAGAAGAAGAGGCTTTCCTGCAGCCTGGAGACTCTGCAATGTTTTCCCCGGAAAGATGCTGCTGCTGTGGGGCCAGCTGGTAGTGATGGTGGTGGTTGGAGGGCGGGAGATGTTGATGCAAGCGAGAACCACCACCAGCACCACCTCCGATATTAATTAACTGGGAAGGGGGTTCCCCGACCGATCCGTCTCCATTTGTACCGTGCGCCTCCACCATCAACATCACTGCTTTACCCTCCTGGTAATTCGTGAAATTTGCCATTCTGCAATCAAAGATCACTCTTTACTAGCTATTCGGAGTGGAGCTAGACCCCATTCTTGTTGTTTTTGGGAGACGAGCTCCCAGAGTCCGGCTAGGCCAGCTGGCTCAGATTTTTTTAATGCAAAATCCACACCGGCTTTGTTATTCCGCCAGAAAAGTAGTCCTCTCGTCCCTATTTTGTATTCCAAAGCGTGCTTTTTTCTCACGGATTTAATCCTACCGTGTGTGCATGACCACGCACTGCCGTGTTTTCTATAATCGGGAGGGATCCGGCTAGCTCGGGTTAGCAATCCGTCCCCTTCTCCTCCTTAACACATCTCTACGGGCGAGAGCACAAACAACACATGACCCTCCGCGTCACACAGCAAACGGGAGGAACAAAGACGCAAACACGGCTTCTGATTGGTCTGTCAGTTTGATTGACGTTCCATGAAGGCTGTGGCAACCAATCGCTGTGGGATATTAGAGCTTTTGCGTCAACACATGACCCTCCACGTCACACTCCAAACGGGAGGAACAAAGACGCAAACACGGGCTCTGATTGGTCCGTCGGTTTGATTGACGTTACATGACAGCTATGTCAGCCAATCGGTGGAGGGTATTGGTGCTTTTGCGTCAATAGCTGCCACCAATCACGTTGCAGAGAGTTTTATTGAAGTTAAAAATAAGGCGGTGACTTCAGGGCTGATCTGGAGTCTGTTGTTAGGGTTTACAGCTATTCTTTTGAGTAGAAAGCTGATCCCAGACATGCAGACGAACCAAAGAGCCCCCGGAGTCTTCCCCCTGTAGCTGTGAGCAGACAGGTCTGGGGTCAGGCTTTAGGTTTTAAAAAATATATATATATTTCAGACCTTCAGGTATTTTATACGAGCCATTACCCTGAAATAAAATAAAATAACAGCTGCTTACACATAATTGCATCAGAAATACTACTTTTACATTTCTCGCTTTCATTAATATATCATAATTCATAGAAAATATAAATCCAATATGATCCACAAAAATATTCAAAAGTAACAAGATGTATGCTTAAAATATGAGCATTAAAAAAGTAAATGAAATGAGAGACAACCAATTAAATACATATCTAAGAAGGATTAATATAGTATAACAAATATTTGTATTGTGTATGTAAATGTTAAAAGATTACTGTTTTTTACCAAGTATAATTTTGAATGTAGTTTTGAGCAAGATTTAGTAGAAAAATGTAATGGATCCACAAAGGCCACATTTAGGCAATTAATCATGATTTAATCAATGTTGTCCGTGTAAAATCCTATATCAAACAAATGCAGAAAAAACAGACTTCCTCTGTAAAAGAAAAAATCAAAAATCAAAGCAGTAACTTCAATTTTGAATGGATAATTGCGCATTTCACTTGACACTATTCCCTGTAGTTTTTTTTTACCTTGTTTAACATCCCATTTCTCTCTCATCCACCTCTAAGTAAAAGCTAATTTAGTGACCTTAGATCACTCTGATCACGCCCTGAGGATATTAACAGCTCCCCAAAATCTTGGACCGGTTTCCTGCAAAGCCTGAGGTTTAGTAAAACACACAGAGCCGCTCTCCGGTCATGTGAGACTCCGCTTGAGAGTTTGGGAACCGGCCAGCCAGCGTGTCAGCGAGGGTCAGGCCAGCTGGTGTGACCTCACACGGCCTGTAACGCTAAAACCAATCCCCTCCTTGGCACACTGCGGTGAATTCAGATCAAATCCACGTTTCATTACACC
This sequence comes from Trematomus bernacchii, assembly GCF_902827165.1. Classification (NCBI taxonomy): domain Eukaryota; kingdom Metazoa; phylum Chordata; class Actinopteri; order Perciformes; family Nototheniidae; genus Trematomus; species Trematomus bernacchii. Next base: position 450,460 of record NW_022987800.1, on the reverse strand, counting down.
CAGCCTTCCACGGCATCTGCCATTCGTCACGCTTTTGAAAAAGTATTTCACATCAGGATGCTTTGAAAACTTTGAACGAAACTGTCTTTGTGCTAAGCTAATGGCTAATGTGGATCTATTCTAATGTGTGCATATGCATAAATGTGTCTGTTGATTGTGTATATATAGGATATACATATTTTTAGATGTATTTTTAGACGTATTTTTGTATTCGGGATTGTGGGTAACGGCATTTCGATCTCTCTGTCTGTACACAAAAATGTATTATAATGTTTAATGTACAGGTATTTGTGAAGTAAAAGTAAAACGTCGTCAGAAAAATAAGTAGTGGAGTAAAGTACTGATACCAGAAAGATGTACTTACAGTAAAGCTAGGGTACGTAAGAATGGAGAAACCAGCTCGAGTGCGCGAGAATTTGAAAATACGCAGCCGGAAAAAATCTGCCCCTTCCTTCAGACTTCCTTACAGAGCCCCTCCTCCAACACACACGAACGCACACATGACCAATGAGGGCACGAGATAAGTTTGTGCACAGATGGAAGGCTGACAGGCAGGTAGGCCATCCAGTTATTTTAGCCGGGCCGGCTCAAATGATTGGTCGTGCTTTTTACAGTATTACGGCTTCCACAGATGACATGTTTTAATGTATTTATTGTCAAAGCATTTAATGTATTCATTGCTATCGGGATGCAGCTTTCCATGGAATATAACAAAAAGGGTTTCTGACGTGAATTACCTACCCCACCTTTAAGTACAATAACGAAGTATTTGTACTCCACTACTTCCCACCTCTGGTTCCTAAAGCATTCGAGCAGGACTCCCCCCCCCCCCCTTTTCCCAGCGGAGGATCTGAGTTCCTCCTCCACTTCTCGGAGAATGCCACGCTCGGCCTCCCAAGCCTCTACTACACTCTGCGTGCAACAATCTGCTGGATACTTTTATCCCAAACACCTTGGAGTGGGATCATGTGAAGCGCAGCTGGTCCCGCTGGGAATCAGACCCTTCAAACACTGCCATGTTTTACCAACTCTCGACCACCTGTCTGCTAAATGTCATTGAATTGGTAATTTGTTTCTGTCCTCATGCATTATACTGTGTATTCTCTCCAATGTGTTTGTAATACATCATGCATTGGCCTACAATTTGACAACTATACAATAATACACACTCAGACACTCAAATCCAACACCAGACACTTTTTACGCTGCTATGGACAATCTTACACTAATGTACATTTCCCAAAGATATAGAAGTGACTGTTAATTTGTATATATTGATTTTTGTGCTTTTTTCACGTCTAAGTGTGTGCATACTGTATGTATAAATGTGTCTGTTGATTGTGTATATATAGGATATACATATTTGTATACATATTTTTATATATATTTGTATTTTTGTATTCGGGATTGTGGGAAACGGTATTTCGATCTCTCTGTCTGTACACACAAACTGAACGATTGACAATGAAGTTGACTTCTCCTGACTTCTCTAGAAATACGTTTTCTTGTTAAGATACGTTTCAACCAAAAAGTCAAATTAGTTGCAGTTCTGGACCTTTGATATAGCATTACACAATATTGCTCTAATGGTGAGTTTGTCTATTACTTTCAAGGTCATTTGCAACATCAATACCAACGTAATATTTGGGAATTCACTTCAGAGATTGCCTAAGACTCGTTAGCTTAGCATAAGGCATCACAGGTTTCAAGGGCCCTTATTGTAAGAGATTGGAAAGGGCCGTCTTTACAGTGTAAATTACAAAAGAACAAAGGGAGATGGATGTTATAAATGCAGTTAAAAACCAAATCACAGACTCAAAAAGTTCTGTCCACCAATTTAAGAGCGTAGGTTTCAAGGAGTATAACATCAGTACGCTATAATGCACCAAAAGTTGAGGTATTTTGGGAAAATCGGCCCAATAAACGTATGAAATTAGCCTGACTCAAAACAAACTGGCGATTTGAAGGGCAAGTAATTTGCAAGACCATGCTATAATTTACCCTCTTGTTTCCCTCTATCACTCTTTCACCTCTTTAACCTCTTGTTACGGAAAAAACTGGACAGCATTGTGAGAGCCAAGGCCTCCCAATCTCTCCCACTATGAGAGCTGCCAGTCGAAACCCAACTCTCCCCGGGGAATTGTCAGCTGCTTTTCAAAGGAAGCCCGGTTCTGCTAACCTCCGTCAGTCAGACCCACCTTTCATCTGCTAACTGTGGGAATATCTGGACTCACATAGCCTCCAACCTTTAGCCTGGTTTCTGTCTCACTTTAATATTAAAGGTCACCTATTAAGCAAATTCGACTTCTTCATGTCTCTTCTACATCAATATGTGTCCCCTCTGTGTAAAGAGATTCTGAAAGTTTCAGGAAAAAAGATTCTCTCTCTTTTTGTCCTGATCCATTTATATAAAAACCTGTCTGAAAATGAGCTGATCAGATGTTGGCCACTTTATGATGTCATAACGATGTTTTGGCTTGAGTAACCATTAGCCAATCACCTACTAAGGTAACCCCCCCCCCCCCACCTTATCACCTGAATCTCCTCCTAGAGCACCATTAGGCGCTTTCACACCGGAGTACTTTTACCCGAACTTTTCCCGTTTAGTTCTGTTAGTGCCTGGAATTTTGCGTTCACACCAAAAAGAGAACTTAGTTCATGAGAACTTTTACCCCCTTTTTAGTCCCTGCTAGAGAGGTGGTACTTTCCTGGGGAGAAAAAAGTACACATTTCTGATTGGCTGGGCGAATTGCAAACCACGCCCCGTGAAACTCTGAAAAGTTTTTTGAAGCCACCATTGTATTTGCTGGCATTAGCATTATTAGCATTAGCATTAGCCCCGCGCACCAACGGAGAGAGACTAACTTATGGCCACACAAAAATAAAACATGGGAGCGGTGGAGTGATGAGGAGGTGTCGGCGTTCTGGCGATTTACTCTGAAGGCTTCAGTAGAAGCTGCTGGGAGTCCCAGCAGCTTCTACTGAAGCCAGTCCCCAACTCCGGGGACTTCTGGCCGGGGACTTCGGGTGGCAGTATACGACGTGAAGTTGTTTGCGGCCTGCCATTAAACCCAAAGCAAAAGAAGAAGAAGTGACGTCAGCGGCTTCATTTGCCTAATCCTCCCTCAGGGACTTATTCCGGTGTGAACGCGATCTGCTCTTTAGTTCCATGGGGGAACTAAATGCTGGGAACTAAGTGCTGGGAACTAAGTGCTGGGAACTAAGTGCTGGGAACTAAGTACGGCAAAGTACTTGGTGTGAAAGCGGCCATTGTGTTCTTTTTAACCAAATCTCTCTCAGAGGGGCGTGGGGAGTGGCTCCTTAATTTCATCTAAAGTAACAGACAGAGAATCAGCACTTTTGAAACAGGGCTGAAACAGAGGGGATTATGGGATGCTGCAATGATCTGTTTGGTGTTTGGAGCCAAACACTTCAGAGACATGTTTTGTATATATCTGAGACCTGTGATATATTGATGAAAAACAGTATAATAGGGGACCTTTAATAGTAAACAAGAAGCATCTAGAAAAATGTGCCTTTTCAGTTTTAACCTCACGTTACATCAGAAGAGTTTGTATGCCCTTTTCCATAACATTCCTGGTATGTTTATAGGCTTTGAAAACACTCCTTTTTTGATGCCTACTAATTATATTGAGTTAATATACTCAACCCCACTCTCTTGAGAAGATGAAGGACTGCTCTATTGTCACAACATGCTTTCGCTGTGAGTTTTATCACTGCTATACTTTAGAAAATAGTGTTACTGTAAGTTAAATATTTGTATTCCCCTTTAACTTATAAACTGTTATTAGGTCAGTTTTCTTGCATGCCTTTGCAAATATTTTGGATGCACACATTTTAAGTTTTATGCATTTGCATTTGCACCAGAGCCTTTCATCTGCTAACTGTGGGAATATCTGGACTCACTTAGCCTCCAACCTTCAGCCTGGTTTCTGTCTCACTTCAATATTAAACTAGGAGCATCTGAGGTTGTTCTTGTACGTCTGAAATTCCGCAGAATCCCAAATTCCTGTCATATTCTCTCAACCCTTAGAAAAACACCCAGGCGTATTGTTTCAGTGCTTTCGTTGTCTTCGAAACAATAGGTGCGGTCATGTCGAGCAGCATGTTTTTGAGTAAAACCAGCTGTTTTATCATGGTTTCGTGAGACTTAAGACACTGATTGCGGCACATGTTATTTGACATGAGCGAGAGAACAAAAGGAGTGTGTGTGTTCAGGCCCAGGTGCGTGTTTGCATGTGTTTAAGTGTGCGTATCAACTGGTTGCTAGGTTGTCGGTTAAATGATGCAAATTCAACCCGCAAAATCAAGTCATTTGTAAAGTTGCTTTGTGAGATCGCTCTGTGATGCATCGCAGGGTTTCTTAGGCTCTACTTTCAGACTTTACATGTACTAAAAGTACTGTTAATAGCTAATAAGAGCCTATAGGAGCGAGCCATGTTGCTCCTCTGTAAAGTAGAAAAGAGCCACATTTGCAGAATCACATAAGAGTGTTGTTTAGCTTTTATTTTGCTGCGTGTATTGTTTACAACGGCGTCCCTTTGTTTTGAAAAGTGGAAAGGTCATAGGGAGTCTGAAAGATTGGTAAATGGTCTTTCAAGTATACAATTTACGCAGTGCAATAGGGAAATTGCGAATAACAGGAATCTATGTCCAGAATTGTATTGTTTTATTGGTCAATTTTGTATATATATATATAATGTTTGCATGTTTGTTTTTTCTATATTTACATTGTATTGTATGATTACGTCTTGTGCAGATAGATAGATAGATAGATAGATAGATAGATAGATAGATAGATAGATAGATAGATAGATAGATAGATGGATGGATGGATGGATGGATAGATGGATGGATGGATAGATATATAGATAGATAGATAGATAGACAGGTATTGATAGATAGATTGAGAGAGAGATAGATAGATACAGACAGGTAGAGAGATAGATTTCTTTGCAAGATATTATTCAGAAAAAAAGATGCTTTGAAATTGTAATTGGGACAAAATCAACCATGTGAAAAAGTGGTGCACATATCAAAACATTCTCTTGCTGTATTTGATGTGTTTTATTTGTTTGATGTCCTATATATATCCATGTTGCACTGTTGGAGGAGCCTGTGACTTCAGTTTTTCATTGCCATATCTGCACTGTAGCTACTGTACACATGACAATATTCCCAGCCTAGCCATTGTTTATTCTTATCTTTACAGCCAATTACAGACCCTGCTCTTCTCCCTTTTCTTGATTCTCACCGTGACACAGCGCCCTCTGCTGGTCCTGGATCAGCCCTTCAGTCTCTCTCTGTTTCTTTTGTACTTGCAACAAAGGAGCAGAGCCAACAAAGCTGCAACACACTCAGAGGAAACACAAAGGAGAGCATGCTTCCCTTTGTTACACACACACTCTGTTATTACAGAACAGGCACACTGCACCACAATGCAATTTAAACAGACATACACTTTATATATTTATTTAACCGGGAACACATGAATGCACATGTTCAAAACAACAACAAAAGACCCTGTGTTGTTTTTAGGATCATTAAACATGTCTCCTATGCCAAAGCCCCATTGATATTAATTGAGAAAGACGTGAAGACAGAAAAAGAGCAGTCGGAGGTCTCTGGGTTTTCTGCAGTCTCGCCCTGGACTTTAATCAAAACAACTTTCTTAGGAGACAAGCCCATCTGAACTGAATTGACCTCCATCACACACACACACACACACACACACACACACACACACACACACACACACACACACACACACACACACACACACACACACACACACACACACACACACACACACACACACACACACACACACACACACACACACACACACACACACACACACACACACACACACACACACACACACACTTGTATTGTTCTGACCAGTCGTTTTCTTCATAAAACCTAACTGTTGTCTACTAAAAGAACATTTTTAATAGTTTTTAGTATTTTATATTTCTGGTGGATTCTCATATTTGTGTTTAGAGTCTAATTTAGCCATTGTATTTATTTTATTTAAATATTGCCTCTTCTGCACAACCCTCCAAATATTTTGCACATCTGTAAACTATCATCCACTTCCATTATAATACTACACATATTTTATTGTATTATTCCAAATACTTTGCAACAGTATACTGCACGCAGTTTTTTTTAGTATATTCAGATTTAATGTAAATCATTTCTCACATCTTAACGTATAATAGTTTCAATTGTTTTTATCACATTTTATGTTTGTTTTTCTTACTTTTTATCTTCTTTAGCTGTTTTTATGTATACTCCATGTACCCAAAGACACATTCCCTGTATGTTTAAAACCTACTTTGCAATAAACCTGATTCTTTAATTAAAGAACTTCTGGTAAATGAGGGCCTCCCTGTGAAACCTTCCTGATTAAGTAAACAATTGGAAAAAGCAGAGGGAAAGACAAAAAACACTGTATATTATATGTAGAGTGTAAAAACATTGATGCACCTATTTACTTTCTTGACTTTTAAATTCAAAATACAGTTCTGGTACCAAACAAACAACCTTCAACAACATGAAGTCATTGCAGCACAAATATGTACATTTATTACGTCTAAAACTACAAATATATTTATTTTTCACGAGGTTTATTTTGAATCTGTTAAATTTGAATGTCTGATTTTTAAACCCTATAATCACATGGGTGTTTGTGTACACAGGGGCATATTTGTAACACTTTTAAAAGTATTTTTTTCCATGCTTTCCTGTCTTTATGCTAACATAATGGCTTCCCAAAAATGTTTAAAATATTCCCTAAAATGTAGCTACAGTAGTTGCTTAAAAACCTTTATGACATACTTCTTACCGTAAAGTATCACATACGTTCCTCATAGTTAAATATCATGCAAACGTATTCATTTGAACACATTTAAAGGTGGGGTAGGTACATTTGAGAAACCGGCTCGAGATCGCTAGAATTTGAAAATACACAACCGGAGAAAATCTGCCACTTCCTTATAGAGCCCCTCCTCCAACACACACGAACACGCACATGACCAATGATGAGGGCACGAGATAAGTTTGTGCCCAGATGGAAGGCTGACAGGCAGGTAGGCCATCCAGTTATTTTAGCCGGGCCGGCTAAAATGATTGGTCGTACTTTTTACAGATGACATTTTTTTATGGATTTTTTTGTCAAAGCACTTCAGATATTCATTGCTATCGGGATGTTAAGAGCATTCCATGGAATATAACAAAAAGTGTATCTCGAGCCGGTTTCTCAAATTTACCTATACCCTACCTTTAATGTATTTTATTCCTCATTTAGTTTATTCCCTATGACTTTTGATGTATATATGAAGCAAATATCCCCGCAGCAGATCACATTCACATGAATAATCCAGACTTAATCCCCCATTCCTCAATATATCTATAATCTTTCCGATCCATATTCCTCCTTATCCTATATCACTATATCATAATCTATATTGACCTCTTCCTGCAAACCATACACACTGGCATTAACGCCTGGATAACAGCGCAAATCCTCCATAATCTCAGCTCTACACGACACGCACAGATTGTTGGAGCTCAGTTAAGGCCCCTCCACACCAAGCCGATTTCGGCCGTCGATAGATGTCGATAGATGTCTGGCCGTCGATGAGCGTCCTGTCGACCTACTCAGATTGGTGTGTCCCGCACCGTCGTGTTTTAGACGCTCCTTATAAAGATCTGGGGTTGGAGATAGAACATATTTCGAGTCAATAATCGCGATTTGATGGGGTATCTCTTGTAGCTTTGAATATTTTCCTCTATTGATTCTAGAGGAGTAAACTATACTATGCCCTCTGAGGTAAACTTTAAGGGTCTCCCACAGTGTGGCATTAGAGATTTCAGGGGAGGTGTTTGTTCATCGTGCCTGATTATAGCGGCGTGGTGGTTGGATGTTTTTTGTGCTGTCAAGCTTCCAATTATACGCTCTTCCATGCCGGTGAGTAGCTTCTGTATGTCAGAGAGAGACAGCGCCTGGTTGCCGGCCTCGCCATGTGCGGAGTTGTTGCTAGCTTGTGAAGCTAACCCACAGCCCTCCTCGTCCCCCGCCGTCGCTCTCATTGTTGTCGCTTTTCTTGGTCTTCTTCCCCATGACAAACCGCGTACAGTCGAAACCAAGTCAAAGTCACTCTTAGAAGCAGGCCTTGCAAGTTTAGATGGGAAATCAGTAGGGCAAATGACAAATAAATGTTAAATGGTGACAGAGCTCTTCCGACTAGCAGCTTACTCCGCCATTCGCCAAACCGGAACTCACTGTACTTATTATTTAATCATAACCAGTAACACCAGGAGCAGATGGAGGTAATGTAGTCATACTGTACATTAGATGATACAATGTTCAGCTTTAGTGTTTATAAAATGGGATTATCCTGTAAAGACAATGTTCCGGCCGATAATGGAAAATGTATATTATTATGTTATATTCTGATAATGAAGTTATAGTTGATAAACTCTTGGACCATAATACAAATCCAAATTGCTTTTATTGACTTAACAAGCGCTGCATTCAACACTCAGATACAGTCGGTAGTGGAATGCAATTTTAAAGTTGGTTTGACAACACAATCGTAATTTGCAATACTAACTTTCAGATGTAGATAAAAATATGAATAAAACATGAGATTGGGAGCATATCGCAGGCAGAAGAAGCTCAATACAGAATGTTTCTCATCATAACATGTGTCCTTGAACAGGAAATCACCAGAGAACTAGTGCTCACTTCTAAAACAAAATCACAAAATAAGTAAGGGGTATGATTCCAAATGATATTTAGCATAAATATTGGAGGTTTAGGATTTAATTTGATAAAAATAAATAAATGTGTGAACCAAAGCGGGATAATGATAAAAACAGCTGTACACACTGTTGATCTCAACAAAGCAAAGTGCTTTTGTAAAATGCGACTGATCTGACTGAAGTCCACAGAGGCTGTTTGTGTGTACAGCATGATGACCGTATCTCAGCTGAATGTTTACTATTTCTCAACTTCTTTGCTTTTTGGCTGATTGCCCTCAACAATTATTAACTGGTCCTGATCTTAACTGAAAACCCGTTTGGCTTCATTATTTCATTCCTGACAAAATGAGCTTGAGATATCTTGTTTTTCTTCTCCTGGTTTGGAATCCACAAGTGCTGCATGGTAAGGAAATTAAACTCTGTTACTCTGAAACTTCTTCATTTGTCTGGATATATATTATTTGACAGTTATGTTTGTCGTTATATTTCAGCACAAAGTGCAGCTCAGCCTTGTCCTGCTCCCAGTCTGAATGGCGGATTTTTTTCCCCTGGACAATCAGCTTATAATCATGAAGCCACGCTCAGTTATGCCTGTCATGACGGACTTAAACCAGCAGGGAAGGGCTGGTGGGGGACCAGCAGGTGTCAAAATGGCAATTGGTCTCCTAAACCCCAATGTATAGGTACGTTTTCTATAGTTTTTCTGGTGGTTTGTTTAAATGAGCCACTCTACGTTGTGTTTTTTAGTGTACAGTGTTATACTTTTCTTTTTTTTATTATACCTTTTGGAAAAACCTTTCAGTACTGCCCAAAGATTTATTTTCATTTCATTCTGATTGGGATTTAAAGGATAATGTCCTGCTTTTGTACCTGTATGTCAGGTATGTTTAATGATATATTTGTTGTACATTAGTCAGCTTTTTGTTAAATGTCTCCATCCATCTTCACCAATGTCACCAACAAACAGATATGAATTATACAAACACCAACACAACCCGGCGGCACACACATATTTTAGGATAACATTTAAAGAGTTGTCAAAGATTCCTTTTTATTTCAGATACTGGTTCATTTTGTGCCGAACTTATTTAATATAAAACAATGAAATAAATATATGAGTTCTGGTTACATTTTACAATAATGTTTGGTTTAACTTGTGTTGTGTTCAAAAGCTGTTACCGTTCATGTTAGAATGCGTGGAAAAGGTAGGACCCAAATGCAGACTACAAGAAAAGGTAAAAAGGTCTAGAAACAAAAAGCGAGCTTTAACATGAAACACATAGGTAGCACAAGGTAGCAACAACACCAAAACTGACCGTGACCGACATGGAAGGAGACAGGAAAGACAATGAACCGACAAGGAACACAGGGGAAGACAAGACTAAATACAAAGAGGGGTAATCACAGGACAAGACACAGCTGGGCAGGGGAGGCAGAAACACAAGGGCAACAGGTGAACACAATCAGACAATCAGACACAGGAGGAAAAACACAGGAAGGAAAACAAGAGACAGGGAGAACAGAATAGCAAAATAAAACCCATTACAAGACAGACAAAACTAAAACCGTGACATAACACTATGACAGTTCATGGTGTTCGCGGGTCACTTTTGACCCATGACCCACTCAGTCCAAAACACACACAAAAAAGACTATCATCCAATATTGTTTTAACTACATCATAACTAACTTATAATGCATTCATAACCATACAATCCTGTTGTAATTTAATGTTATGGCCCAAAACACATTACACCACATATTGCACACGTGCATGTGTGTGTTCAGGTTCAAGTGTTAGAGTGTACATATTCTTTGAGAAAGGTGGAGTTCCCGTGGGGGGAGGGGGACAGAGGGCGGGGAGACCAGGTGCATGTTGCGAAAAATTATTGTTACAGTTGATGAAGGGGGTGGGGGAGGGGTGTCTAAAGTCAAAGATGAATCTTGATTGGGCCAAATTTGACCTCGAGTCACCCAAAACAATTCTGCTGGGTCTCCCCAGACCCGAATACCAAATTATACACTTTTTTTTTTAGAGACCTTCAGACTTGTCAAAAATGGTCAAAATCTGTTTTGTACGGTGGCCCGGAAGTGCAAGACACCACAGCATTTCACAAAACACCACAGCATTTCAGAAAACACCGCAGCATTTCAGAAAACGCAACAGCATTTCAGAAAACGCAACAGCATTTCAGAAAACGCAACAGCATTTCAGAAAACACTACACCATTTCAGAAAACACAACAGCATTTCAGAAAACGCCACAGCATTTCAGAAAACGCCACAGCATTTCAGAAAACACAACAGCATTTCAGAAAACACAACAGCATTTCAGAAAACACAACAGCATTTCAGAAAACGCCACACCATTTCAGAAAACACAACAGCATTTCAGAAAACACAACAGCATTTCACAAAACGCCGCAGCATTTCAGAAAACGCCGCAGCATTTCACAAAACGCCGCAGCATTTCACAAAACACAACAGCATTTCACAAAACGCCGCAGCATTTCAGAAAACACCACAGCATTTCACAAAACACAACAGCATTTCACAAAACACAACAGCATTTCACAAAACACAACAGCATTTCAGAAAACACAACAGCATTTCAGAAAACACCACAGCATTTCACAAAACACAACAACATTTCAGAAAACGCTACACCATTTCAGAAAACACAACAGCATTTCACAAAACACAACAGCATTTCACAAAACACAACAGCATTTCACAAAACACAACAGCATTTCACAAAACACCACAGCATTTCACATTGGACGGAAAGGGTATTCCTTTAGGGAGAACACTTCTTGTTTGCGATTGGACAGAGCCAGCCAGAGAAGCACTGCTGTGATTGGTTGTTTTTGCTGCCAGTCAAGAAATGACGCTTCGTGATTGGTCAGCACCCGAGCGCAACATGTCCGAACACATCAACCGTTAGCTGTTAGCACACACTCAGAGCTCACAGCTCCTCATATCTGTTCAGAAACTGGACAAAAGTTAAACAAGTACAAACCACAGACTGACTATGTCATGGCGAATACAGTCGCTGCTTTATTTATGTCTGTATGACGCTGTTGAGTGTGGACGGAGCAGCTACAGGTTAGTTTAGCCTGATCGATCCGCCCCCTCTCCAGCACGTCTTGTTTGAATGACAGGAGTAAACACTGACAGCTGCGGTGAAACTCGACAACAAAATGAACATATTGACCATGATTTAATTGTAATACACGTTTCAAAGTGATGCCGAAGTAACTAAATACTGATACCGGTTAGTAAAAACCATGAATTAATGCTTTGACAAGTCTGCAGACAAGACGGCAGGCGAAAAGCTTTTAAAATGCGTGTTTTCTGAATGGAATCGGATCCATCAGGCTAAACGAACCTGTAGCTGCTCCGTCCACACTCACAACAGCGTCATACAGACATAAATAAAGCAGCGACTGTATTCGCCATGACATATACAGTCTATGGTTTGTACTTGTTTAACTTTTGTCCCGTTTCTGAACAGATATGAGGAGCTGTGAGCTCTGAGTGTGTGCTCACAGCTAACGGCTGATGTGTTGGGACATATAGCTGTTAGCACACACTCAGAGCTCACAGCTCCTCATATCTGTTCAGAAACTGGACAAAAGTTAAACATGTACAAACCACAGACTGTCTATGTCATGGTGAATACAGTCGCTGCTTTATTTATGTCTGTATGACGCTGTTGTGAGTGTGGACGGAGCAGCTACAGGTTAGTTTAGCCTGATCGATCCGATTCCATTCAGAAAACAAGCATTTTAAAAGCTTTTCGCCTGCCGTCTTGTCTGCAGACTTGTCAAAGCATTAATTCATGGTTTTTACTAACCGGTATCAGTATGTAGTTACTTCGGCATCACTTTGAAACGTGTATTACAATTAAATCACGGTCAATATGTTCATTTTGTTGTAGTTGGTATCTCCCATAGGATTTACATGGAGATACGCCCCGCCCCCTCTCCAGCGCGTCTTGTTTGAATGACAGGAGCAAACACAGCTGACAGCCGCCGTGAAACTCGAGCGATTAGAGCGATGCGAATATTGGGTAGTCTACCATAGTATTTACATGGAGATAAGCCCCTTAAAAACCATGAATTAATAAAGCATTAATTCATGTTTTTTTTGCATCGCTCTAATCGCTCGAGTTTCACTGCAGCTGTCAGTGTTTACTCCTGTCATTCAAACAAGACGTGCTGGAGAGGGGGCGGATCGATCAGGCTAAACTAACCTGTAGCTGCTCCGTCCACACTCACAACAGCGTCATACAGACATAAATAAAGCAGCGACTGTATTCGCCATGACATAGACAGTCTGTGGTTTGTACTTGTTTAACTTTTGTCCAGTTTCTGAACAGATATGAGGAGCTGTGAGCTCTGAGTGCTAACAGCTAACGGTTGATGTGTTCGGACATGTTGCGCTGTCGGCTGCTGACCGATCACGAAGCGTCATTTCTTGACTGGCAGCAAAAACAACCAATCACAGCAGTGCTTCTCTGGCTGGCTCTGTCCAATCACAAACAAGAAGTGTTCTCCCTAAAGGAATACCCTTTCCGTCCAATGTGAAATGCTGTTGTGTTTTGTGAAATGCTGTGGTGTTTTCTGAAATGCTGTTGTGTTTTGTGAAATGCTGTTGTGTTTTGTGAAATGCTGTTGTGTTTTGTGAAATGCCGCGGCGTTTTGTGAAATGCTGTTGTGTTTTGTGAAATGCTGTTGTGTTTTGTGAAATGCCGCGGCGTTTTGTGAAATGCTGTTGTGTTTTGTGAAATGCTGTTGTGTTTTGTGAAATGCTGTTGTGTTTTGTGAAATGCCGCGGCGTTTTGTGAAATGCTGTTGTGTTTTGTGAAATGCTGTTGTGTTTTGTGAAATGCTGTTGTGTTTTGTGAAATGCTGTTGTGTTTTGTGAAATGCTGTTGTGAAATGCTGTTGTGTTTGTGAAATGCTGTTGTGTTTTCTGAAATGCTGCGGCGTTTTCTGAAATGCTGTTGTGTTTTGTGAAATGCTGTTGTGTTTTCTGAAATGCTGTGGTGTTTTCTGAAATGCTGTAGTGTTTTCTGAAATGCTGTAGTGTTTTCTGAAATGCTGTGGTGTTTTCTGAAATGCTGTGGTGTCTTGCACTTCCGGGCCACCGTAGTTTTGTATTGTTTATATATCTGTTGTGGAGGATATCATGAAGCCTTGTTCCGATAAAAAAAACTAGAGCGTAGTTATTATATAATTTTAACTTGAAACGGGTCACGGGAGACCCATAACACAACATAAGGGTTAATACAACCGTAGAGATATTGTTCACTCAAATAATGGCTTTTTAAAAATGAAAAGACTGTCAAGATGGTATCATTTTTTCTTCATTGTTGATCTTGAAAAAGTATTTGGGGGTCCTAACGTCCACTGAATAAAGGACAATGCATAGGAGCTGTCGTGTGCTGCACTTTATTTCAAATGTTATTAATTTATTTTTCAACTCAGATGAAAAAGCCTGTGTGCCACTGACTATCCCAAATGGAAACTATGATGCAAGCACAGATGGTTGGTATGGGGAGAGAGACAGAATCTGGGTAAGATGTGACGAAGGATATGAACACAAAGGCCGTGACGCCACAGCGCAGTGTATAAACGGAGCATGGTCCTCTGTCCCAATCTGTGAAAGTAAGTAAGTCAGTCAAAAAAAACAAAAAAACAACAGTTGTCAGAATCAAATCCTTGTCTAAATCTTAAAATCAATGTCACCAACTCTAAGAATCATAGAACTCTACATCGAGACACTTTTTCCTTGCTATCTCTTATTTATTTTCTCATTTTCAGAGAGTACCGAATCATGTGGTGATCCCCCTAAAATCCCCCATGCAGTTATCATTGGTAAGGGATACCAGGAGGTGTTTGCTGTAAACTCACAACTGCAGTATAATTGTGAAGATGGATATTCTGCAGAGGGACCAGACACCAAAACAATCATTTGCATCTCAGGAAACTGGACTGAAGGCCCAACGTGCAGTAAGTTGACAATTTACTGAGAAATGCGCCAATAAGAATACTTTTTATTAGTTCTGTGTCATTATGGATTGGTGAATTATAAGATGTTACAAATGACCCTTGTCCAAAATGAAATGGCTTCCATGGTCTAACCAAATATGGCAGAATTTAAGGTGAAGTCAACTACTGATTCAACAATAATTAGAAATAATAATAAAATAAACTTGATGCATGGCCATTTCAAATAGTGAAAAGCATTAGAAAATGTCTCTACTAGACTATGAAAATATTTAAATACATTAAAAATACACTTTATGTAGAAATGTTACTGAACACAAAACACTTAAATTGTTAGAAGAAAACAAAATTCTTATTAAGCAAGTCAGGGTCCTCTCTGAAGAACCAGCACCTTACCGTGGTAGAGAGGTTTGTGTGCCCTGATGAACCTGGGGGCTGTGTTGTCTGGAACCTTGTGTTCCTGGTAGGGTCTCCCATGGCAAATTGGTCTCAGGCAAGGGGCCAGACTAAAATTGGTTCAAAGACCTGGCCCGGAGGAAGCCCGGGGTCCCCTTCTGGAGCCAGGCCCAGAAGGGGACTCGTCAGCGAGCGTCTGGTGGCCGGGCACAGCCCGAAAAGGCAACGTGGGCAACACCTCCGCGTCTCCGTCCCGCGGGCCCACCACCTACGGGAAACCGCGATGGGGTCGGGTGCGCTGCCAGAAGGGTGGCAGTGAAAGCAGAGGGTCTTGCCTTGGGGACGTGGAACGTCAACTCTCTGGGGGGGAAGGAGTCGGAGCTTGTGCGGGAGGTGGAGCGTTACCAGTTGGATCTGGTTGGGCTCACCTCTATGCACAGCGTCGGCTCTGGAACCTTACTTCTGGATAGGGGTTGGACTCTATTCTTCTCCGGAGTTGCCCAAGGTGTGAGGCGCCCGGCGGGTGTGGGGATACTCACAAGCCCCCGGTTGGGTGCCTCTTTGTTGGAGTTTACCCCAGTGGACGATAGGGTCGCCTCCCTACGCCTACGGGTTATGGGGGGGAAAACTCTGACTGTTGTGTGTGCTTATGCACCAAACAGCAGTTCAGAGTATTCAGCCTTCTTGGAGACCCTGAAAAGAGTCCTGTATGGGGCTCTTGAAGGGGACTCCTTAGTCTTGCTGGGAGACTTCAACGCACATGTGGGCAATGATGGAGACACTTGGAGGGGCGTGATTGGGAGGAACGGCCCCCCTGTATGAGTATGGGGTGAGGGTGTCTCTACTCAGGGCCATCCAATCTCTGTACTCCCAAAGCGAGAGCTGTGTCCGGGTCCTCGGCAGTAAGTCACATTTCCGGTGAGGGTTGGCCTCCGCCAGGGCTGCGCTTTGTCACCAATCCTGTTTGTAATATTCATGGATAGGATTTTGAGGCGTAGTCGTGGGGGAGGGGGTCTGCAGTTCGGTGGGCTAAGGATTGCACCACTGCTTTTTGCAGATGATGTGGTTCTAATGGCTTCATCGATAATGGAAAATGTATATTATTATGTTATATTCTGATAATGAAGTTATAGCCAAATTGCTTTTATTGACTTAACAAGCGCTGCATTCAACACTCAGATACAGTCGGTAATGGAATCCTAACTTTCAGATGTAGATAAAAATATATGAGATACAGAATGTTTCTCATCATAAAATGTGTCCTTGAACAGGAAATTACAGAGTACTGGTGCTCACTTCTAATAATTGTTCACAAAATAAGTAAGGGTATGATTCCAAATGATATTCAGCATCAATATTGGATACTGAAGTCCACGGAGGCTGTTTGTGTGTACAGCATGATGACTGTAACTCAGCTGAATGTTTACTATTTCTTAACTTCTTTGCTTTTTGGCTGATTGCCCTCAACAATTATTAACTGGTCCTGATCTTAACTGAAAACCCGTTTGGCTTCATTATTTCATTCCTGACGAAATGTGCGTGAGATATCTTGTTTTTCTTCTCCTGGTTTGGAATCCACAAGTGCTGCATGGTAAGGAAATTCAACTCTGTTACTTAAAAACTTCTTAATTTGTCTGGATATATATTATTTGACAGTTATGTTTGTCGTTATATTTCAGCACAAAGTGCAGCTCAGCCTTGTCCTGCTCCCAGTCTGAATGGCGGGTTTTTTTCCCCTGGACAATCAGCTTATAATCATGAAGCCACGCTCAGTTATGCCTGTCATGACGGACTTAAACCAGCAGGGAAGGGCTGGTGGGGGACCAGCAGGTGTCAAAATGGCAATTGGTCTCCTAAACCCCAATGTATAGGTACGTTTTCTATATTACGTCCCCTTGTTTGTTTGATTGAGACACTGGTTGGTGTCTGTCACCTTTCAGGTATTTTTTCAAACAATAAAAAATACATGAAAATTCTGATTTAGCTTTAAGATGTTAGTTGCTTTAATAAATCTTTGGAAATAATCAATCAGTCATTTAATCTATCAAAATACTTTATATATCCCAGGGGGTGAATTAAGTTTCGTGAAAGTTGCACCATAAAAAACATTTGATATATTAACATAAGTTGAAGTAAAATGTGCATTAGAGTTCTTGTAGCCTGGGACACAGCGTCTCAGCCACAGGAACGAGGCAGGACGTCTTCCACAGCACAGAGTCCCTCTCAAGATGAAGACATGGTGAAGTTATTGTGAAGCCCAAACAGTCCGGAAGCTTTCAATGGAAACGCAGCCCTCAGATATATCCTGGTGCAGCCATGTTTCTGTTAAGCACATTAAACTACACTCCAGATATTCTGTCTGACCCCTGGCTGCCGCTGGTAGCTTGTCCACTATTAGCCAGTGATTTTATTTTGACCATGAGGAGAGGGGGGAGACGCAGTTTATATCAAATGTTTTCTATAAATCTGGTCCCAGCTCGCCTCCTTCGTCTCTTCAGTTTACCAAGCATCCTCTTTGTCGTTCTACGGATTTTAGTGGGGATAGCCACCATGCTAGCTAGCGTTAGGACGATTGGCTTCTCCCTTATGTAAACAAGGCACGTGCGGTTGCTGCGCAGCGGTGGCTTGAATGCAAATAGCAGAACTCAAGGGTGAAATAAACTAACAAAATCTCTCCCAATAAGAAAGTTTAGAGAAGGCACAGCTTAATAAGTTACTAAAATAAGTTAGAAAGCTAAAAGTTGAACATATCTAAAACAATTACACTTACAAATATAAATAGTTTATAGACTGACATGATAATAAAATAGTTTTTTTTAATTCAATATTGAGCCTTTTGGGCACTTTTTCTCCTACTTTTTTGTTTCTTTTTCATCCTCAGATGAACAAGCCTGCCAGATATACCCAATGCAAATTATATCGAAAACCAAAGTAGTTGGTATAAAGACACACAAACAATCAGGATAACATGTGATGAAGGATATGAATCCAAAAACAGGCCAGTGTGTAAATAGAAAATGGTCCTCTGTTCCAGTCTGTCAGAGAAAGTCAGTCTCTATCTAGCTGTAAAGTGAATACACAATTATGACGTTTGGGTTCTCACACGCTACACCAATCATTTCAACCACTCATTCCTAACCTCTTCTTTTTTAATAACATATGATCTTATTTTCACAGAGATTACTCAATCATGTGCTGAGCCCCCTAAAATCCCCCATGCAGTCATCATTAATCGGGAATACCAGGAGGTGTTTGTAAATGATTCAACGGTTCAGTATCAATGTGAAGATGGATATACTGCAGAGGGATCAGACACCAAAACAATCACTTGCATCTCAGGCAACTGGACTGAAGGCCCAACGTGCAGTGAGTAGACCATTTTCTGAGATTAAAATACTTTTTATGAAATGCAGAAGGAAACAGTTGACCTCTCTCTTAACACCTCCCTTGACAGCAACTGTCCAAAGAGAGCATAACAAACCAACTAGGCATGGCAGGTCAAGCTCTGAATGTCTCCAACAACAGCACAATTAATTCCCAAGATATAGATTGAATTAAAACTATTTGATAATCATTGAACAATTAATTCCATTTAAGTTAAAACAGTAGTACTAATAGGCTTTGAGAGGTCAGATTGCCTGTTTGCAGCATTTTTTTCTTTCTGATTTCACAATGTTTATTTTATACCAACAAATTGTAATGTTGCTGCTCTGAGCACTATGAATTAGGGCTGTGCGATTATGGCAAAAATCATAATCACGATTATTTTGGTCAATAATTGATATCACGATTATTAAATACGATTATTCATTGACTTTGAAAACATCCATTTATTGAACTTTAAAACAAATACAAATAATAATTTGAACAGTATCTTTTTAACTGTTGATTACCCTGAACGTATAATTCAACTGAAAAACTTTAAATAAATAATATCAAAATAATAAATACCAATAAACAAGAGCAACAAATATTTTGGAGCGCACTTCCTACAGTGTAAGCGCGCCACAGTTTCGCCGCTGCGAGGCTCCACTAGCAACGTTTAGGTTTCCAGATAAATCTCAAGCGTTAACACGTTAATGTTGACCGGCCTGTTTTTAAAATTAAATGACAATATTAAAAAGCCACTTTTTGATTTTAGATGCCAACTGTGGAGACTACCCAAGTGTTCCAAACGGAGATGTTGTGCAAGTGAACGGAATATCTTTGAAATACCGATGTAATGAATTGTACACACTCGAGGGTCCAGACATTGTGACGTGTCAAAGCAATGGCACGTGGACAGAACCACCATCCTGCAAAGGTATACACAAGTCATAACGACAAGTTTTTGTTCCTAAAAATATATCACCAACAAATATTACCAGAGTAATTATACATACGTTTTTCTTTCTGTGCAGCGGCTTTCTGTGTCATAGATCCTGCTCAAACGACTATGTACGATATTAAACTATCTGCAGTTGAATACATAAAGGAAGGACTGCAGAAGTTTATTCCGTGTATTTGGATTGATAGGACCCGCCGTGTTCAATGCATTCATGGAAGAATGTATTCTTCCGCCTGTAAGTATACGGAGTCATTTTCACACAGAACAAGAATTCAAACTTAAGAACATGTATTGTAATGTCAATACTGTTACACTTCACTTATTTTGATATTTGTGTTAAATAAAATTCACCAGAAAGCAGGAAACAGAGTTGGTAAAAAAATATTTTAAAATTATCTCTATTTTTTGGGTCTTAAAGTTGGCAAATAATGTGTACTGTAGCCCGACCTTAATAACTTGTAAAAATACAGATTTTTACACATTTTCTTGGACTTCTTTAACACTAGGGTAGACATGCAAACTTTAGTGAATGAGAATTCAATTAGAGCAGTTTGTGTGAAAAAGATTATGTTCTGAAATATTCACTGCTGTTCTGTTGTTATTGGATTCTTTCTAGGTTGTACGAGCTATGATCATCGTTATGTAAGTGCTATTCTCGGACGGCTCATTATTTTAACTATATTTGATCAGTTTTACATTATTGAATTAATACCTTTTGTCTGTGCCTTTCCAGATTGGATGCCAATCAGAGGGCCGGATTCAAAACTGAAGCACAGTTTGAAGCATTTGAAATATCTCCACCAGAGAAGAGAAACACCTCAAAAAGAAAAATATTTTCTTTTAAATCAGCTGTTTTTGTTGTTGTTTTTTCGTTTTGATCGAACCTATTTACACAATTGTTCTAAAGAGTCATTTTGTCTTTTTATGCTTGGAACTCTTGATGCTCTAATGTCTATAAACACTTTGATTAAAAATAAAAGTGAAATGGTCTACAGTAGACTGAATAAACGGTAATTGTTCTTAAACAATCGTATAAACTTGTATCAACAAACAGCTTAGTTGAATACTCAATTTTCATTGGTCAACCAGAGGTTGTTGATGTTTGTCTAAGAGACCGCTGCTAATGAGAACAGACCGTAGCTACAAGAGGATCAGGGGACTATGTGCAGTCATATCAATCCACAGAAAGAAGTCCGGTCAATTTATCGCCAGATGTGCACAACAATCTTTTTTCTCCATCAGATACACCATGCATCATTTTTATATTTGTGTACAGCACAAAACGTTGGATTCATGATGGCTGAACTGCCCCTAGTAAAGAAAATAAAAAAAGAGCGCATGAGAAGGAAAGATTTCAAAAGACATCAGAGAAATGAACAGAAGAAGATAGACAGGAAGTAAACACTAAAGAGAACAGAGGAAGAAGACGTGGCGTGTGGCGCAGTGGAGTAGTGCGTTGGTGTAAAAACCATCAGTTTATCCTTGTTAATTACACGACATTAATTGGTTTAAATTGTGTACAATGCTTTTGTGTTTTTCCCATAGGTTTTTCCCTTTAGATTCTGAGAGGCACATTTCTTTTTTCAGAGGTTTTGATAGGCTAAAACATCGAACTACCCATAATCCTGGATGTTTTAGCCGCAATGCACGTCGGGATTTGGTGTTTATGCGATATGAAATCGGAAAACATAAAAAAATAATACTTTATTCCGAGTGTTCTTGCTTTTCTCTTTGGAAGTCATCACATAACGGCATTGTAATACACGGTTCGGCTGCATTAAATATTACATATCTGCCGTAGTTCTGTATTTATAGAGCCCTGATGAGAAGACTTCTGGACAAACTGGAAGCACTGCCGCCGAAACTGAAAACTTGACGTGGATCATAAATATATCAGCAATTAAACAACATCTTACATTTCTTTTCACACAATACGTCTCCTTGCAGTATCAACACTTATTCGGCTGACTTTTATATTTGATCCAATTGGTAGATAGGTTATATTTACACCATAACGGTGCACAGCTGATAGAAAGGGACTAGGGACTAGTTTTTAAAGATATTACTGATTTTCTTTGAATATAAGAATGTAAATACTGAGTTGAGAGAATAGTCAGGGGTTTTGGGTGATGGGAGACACATCTATGGAATCAGAATTTCAATCGCTGATATTATTATGTTTTATTAACTAGACCACTGTTTTTTTAACCCGCACCGCCTAGTGGTTAAAGCACGTTAATGCATTTTGTGCATTTTTTAATGTGAGGGGAGTTTTCTCTAAGGAAGGAGTTTTAGCCTTTTATTCCTTGATAGAATCGACAGTGTGTGTGAGTGGGAGTCAGTTTGAACATATATGAAAGTGCGGTACTGTAAACTACAGTTTATAGTGTACACACACACACACACACACACACACACACACACACACACACACACACACACACACACACACACACACACACACACACACACACACACACACACGATCAGAAGGGATAATCCTGCAGATCTTCCAGGGTGCCATCTGTAGTTTGAACAAAGTTTATTTTCTGTTACATCGCTAGGGGGCGCTGTGGGTTAGTTTACAAATCACATCATTGATTCACTTTAATGTGAGACACACACAGCGACATGTACAGTACAAGGATTATTCCAACTGTATGCACAAAATAAACTTTATTTATAATTAAAGAAAACACTACAACAAAGGGGGAACATTTTTAGAAGAAAAGTTATGTTGCACATCAAGATGATTTGAAGAGTTGAAGATAACTCAATCATTTTAAAAAGTAAGATTAAACAAGATGTTGTTATTGACAACAGACAGTAAGAGGAAGTCCCCAAATCCAACTTTGTAAACAAAATAGCAACAGACTCTCAAAGGAGTCACCCGGTTCAAAGTGACCACAATCTGTTATTATCAGTCACACACTTTAAGATCCTTCTCTCGTTTCCTGTCCTCTGTTGTTTCCTTTCCTTCTCCTGAAAGAAAACTTGAGTCACTGCTTTATATTTGGTGTATTTTGAGTCACCTCTCTATTGTTTACTATTCAGCATGCACTTGTTTTTATGTTTATTGACATCTCTGTTTTCTCTAGTTTCCTCACGTCTTTTGTTTCCTTTCCTCTCCTTAAAGGTGGGGTAGGTAATTTCGGAGAAACCAGCTCGAGATCGCTAGAATTTGAAAATACACAACCGGAGAAAATCTGCCACTTCCTTATAGAGCCCCTCCTCCAACACACACGAACGCGCACATGACCAATGATGGCACGAGATAAGTTTGTGCCCCGATGGAAGGCTGACAGGCAGGTAGGCCATCCAGTTATTTTAGCCGGGCCGGCTCAGATGATTGGTCGTACTTTTTACAGTACTACGGCTTCCACAGATGACATTTTTTTATGGATTTTTTGTCAAAGCACTTAAAATATTCATTGCTATCGGGATGTTAAGAGCATTCCATGGAATATAACAAAAAGTGTATCTCAAGCCGGTTTCTCAAACTTACCTACCCCACCTTTAATAATAATGTATGTTTGGTGTACTTTACAAACCAGTCTCTAGTTTACATTTGGTTTCATTTAGCATCCTCTTTGTAGTTTATCTAACCAAATTAAAGCTTAAATACCCCAATAAGTACTTCTTAAAGTAAGTGGTGTTGATTATTTCTGGGAGAATATTTGGGTTTTTCCAATATTGAAACCGTAGCACCACAAAACAAACATCCCAGATTCATCCATACTCTCCTCCTCGCCTCCTTCCCTTCTTAATTTCCTCTCCTCGTCAAACGGAGACACGGTGAAGCGACGGAGGAGGAAATGAAGGAGAGAGATTATCTGCTGCTGACAGACACTTTCTGTAGATCCCTGCTCTGCTGAGTCACCACACACACACACACACACACACACACACACACACACACACACACACACACACACACACACACACACACACACACACACACACACACACACACACACACACACACACACACACACACACACACACACACACACACACACACACACACACACACACACACTGGGATAATCTGAATTAACACTTTCAATAGCCTCTGTCGTTCATGATGGCCCTCGTCGATCATGTCTTTTGGGGTTTATAGAGTCATGACTCGAACTTAAAGTGGACCTATCATGCTATATTTGAATAATATAGTGTAGGACCATACCTATATAAGGCATATTTATACTTTTTTTTTCATGCATTTTAGCCATGCCTCATTTTGCTCAATTTGACATTTGTTAGCCCTGTTTTTGCAAGGGCAGATTCTGTGAGAACAGCACCACCTACAGGCCTGGCATATGTACTACAGCGTCTCCAGCGCTTTCGAACGGCAATGTCCGTGGTTGTCTCCTCCTGATTGGTGGAGTTGGCCCAATAGCCGTAGCGCCACCGTCCTGACGTCAGGACAGTGTTCAAATCTGGATCAGTTTTTATCAGATCCGTTGCAGCCCCTTTTTTAGAGATTTGGGTATGGAGGAAAATAGAGAGGGTTGTGTTTTCTGACACTTGGTGAGTTCCCTGGAACACCGGGGACACATATTCATGTATAAAAGACGTACAAAAGTGCATTTTGCATGATAGGTCCCCTTTAAGATATATCTTCAAATGCACACTGTATCATAACCTCATTATTTCTTCTTTGCCAGCTGTTCCTGTTTTAGTTTCTCGGCTTTCCGTTTCTTGTTCAGAGCGATTTCAGCCATCTGCAGACTCTGGGCCATTTCCCTGTAGAGATGTAAAAGGATGAAAGTCTTTGTTTTTATATTTGAGCATCAAAATATTTGGTGTATCTGCCTTTTTTCAAAGAAATAATCTCAATGCAAGTTTTGAGAGTCTGTGCAAATGCTAACTTTAGCAATACCTCGCTTTTCTTATTCTGTTTTTGACACCGACAAGTCTTTTTTCTTATATTTCAGTATACAAATATATGGTCTCTCTGCCTTTTTAAAAGTCTGTGCAAATGACAACTTTAAAAATAACTCGCTTCTTTGATTCTGACACCAAAGCCTGATATTTACTGATCTGTTTTTGCAGCAATAAGACAAATGCACCATCAGACCATATACTGTAGATAAGCAATATAATAAGAAGCCAGGGACTGTTTTCTACCAACGTTTGAACGCAGTCAATACTCAGATGTTATGCCAAGAAATAATTAGTGTAGGAAGTTGTGTTATTGTTCTAACAGTTCCTATTCTGAAAAAGTAATAGGCCTATACTGTGCATACTGAAATGAAAGCTTTATTTAACTGCATCAAAGAAGGCAAGGAAGGTCAGACTTTAGAGGGCAGTTTGGGAGTTTAACTATAGAGATGCCTAAGTCTGTAAATAAGTTATTTAACGTGTGTTCTGTTCGGTTTGTGTGTTGAAAGATTTGTGCAATTTAGTATTTTCATTCTATAGCTCATATGTCTTTTCATTTTTTGATGTATGTTTCCTACTATTTTTATATTCATGTATATTTTGTGATATTGTTGATTAATTTGTGTAGTTATTTTGATTATACATATCCGCCACTGCTCAAACGTCTAGTGCAGCGGTTCCCAACCTGTGGGCCGCGGCCCCCTAGTGGTCCACGAAGGCATTGCAAGTGGGCCGCCAAATAATTTGCAAAACATTATGATTTGTGTCGAAACATTTCATTATTATGTTTTTTTTAATTATTTGAACCTCCTTTCCTTTTGCTTTCTTGATCCTCCTTAGCAACGGTCATTACAGTCCTTGACAGCGGTCTGTTCTACTGGATTAACAACGTGTCACATGTTCTGAATTGACCAATCAGAATCGAGCATTCAACTGAACTGTGTAATACAAATGTCTGTTTGTTACTGATAGCCAGCTCCTTTTCTAATTAAAATAAAAAGTACCCTGAGAACTTTATTTAGCCTCCGTGTTGTTTATGGTTGAATGTGGGCCACGCATTTTGATTCTTAAGTGGGCCCTGAGTTGAAAAAGGTTGGGAACCGCTGGTCTAGCAGATGAGATTGAGATGAGATTGCTTAACAAGGAGAATTTCTTGGGGATGATTTGTAATCTTGCAGGACAGTAAAGTAGATGATGTGTTATGGTAGGAAAGAGGGAAAAATATTAAGAACATTTAAGAGAAATTGACTTTATTCCTACCTGCTCTTGACCTCTGGAGGAACAGGTAGAGGTTTGTTGAATCCTTCTTTCCCTACGAGCCAGTACGTCTCCTCGACTCCTTTACCCTGACAAAAAGAGACACATAGAGGTTTTAACAGACTATTGTTTTAAGAGAAATGTCCAATATCTTTGGCATTTCTCTCAACAAAAACCCATTATCCCCATGGGGAAAACACCAGAGGAAATACAAAAAAAAGATTCCTATCTATTTCTGGTCATTAGAATAGCAAACAAATGAAAAGGAATTGGCTAAAAGATAATAACTTAATAAACTCACAATGGAGTAACTTAGTAAATGAAATCTATGTAATGGAGAAAACAACTAGATTAGAAACCAAAGGCACATCTTTGAGGAAAGGTGGGAAACATGGGTCAAGTATAGAACAATATAATGAATGTATACCTGAGTATTAATAATGTATCCATTCTTTTATTTGTAATATTATTATTACTATTTATTTTCGTATTTGTCATCTGTTATGTAGTTAAAATATGTACCTATGTGTTTATTTTTGTTATGTATGCTTTGTGATTGTTTTTCGCGCCCCACATTCAACCATAAACAATATGGAAGATACATAAAGTTCTCAGGGTACTTTTTATTTCAATTAGAAAAGGAGCTGGCCATCAGTAACAAACAGACATTTGTATTACACGGTTTAGTTGAATACTCGATTCTGATTGGTCAATTTAGAACATGTGACACGTTGTTAATCCAGTAGAACAGACCGCTGTCAAGGACTGTAATGACCGTTGCTAAGGAGGACCAAGAAAGAGAAAGGACAGGAGGTTCAAATAAAAAGAAATCGTAATAATGAAATGTTTTCACACAAATCATAATATTTTGAAAATGATTTGGTGGCCCACTTGCAATGCCTTCGCAGACCACTAGGGGTCCGCGGCCCACAGGTTGGGAACCGCTGGTCTATACTGTACCTTTATTTCACTCTTTCCTCTCAATTCGATCTTGTAGCCGACATCTAAATCCCGCAGCACCTTGGCTGTGCTCTGGTGGATGTGGATCCTGTAGGCTGACAAATAAGTGACATGATTATGAAATAGCTGCTTGATTTTAACTCATAAACTGTGTTATTTTGTACTTACGCAGCCCTGTGGACTCCATACGAGACGCAGTGGTGACGGTGTCTCCAAACAGACAGTAGCGAGGCATAGTGAGACCCACAACCCCTGCTACACAGGGACCTGTAACACACACCCAACAGATATATACATCTAAATATGACATTCATAATTAAATCCAAATTAATTCAATTAAACATATATAGGCTTTATATTTTTTTGACCCAGGGTGTTTCTCAATCGCGAGTAAAGCTGCTGCAGAGCCACTATTTCAAGCATACTACGTCATCGAGTGCCGCCGAAGTACTGTTCCAATCTCCAGCATACTTGGAAATCTACCGAGCCCGGCGTACTCCGTTTGGAGAAATATCGAGTCTGCACATGAGTAGACTCCGCGTTCTTAAAATCCCCACAATGCTTTGCGCACGGACCAATTTCCCCAAATCTGTGGCGGAAGATGTAAGGCGGGGCCTCTCATATGACGCACACCTGCACACTTGCTAGCCTGTTCCACTCTTTGTTTTCCGAATGGCAGGAAGTATTCTTGCCTCGCTTCTGAAGCAAGATGCTCGGCAGACATGTGCTACCAAGCAAGCGTACTCGACATTGAGAAACACCCCCAGTCATTTTTGCATTTCTTTCTTTCCCTACTTCCTGCCTTACCTGTGTGCAGTCCTATCCGGATCCTGACAGGAACGTCGGGCATGTGTCTCATTTTGAAAGTTCCCACGGCACTCAGGATGTCCAGCGCCATGTTGGCGATCTCTGCTGCGTGGCGGTCGTCGTTACGGACAGGAAGTCCCGACGCCACCATGTACGCATCGCCGATAGTCTCCACCTAGAAGAGATTGTTCATGATTCATGATTATAGAAAGGTGGAACCTGAGTGAGTTCTTGTAGATCCTTTTCTCATTTCCTGTCCTCTGTTGTTTCCTTTCCTTCTCCTTAAAGGAAACTACAGTCACTGCTTTATATTCGGTGCATTTTAAAGGGGACCTATCATGCAAAATGCACTTTTGTACGTCTTTTATACATGAATATGTGTCCCCGGTGTTCCAGGGAACTCACCAAGTGTCAGAAAACACAACCCTCTCTATTTTCCTCCATACCCAAATCTCTAAAAAAGGGGCTGCAACGGATCTGATAAAAACTGATCCAGATTTGAACACTGTCCTGACGTCAGGACGGTGGCGCTACGGCTATTGGGCCAACTCCACCAATCAGGAGGAGACAGCCACGGCCATTGCCGTTCGAAAGCGCTGGAGACGCTGTAGTACATATGCCAGGCCTGTAGATGGTGCTGTTCTCACAGAATCTGCCCTTGCAAAAACAGAGCTAAAAAATGTCAAATTGAGCAAAATGAGGCATGGCTAAAATGCATGATCTGTTTGGTATTTTGAAAAAAAAAAAGTATAAATATGCCTTATATAGGTATGGTCCTACACTATATTATTCAAATATAGCATGATAGGTCCACTTTAAGTCATCTCTATATTGTTTACTGTCCAGCATGCACTTGTGTTTTATGTTTATTGACATCTCCTTTTTCTCTAGTGTCCTCACATATTTTGTTTCCTTTCTTCTCCTTAATGAAAGTGTATTTTAGGTGTTGGGAGAACTTTACAAACCAGTCTGTAGTTTACATTATGTTTCATTTACCATCATCTTTATATTTGTACTAACCAAATTAAGGCTTAAATACCCCAATAATTACTTTGAAAGTTAATGGTGTTGAATATTTCTGGGAGCATATTTGTGTTCTCTGCCAGTGTTATTGCCTTGACTGATTTCCTGTATTCATATGAACAGATTGAAGCTGAGCACCTTGTAGACGTCGTGGTTTCCTATGATGGCGTCAAACACTGTGTAGAGGTCGTTGAGCAGGTCCACCACCTCGATGGGCTCGCTGTTGGCGGAGATGGTGGTGAAGCCCACGATGTCGCTGAAGTAAAGCGTCACTTTGTCAAAGTGCTCCGGCTCCACTGTGCCTCCAACCTTCAAAACCTCAGCCACAGACCTGCAGCAGAGAGACACAGTCAAAGCATCTGTAGGTGTGTTTTCTGTAGGTTAACTGAAACTATTTATTTAACAGTTTCAATAGCAAAATTTCTTTTTAAGTTCGTTTTTTAAAATATTTTAATCGTCTAACATTTATTAGAATTATGACGTTTTTATAACTATTATCTTTTTATTTTTATTTCTGTTGTACCTATACAATAGAGAAAGAGTCAAACCATCTGTGTTTTTAATCTGTAGGCGTGTGTGTGTTTTAAATTAAACATATATATATATTTAACTTATTATTATTATTACTAGGTCAAAATACGACTGCCAGAATAACTGCTAGAAGACGTTTCTTCTCGTGGACTCACGGAGGAAGCATCTGGGTGAGCAGCTTCTCCGTCTTCTGCTTCTCGATCTCCAGTTCCTCCGTCCTCTCTCGGATCAGCTCCTCCAGGTTCGAGGAGTACTGCTCCAACATCCGCAGCATCGAGTCGATGATGTTCGTCTTCTTCCCCTTGTTGATGTTCTTAAACTGAGGAAAAAGAAAATATATAACAAGTTGAAGTTCAACACATCAATCCAGTATAAGAGCCTAATGGTATTTCCTCACCAAAATCATCAGAATGTATTAATTCCTGAACAAAATTGACTCTCAAAATGATTTTTTTTTACCAAAGAAAAAGCTCACCATTTTGAATCTAAGATGCTCATTGGTTGATTATTGTATTATTTAGAATTAGAAAACCATTTAAAACAGCATGAAGAAAACTTAAACTCTTTTAATTCCCCCAAAAATATTGATCTTAAAATAGAGTTTACCGAGGAAAAAACTCAACATTTTTAATCTAAGATGTTATTTGGTTATTTTAGGATATGAAAACCATGTAACAACATCATGAAGAATACTTAAAATCTTCATGACAAATGCCATTTAAAAAATGTGAGCAGTTTATTAAGTAAAAGGGACAGCAGTTGGTTGATTTTATACACTAAAATAGGGCTTTAAATTATGATTTAATCCACTAATAATAGTCACCAGCACCAACAGATCAACACTGTTTAAGAGAAAATTCCATATATCAGTTCAATACCGGCTGTTAAAGTGTTTTACAGCATTTACTCTGAGTTCTTTTGTGCAAAATTAAGCAAAATGTAGTTAAAACCTGGTCGAAGATCTCCTCAAATCCCAGTCTGTTGATTGGCTGTTCCTTCCAGCACTGCTTCATCAGCTGGATGCACTCTAACGGAGCGTAATCTGGACTGACCACCGGGCGAAACAGAGGAGGGGGGTTACGCAGCTTCTCTAATATCTCTGAAACACACAGAAATATTACAGAGTTTAGTGTAGGGATGGCAGTGTTGATCAGTGAGGGAAACACACATAGTTAGACATCTATTAGCTACAATGATAGGCCTCTCTAGTGACCTAGAACAGCTTAAAGGTCACCTATCATGCTATTTTTAGGCAATAGCATAGGTCTCAGATATATAAAAATATATACGATATGTATATATTGTTTATTATATGAAATATAAAAAACATGTCTATGAAGTGTTTTGCTCAAAATACCAAACAGATCACCCATTCTAGCCATGCCTCGTATCCCTCTATTTCACTTCCTGTTACAAAAGTGCTGATTTTGGGTATAAAGCTTTAAAAAATTGATACAAAATAAAAAAGTAGGGGTCTGAGCTCATGCGGGACCCGGCAGCTACTGTCTAAACTAAATGCTGCCGTGATGAAACGCCATACCATGGATTATCAAGGATTATTTCTGAAACAGTATGGAGCTCAAAGGCTTTCTCTCTTGCCGGTTATACCACAAGGTGAGTTCCTTTTTATTTCCTGCTTCTTCACACACATGCTCTCCAGTACAGGTTAGCTCTGAGTGTTAGCGATGCTAATGTAAACACCGACCATATTACGTCCAAAACAGTCGGGCATTGTTTCTGATAGCAACGTTTCTGATAGGGCCGGGGGTGTAAAGCCAGCCTACATTTCCGATATTACGTCATATCGGACGCAAATCTGGATCAGCTCCGTTGTACCCCCGTTTTTAGAGATTTGGGTACGGAGGAAAAGAGAGAGGGTTTTATTTTCTGACGCTGCGTGAGTTCCCCGACACACCGGGGACACATATTTATGTATAAAAGACATAAAAAAGTGCATTTTGCATGATAGGTCCCCTTTAAATTGATTTGGTAAATGTGACATTTTAAGTTGTTTCTTGTCTTAATATTTGTCCTTGTTGATGTTGCAAATGGAGCTGCTGGGATGCAAGAAAAATGTCAGACATTAACGGACAATGAAGTTGAATCTAATGTTATTGCATATTATCTTGTATCATTTAGTATCATGTGGCTCGTATCGAACTGTATTCTATTGCAACGTATTGTATTGTAACATATCGTAACGTATCGTAACATATCGTAGCATATCGCAACATATTGTAACATATCTTAACATATCTTATTCTTAACATATTGTAACATATTGTATCGTATCGTAACATATCGTTTTGTATTATTTGTCATTACTATCGCATCGCATCAGGAACTTATAGTAACATATCGTATCGTAACATATCGTATCGTAACATATCGTATCGTAACATATCTTAAAATATTATAACATATCTTAACATATTGTAACATATTGCAAAATATTGTATCGTATCGTAACATATCATAACATATCGTTTCGTATTATTTCTCATTACTATCGCATCAGGAACGTATAGTATCATCTTGTATCGTAACATATTGTATCGTATCACAATGTAATCTAACGTTACGTAACATGATGTAAGGTAACGTATCGTAACGTATTGCATCGCATCATAAATGTATCGTATAGTATGGTACCTTATCCTTTCGTATTGCATCGTATCACATCGTATCATTATTTTTCTCTTATAGTAACTTATCGTATCATTCGCATTGTATCGAAACGTATAGCATCAGTATTACATGTTTCACTTTATTATTTGCCCCTTTTGTTTGTTTGTTTGTTTGTTTGTTTGTTCACCATGTAAAGCGGCCTTGGGTCCCTTGAAAGGCGCTATACAAATGTAATCTGTTATTATTCATTATTAGTATTGTATCGTGTGTGTGCTTCTTTTAGGTGTGTGTGTGTGTGTGTTATCTTGCCTGTGGCGGGCAGGTCCATCATGCAGTACGGGGGTCCTCGGACCACCACCTCCTGCATGATGATGGCGAAACTGTACACGTCTCCTGATGGAGTCCCATTGAGCGCCGGCTGAGCGCTCCTCAGGATCTCTGGAGCCGTCCACAGCAGCTCTGAGGAGAATAATACAGAGAACACACACATGCTTTACTCAAGTAGAAGTACAGATACTCGTGTTTAAAAATACTCTGGTGAAAGTAGAAGTACTGACTAAACTTCTTTACTCAAGTAAAAGTAAAGATGGCTTTGAAATGTACTTCAGTAAAAAGTACCCATAGCTAGCAGCTGTTTTAAAGAGTACCTGACCTCCCTTTATATTAATAGAACAATAATGTCATTGTTAGCTAATGAATGTTTCCATGCTGAACAACGGCAACATGACAACGTTTTCATTGGTCCCTCTTCTTTAGAGAAGACCAGGAAATGATGGATACACGGATCGTGTTCAAATCAATAGGCACGCAATGACTCTAAATAATAATGATCACGCCACCAAACACACATTCAAACTAAAGGAACCAGCCTGTTTGGGAAATGTAAGAAGTAGAAAGTACAGGTATTTGGGTTCAACATGTAAGAAGTAGAAAGTACAGGTATTTGTGTTCAACATGTAAGAAGTAGAAAGTACAGGTATTTGTGTTCAACATGTAAGAAGTAGAAAGTACAGGTATATGTGTTCAACATGTAAGAAGTAGAAAGTACAGGTATTTGGGTTCAACATGTAAGAAGTAGAAAGTACAGGTATTTGGGTTCAACATGTAAGAAGTAGAAAGTACAGGTATTTGTGTTCAAAATGTAAGAAGTAGAAAGTACAGGTATTTGGGTTCAACATGTAAGAAGTAGAAAGTACAGGTATTTGTGTTCAAAACGTAAGAAGTAAACGTAAAAAGTCGTCAGAAAAATAAGTAGTGGAGTAAAGTACTGATACCAGAAAAATGTACTTAAGTACAGCAACGAAATATTTGCACTCCACTACTTCCCACCTCTGAGTAAATGTACTCTCTTCTGGCACTATTTCTATTTTATTTGGATTTACTAGCACATCTCAAAACATTCTCTTGCACTATTTTATTTGCTTAATTTGTCCTATATATATTCATGTTGCACTGTTAGAGGAGTGAAGTTTTTCATTGCCATATCTAAGCTGTAGCTAATGTGCACATGACAATAAAGCTTTGAATCTTGAATCTATTGCTGATACTCAGATGTTCTCTCACCCTCTGCAGGTTGTTCTGTGTAGGGGAACCTCTGAGCCTCCAGAACTTCCCTGTAACCGAAGTCTGTGACTTTTAGTAAGAACCGTCCGTCCACCACACAGTTACGAGACTTCAGACGAGAGTGAGACACCCCCCGATGATGGAGGTACTTCATACCCTGAGACAGAAAATATACAAAAACAGCAGCCATGTTTTCTACTTCTTCTACTTTATTGATCCCAATTTGGGAAATGTTTGCTAATGATATAACATATAGTATAACAGTCAAAGGGGACTTTTGTACTTTCAATAGTTTAGTTGCATTTCCTGCCTATACTACATCTCAATACAGTACTTGTAAAATAATATCTATACAGTCAACAAATCGAAATACTTCCTTCAACACTGGTTGCAGTTTCCACTTTTAAAAGGCCAAACTTGAGTTTCAGAAGTATGTCGATTTCTGATTGAAAACATTACATTTTTAATGTGTTTTTATAGGAAATGAAAGAATACAAATGAGTTGTCAACATTTCCCATGACTTTAAATTGCTCAACCTTTGCTTCAGTAAAAAAATCAGTGCATGCTTAAACTCTTTTTGAGACTTTTTAATGAAAATCTCTGGACTGTGCAGCTAAATAAATATATTTACAAACACAGATATAAAAAATGTTTGGGAAGACAAATGGAGGAATATATGTATTTGTATTAGAGCCATTAAAAGTCTAAACGGTAAACACCAACCAGCATGCGTCCATGTATGACATCCTTGCTATCCTAAATATGTCAAATCCGCCTACTGAAAAAACTGCAACGTTGACTTTAATTATTTCACATAACTGTATTATGTTAATGGAGAGCAATAATATTAAGTTAAACCTATTTAAACCTGAAATTATTGGCTTCAATTAACCTAATACCGTTATGTGGAATCTGTTGACAAAATACATTTAATTAAAGTCAACGTTTCAGTTTTTTCAGTCCCTCTTCCTCTTCCCCCCAAACTGACTTT
Source organism: Trematomus bernacchii (assembly GCF_902827165.1). Classification (NCBI taxonomy): domain Eukaryota; kingdom Metazoa; phylum Chordata; class Actinopteri; order Perciformes; family Nototheniidae; genus Trematomus; species Trematomus bernacchii. The sequence goes on along the minus strand of NW_022987800.1, from coordinate 416,285 downwards.
AATGAGATCCAGCAGCAGCGAGGACTTGAACATCCAGTCCAGTTTCACGTCTTCGTTGAACAGCAGGTCCTCCAAACTTCCTCTGGAGCAAAACTCTGTCACGATGGCGAAGACGCCGCAATCGTGGAAGTATCCCAGGAACGTATTCACGTTTTCATGACGCATGTCCCTCATCTGTTGAACAAATAAGGTGCTTTAAGACACTGGTTTCTGTTAGCTGGGCTTTTCTTTGTTTAACAAAATAAAGCCACGTACCAGTTCAAACACATAACTGGTTTTGGGGTTGATGCGGCTGAAGGAACCATCAGGAAGTCTCTTCAGCCAGGCCCAGTCACCCTGCAGGAGAGATTAAAGAAAGTGTTTTTAACTTTCAATAAAACTAAAATGATGCTGCCACTTAAAGGTAGGGTAGGTAATTTTGGAGAAACCAGCTCGAGATCGCTAGAATTTGAAAATACACAACCGGAAAAAAATCTGCCACTTCCTTACAGAGCCCCTCCTCCAACACACACGAACGCGCACATGACCAATGAGGGCACGAGATAAGTTTGTGCACAGATGGAAGGCTGACAGGCAGGTAGGCCATCCAGTTATTTTAGCCGGGCCGGCTCAGATGATTGGTCGTGCTTTTTACAGTACCACGGCTTCCACAGATGATATTTTTTAATGGATTTTTTGTCAAAGCACTTCAGATATTCATTGCTATCGGGATGTTAAGAGCATTCCATGGAATATAACAAAAAGTGTATCTCGAGCCGGTTTCTCAAACTTACCAAACCCACCTTTAAAGGTCACCTACTATGCTAAATCCACTTCTTCATGTCTCTTCTACATCAACATGTGTCCCCTCTTCTTCATGTCTCTTCTACATCAACATGTGTCCCCTCTTCTTCATGTCTCTTCTACATCAACATGTGTCCCCTCTTCTTCATGTCTCTTCTTCATCAACATGTGTCCCCTCTTCTTCATGTCTCTTCTACATCAACATGTGTCCCCTCTTCTTCATGTCTCTTCTACATCAACATGTGTCCCCTCTGTGTAAAGAGACTCTGAAAGTTTCAGGAACAAAGATTCTCTCTCTTTTTGTCCTGATCCATTTCTATAAAAACCTGTCTGAAAATGAGCTGATCAGATTTTGGCCACTTTGTGATGTCATAACGATGTTTTGTCTTGTGTAACCATTAGCCAACCACCAACCAAGGTAATCCCCCCCCCCCACCTTATCACCTGAATCTCCTCCTAGAGCACCATTGAGTTCTTTTTAACCAAATATCTCTCAGAGGGGCGTGGGGAGGGGCTCCTTATTTTCATCTAAAGTAACAGACAGAATCATCACTTTTGAAACAGGGCTGAAACAGAGGGGATTATGGGATGCTGCAATGATCTGTTTGGTGTTTGGAGCAAAACACTTCAGAGACATGTTTTCTATATATCTGAGACCTGTGATATATTGAGGGGACCTTTAAAGTGAGTGTCTCACCTGGAAAATGACGATGTTGGAGTTCTCGTAGGTGGCCGGTGTTTGGGAGGAGACGGGCGAGTTGCTCCTCATGAGACTCGCCTTGCTGTCGTCCTGACTCAGCTTCTGTAAGGTCAGAGGTCAGGGGGGGGGAACTAGCTTTAAATGCAACATAAATTACTCCTGTATTCAAAATGATACTTAATATACTAAATGTCCATAAGCATCAAGGTATAGTACTCATTATCAATGGACCATTTTATTATAAATTGATGCAATAACATGTTTATCACTAAAGGTAGGAGCTCAATTTAACACATTTGTATACAATGCAACTAAACCTATACTATTACATTATATATTTCTTTATTGGTCATAATAAAGTGAAACTGCAAAGTGAATAAAGCATTAAGCAAAACATAAAATACTGTAGAAATACTCAAGAAGAGCATCACTACTAAAGAAATGTACAGTACTAAATGTCCTTTTTATATTCAACAAGTACCTCTGGTCGTCTTCACAGATAGAGACATATGTATAGATTTAAATTTAAATAATAACATAATAATTTCCTCTTGCAGTTTTGTTTTTTACAAACTCAAATTAAAGAGTATTTCAGTCGTACAGTAGTAGAGTGTCTGACCTTGGTGCTCACTAAAGTTGGGGCTCAGTTTAACTTCTTTATATAAAATACAGCTAAAAATGTAATATTAAAATGAATATTTCTTTGTTGGCAATTTATTCTGTAAAAGTATCGAAAACTGTGTAAAAGTACAATATTTATTAACATTTTCTGTCATTTTTATTAAGTAAATGTAATGTGAAGTGAATATAAAAGTAACAAAACCCTAAAAAAGTAACCTAAAATTGTATTTAAGTACAGTACTAAGTGTGCTTTTTATATTCAACTAGTACCTCAGGAACAATATCTAATTTTTAAGAAACATATCAACGAACAGAGAACAATGTATTTATTTAATTTAAATAACTACATCACAATTTCCTCTTGGAGTTTTATTTTTAACGAACTCAAATCAAAGCGTTTTTCATTCGTACAGAATATATTGATATTGTCTGACCTTGGTGCTTAGTGACGGGTTGATGAATGTGACGTCAGCCTGAGTCAGCAGAATCCTGTTCGGACCTTTAACCAATCGGATCTGGTTGAGGCGTCGCCTAGGCAACAAGAGACATCAGGATCAGGTGCTAGAGTTTAATGGAGTCACAAACTAACTAACTAATAATATATACAAAATATTTTAGGTTAAAATTAAGATTCAAAGGTTACTTCATTTTTATTTGGCATTGATTTGGATGGTTTCTTAGTCTATTCAGTTAACATTAACGGTACGTCCACACGGCAGCGTTGCGTGCTTCAACGGAGACGCTTCCCATTCACTTTGAATGGGGTGACGTCACGCTTTGCCGAACTGCATTGTGGTTCCGTCGCATCGCTTTGCTCGCGTTGCTCGCTTCGAAAGTTCAACTTTTCAAGCGTCGACGTTAGTGCCAGCCAATCAAATCATATGGCGAGGCGTGTGGTGCAGTGGGTTGTCCGTAGGTGTTGGGATCAGGGGGTCACAGGTTCAAACCCCACTGCAGTCAGCATGTCGTTGTGTCCCTGAGACACTTCACCCCAAATTGCTCCTGTGGGGATTGTCCACAGTATTGAGTATGTAAGTCGCTTTGGATAAAAGCGTCTAAAAAGTGACATGTAATGTAATATGCCAGTACAAGCGCTAGCCAATCAAACCGCGTGCTTGTGTGTCCGGGGCGGGAGATTAATGTGATTGGTTGTTGGTCGCACGCCAGACACGCCCACCAGGCAAGCTTCAACGCGACGGAACCGTGTGGACGTACCGTTATACAGAAAGGAGCTTATAAGCAGCAGATAACCTGTGATTTCTTACCTTAAAAATGTATTGTTGGTGTCTTGGTAACCCATTATAGTTTGGCACATGACACGCAAATCAATCAATGAATCAACCAATCAGCCAATCAATCAGTCGGTCAACTATTAGTCAATATTTGCCAATGAGCATTTTTTTTAAACAAGGAATACAACATGCAAACCTTGTCTTTAAAATGTGCATTTGACTTTAACTAAAGTTCTTTTCTATAAGTGGCATAAACATTGTATTTTTAATCTATATAATAAGGCTGTATGTCCAGACTGCAAGCAACACCATATTTGAAAGTGTTCTTATTAAAACTGTTCACATGGATATAGTGCATTTGAATGTTGATGATGATTCAGATAATCCAGTGTGTACCTGATGCAGTAAATTAAAGCCACTCCAAACACAGAGGCGGCCATCATTCCCAAAAACATGTCGATGGTCGGGAACAGATCCACGCCTTGAACAAGAAAAACATTTCCTTAATTTCTGATTGAATGCATGACATTTTTAAGTGTTTTAAAAGGAAATGAAAGAATTTTTCTTATGAAAACTCTGCACTCTGCACCTAAAGGAATATATTTATACACAAAGACATAAACATTTTTGGGGGAAATACACATTCAGGAATATATTTATTTGTTTTAGAGGCATTAAAAGTCTAAATGGTAAACACAAACCAGCATAAACGCCTGTACAGTATACACAATATGTGTTTGTGTATGTGTGTGTGTGTGTGTGTGTGTGTGTGTATGTGTGTGTGTGTGTGTGTTGTATGGAATGCACATGCAGTAATATATTTATTTGTTTTAGAGCCATTCAAAGTCTAAACGGCATGAACGCCTGTATGCACAGTGCGATGTGTGTTTCTGAGTGTGTGTGTGTGTGTGTGTGTGTGTGTGTGTGTCTGACCTCCAGAGCAGATGACTCCAGGAGTAAACCAGCACGAGGCGTCTTTTCTGGGTCTGTATCCTCGAGGAAAGTGGATTTCTCGACCCAGGAAACGCACCATACCGGCCTCCATGTCGATGCTGACAGTAATCAATGCAAAGAAGTTACTATGGCAACAATAATACAACCCATTCTTTGAGTTAAAAATATATACAAACCTTAAAATACAACACAAACTCAAACTACAGCATTAAAAACGTCATGGTGTGGTCTTTAAACTCAACATTGTGATATTTCTCAACAAAACTTGAGTATATTTGAAGTTTAAATAAAAGCCTGTTTTGACTTTCTTTTACCTCACCTCATAAATCTATTTGCTTTTCTCTCTCTGTCCTCAGTGCTAATATACCTGTACGTAGGCTTTAATTCCCAGGATAGTCCGTCAGTATCCAGGATGACGTATTCCAGCAGAACTGCTCCGGACGCATCGGTTTTTATCGGATGACTGAAGCCCTGCAAAGAAAAGTAAGATATGTAGTAAGAGCTATCATTTTGATATTATGATGTTTGGTAATTTAATCATGTAATCAAGCTTGGAGTGTTCTGTTTGGATACAAAACATGTGAGTTAAATCAAAACAATAAGAAAAGAAAATACAAAATAAGAAAATGTATAAAGAAAATAAGAAAGATTTTATTTAACTTTTTTATGGTTATTTCATTTTTTGATGTTGTTATTGTTTTGTAAGAAGGGGCAGGTAAAATAAGATGTTCTTCTCCCTGCTCCTTTCCACCATGCGCTATAAAAGAATAAACAGTATAAGTGTACATGTTTTGTTTGAAAATAACTGCCAAGGAGGCGTGTGGCGCAGTGGGATAGTGCGTTGGTGTTGGGATAAGGGGCGCACAGGTTCAAACCCCACTGCATGTCGTTATGTCCCTGAGACACTTCACCCAAAATTGCTCCTGTGGGGATTTCCCACAGTATTGAGTATGTAAGTCGCTTTGTTCATTCTTACATATATCGTTGTTATAAAATATAAACCCTGTGTTGGACTCCTAATGGACAATTCCAACATACATAATCAAATTGAATGAGATGATAGCTATTTTTCCTGTAACTTCCTGTATATTTTCAATATCGTGTGTGTTATTCCCGCTCCTTTTCGTACCTGGAAGTCCAGGTTTCGGGTGTGTGTTGCCAGGTTTCTTCCTGACATCCAGACTCCAGATTCCCGAACACGATGCACTGCGTGAGCCACGAAGAGGACGGAGCTGTACACGGTGCCGAACAGAGGAGAAACCTGCAGGACACACACACACACACACACACACACACACACACACACACACACACACACACACACACACACACACACACACACACACACACACACACACATTTTTCTGTGTACCTACTTTTTCTTGGGAGTGGGAAGAGTGGGCAGAGTGTGAATTGTATGCTACGCCTAGGTTCCCCTAGACCGGGGGCGTAACACTGGGTCAAAGTTATGGGCCCAGGAAAATATTTCCCCAACAATCACCTGTTCAGGTTTCAGCGTCTTCGCCACCTCTCCTCTCTCCATTGCCTCCCTGTACGCCTCGTAGAAAGACCCCTGCTGAGAGTTGATGGTGATGGTCAGCACAGCGTCGTAGGCCCTCAGTAGTTTGCTGTTCCTCCTCAGAGCGGGGTAGGTGATGTTTCTGTACGGCAGGCTGTAGAGCAGGGTGTCGTAGGGAACAAACACTAGCGAGCCGTCGGTCAGCTGGAGGTCAAAGGCCGTCTCCAGGAGCTGCTTCTGGACGCCACCGCCCATCAGAGCAGAGTGCATGCAGAGGACCACAACTACAACACAACAGGGGGTCTTTAAAGGTCCCCTATGATACTGTTTTTCATCAATATATTACAGGTCTCAGATATATACAGAACCTCTCTCTGATTGGCTGAAACACCAAACAGATCATTGCAGCATCCCATAATCCCCTCTGTTTCAGCCCTGTTTCAAAAGTGCTGATTCTCTGTCTGTTACTTTAGATGAAAATAAGGAGCCCCTCCCCACGCCCCTCTGAGAGAGATTTGGTTACAAAGAACTCAATGGTGCTCTAGGAGGAGATTCAGGTGATAAGGTGTGGGGGGGGTTACCTTGGTTGGTGATTGGCTAATGGTTACACAAGACAAAAAAATCGTTATGACATCATAAAGTGGCCAAAATCTGATCAGCTCATTTTCAGACAGGTTTTTATAGAAATGGATCAGGACAAAAAGAGAGAGAATCTTTGTTCCTGAAACTTTCAGAGTCTCTTTCCACAGAGGGGACACATGGTGATGAAGAAGAGACATGAAGAAGAGGGGACACATGGTGATGTAGAAGAGACATGAAGAAGAGGGGACACATGTTGATGTAGAAGAGACATGAAGAAGAGGGGACACATGTTGATGTAGAAGAGACATGAAGAAGAGGGGACACATGTTGATGTAGAAGAGACATGAAGAAGAGGGGACACATGTTGATGTAGAAGAGACATGAAGAAGAGGGGACACATGTTGATGTAGAAGAGACATGAAGAAGAGGGGACACATGTTGATGTAGAAGAGACATGAAGAAGTGGATTTTGCATAATAGGTGACCTTCAACACTGAATAACTGACATGTTTAATCAAGGTTTATTTATTTAAAACAACAAGTAAGTAAACACATTCAAAAAGGAACAACTTGGGTTCCTTTTTGAGAGTCTCGTCACCAGTAAAACATTTGAACTCACCTCGAATTTCTCTCATCTTTCTAAGCTTGCTCAGAGTTCGTCGGATGCTGTGAGGCGTGTTTTCCAAAATACTGACCAACCTAACCGGAAAACCGTGACTCCCCAAGGAATCAGATACCTGTACGGTACAGAAAAAACACGCTGACTAGATGAAAACCATGAAGAAAACAGCCAAGAAGGGCAACATGAACAAAGTTAGAACAAATGAACACAAAACAATACAGACAGAGGAATACAGCTGTAAAACACAAATGAAATGGCACATTAAAGGTGGGGCTCGAGATCGCTAGAATTTGAAAATACACAACCGGAGAAAATCTGCCACTTCCTTACAGAGCCCCTCCTCCAACACACACGAACGCGCACATGACCAATGAGGGCACGAGATAAGTTTGTGCACAGATGGAAGGCTGACAGGCAGGTAGGCCATCCAGTTATTTTAGCCGGGCTGGCTCAGATGATTGGTCGTGCTTTTTACAGTACTACGGCTTCCACAGATGACATTTATTTATGGATATTTTTTGTCAAAGCACTTCAGATATTCATTGCTATCGGGATGTTAAGAGCATTCCATGGAATATAACAAAAAGTGTATCTCGAGCCGGTTTCTCAAACTTACCTACCCTACCTTTAACCGGTCAATATGCAAGTAAAAGAAACTATTATAACACATTAAAAACTGGCACAATTTTAAATGAGACTTCAATGTCCCTTCACATTGTTGGTTCCTCTGCCATCTAACACTTTTATTAGATTAGAAGACCATGACTCCCCAAGGAATCAGATACCTGTACAGTAGAGAAAACACACGCTGACTAGATGAAAACCATCAAATCAAACAAGAGAAAAGCAGAAAAAGAGAGCAGATTTAAAAAAAGATAGCTGCATTTTAGCCTACATGTTCGAGTAAAAACGTTGGTCGTGGCTTTACAATTAGATATCTTATGTCCCATCACTTTTTATATGTATTTCTGTTGCACCTATATGTTCACTTTGTTTTATGGGGTTTTATATTGTTGCATCGACTCAGTTGTCTTGTGTCTTATCTGTCAGTGAGAAACCATTATTTATTGTATTTGTATTATCATACCTTTTACCTCCTTGTGTCTATTAACCTGATACAATGTTATATGTTGCTGCATGTACCTTTAAAAGTTCTTAACAAATAATCTGAGGGGAATTTCTTGTTGTTTGATTTGAACTTGTGTCATTTTGTAAATTGAGCTGCACGTGTTGTATGAAAAGTACTATATCAATAAAGCTTTAGTGTTGCTTCCTCTTCCATCTAACACTTTAATTGGATTGCATTTATCTACTGTACTGAAAATGAGATATTCACACCTTGATGGCCGTCTCCACCCAGATGTCCTCTGAGGAAGCGATGATGGCGACGTTGGCCCACCTGAAGTAGTTGAAGACGCTGAGCAGAACCCAGCTGGGCCTCGGCATCGAGCGGGAAAACGTTGGGTGGCTCCGAACATCGTCCAGTTCGTATCCAACACAACCCCAAGAGAACAAGGCCTGCAGGAGGAGAGGAGAGGAGGGGGGAAGTAGTGGAGTACAAATACTTCGTTACTGTACTTAAGTACATTTTTCTGGTATCAGTACTATACTCCACTACTTATTTTTCTGACGACTTTTTACTTTGACTTCTTACATTTTGAACCCAAATACCTGTACTTTCTACTTCTTACATGTTGAACACAAATACCTGTACTTTCTACTTCTTACATGTTGAACACAAATACCTGTACTTTCTACTTCTTACATGTTGAACCCAAATACCTGTACTTTCTACTTCTTACATGTTGAACACAAATACCTGTACTTTCTACTTCTTACATGTTGAACACAAATACCTGTACTTTCTACTTCTTACATGTTGAACCCAAATACCTGTACTTTCTACTTCTTACATGTTGAACCCAAATACCTGTACTTTCTACTTCTTACATGTTGAACCCAAATACCTGTACTTTCTACTTCTTACATGTTGAACACAAATACCTGTACTTTCTACTTCTTACATGTTGAACCCAAATACCTGTACTTTCTACTTCTTACATGTTGAACACAAATACCTGTACTTTCTACTTCTTACATTTCCCAAACTGGCTGGTTCCTTTAGTTTGAATGTGTGTTTGGTGGCGTGATCATTATTATTTAGAGTCATTGCGTGCCTATTGATTTGAACACGATCCGTGTATCCATCATTTCCTGGTCTTCTCTAAAGAAGAGGGACCAATGAAAACGTTGTCATGTTGCCGTTGTTCAGCATGGAAACATTCATTAGCTAACAATGACATTATTGTTCTATTAATATAAAGGGAGGTCAGGTACTCTTTAAAACAGCTGCTAGTTATGGGTACTTTTTACTGAAGTACATTTCAAAGCCTCTTTACTTTTACTTGAGTAAAGAAGTTTAATCAGTACTTCTACTTTTACCAGAGTATTTTTAAACACGAGTATCTGTACTTCTACTTGAGTAAAGGATGTGTGTACTTTTGCCATGTCTGGAAAACACTCACATTTACACCTTAAGTTCCTCTAAAACACCTACTTTGTTCCAGCCTTTGCTCAGCATCGAAGCAGCATCACAGTATCCTGGATTTGATGGTCCAATATACGCTGAAGCCTTAGTGTGGAAACCCAGGAACTTTTCCAACGCCTTTGATGTCTCACATGGCTCCTACAATGTTACAATCAATACATCAATTAGGCCAGGGGTGTCAAACTCAAGGACCTCAATATATGTGGCCCGCAAGAGCTTGAAAATAATATAATATACAATACAATTGTTGAATATTTGCTTTCAATTATTTGCCCTATACTTCTGCTTTCAGACGTAGTTATTTATGAAGTTATTTTCAGAACTGATAATAATCCAATGTAGAGCCAATAATGTAATATAATACATTATTTAATGTATATTATATATTTATATAGTCTTAAAGTAACAACCGCCCCTTTGAGTGCAACCATAATGCCAATGTGGCCCGCGATGAAATTGAGTTTGACACCCCTGAATTAGGCAGTTTAAAGGTCACCTATCATGCTATTTTTAGGCTTATATTATGGGTCTCAGATATATAAAAATATATAAAAAACATGTCTATGATGTGTTTTTCTCAAAATACCAAACAGATCATGCATTTTAGAAATCCCTCATATCCCTCTATTTCAGCCCTGTTAGAAAAACGCGGATTTTGGAGGAGGCGGAGCTAATGCCTGCTCAGAATTACACGGCAGATTCAGCAAAATTCTGATTAAACGCCATCATGTTCCAAACCACATCAAGGATTATTTCTGAAACAGTATGGAGCTCAAAGGCTTTTTCTCTTACGGGTTTACCACAAGGTGAGTTCCTTTTTTTAATGTCCTGCTTTTTTACACATGCTCTCTCCAGTACAGGTTAGCTCTGAGTGTTAGCGATGCTAATGTAAACAAAGACCATATTACGTCCAAACACGTCAGGCATTTTTTCTGATAGCAACGTTTCTGATAGGGCCACATTTCAGATATTACGTCATATCGGACGCAAATCTGGATCAGCTCCGTTGTAGCCCCGTTTTTAGAGATTTGGGTACGGAGGAAAAGAGAGAGGGTTTCGTTTTCTAACACTTTGTGAGTCTCCTGACACACCGGGGACACGTATTCATATATAAAAGACATCAAAAAGTGCATTTTGCATGATAGGACACCTTTAATGCACATGACTTTCTGTCAGATGCTGATTTAAGCGTCGTACCTGCAGCACGGTGAAGTCGAAGGTGGCAGCGTAGGACAGGGAGCGGTCCTTGTTGATGCGGTTTACGGCGAGTTGTGCTGCCACATTAGGAAGAGCCTTTGCAAAGAGAGGGTCGCACCCCCATGGCCCCACAATCCCTACCCGGAAAAAGGATGCATGCACTGGGCAAGGAAGGAAACAAAGGAGGAGCAGGAGGAACCTCAGGAGGAAAGGAGGGAGCAGAGGAGAGGAAACAGAAGCTAAATGGTGGAAGTCAATGTCAGGAGGTGAGGAGAAGATGGAGGCACAACGCTGTGTTTGCATTTTAAAGTTTAAAACCTCCAGAGCTCACAGGATTTTGTAGGAAGATGATGTGAAGATGCTGCTTCCCTGGAAATGTGAAGGATGTGGAGAAAAGTGGAAGTGAGTTTAGCTTTTTTAGAGTTTATAAATCAGAAGCTATTGTCAAGAAGTCAGAGGTGGAAGAAGAAGCCAAGAAAGTCTATTTGGAAGTACTTCTAAAACTCAATGAAACTATAGTCTTATTCCTACATTTTTAATTCTAATTATGCATCTGTCGATTATCTTTTTTGAGGACTCTTACCGTGCATCAATGAGACGAACAGGTCTTGTTTCTTTCCGAGGAAAATTGGAGGCGATCATCCTCTTGTGTTTACATCCAAAAGGTAGAAAAGTTGTGCAGCAGGAAGCAAGTGAGTGTTACTGCACTATCAGGATGAATGAGTGTGTGTGTGTGTGTGTGTGTGTGTGTGTGTGTGTGTGTGTGTGTGTGTGTGTGTGTGTGTGTGTGTGTGTGTGTGTATGTGTGTGTGAGAGACGACCTACAACAAGCGTGTGACCTGTCCTGTCAGATTATATCTAATCCAATCAGGACCTCTGTCGATATAAGCCACACTGTCTGAGGTGAAGTGAAAATGATGATGTGTATAATAATAATATCAGATGTGTGTGTGTGTGTTGTACAACGTTGAAAACACAGGTTTTAACTGCCAGATCAGTCCAGTTAGACTTGAACATGTTTGATTTATGTTATATTTTGACAGCCTCATGGTCAGAGAGGAATGCAGCAGCAGCAGCGGTACACTGCGGTTTATATGAACACATGGTATTTATATCAGTTTTTACTGTAAGAAACAGAATCACTTTTGAATAACTCAAGGAACATGTTATCAGGCTGATCTCTGGATATCACTATCTTTCAAGTACTTTGAATCTTCGAAATAACAAAATAATAATAATAATAATGTCTCACAATGTTCGCGCATAAGACAAGAAAACAAACTTGGAAATTCTCTGAAATTAAAAAGGTACATATAAGAGAAATACACTCTTTACCAGTCACTTTTTTGCACTCTCATTTGCACTATGTACATCATATTATTTATATATATCCTGCTTACTTGAAGTAAACGGTTATTTTGTGTTTTTTTTTGTAATTATTGAGTGTTCTTGCATTTTAATGTGTGAGTGTTTTATACCTCAGGACTGTGGGAAACAGTATTTAGATCTTTCTGTGTGTACAAACATATTTTGAGATTGACAATAAAGTTGACTTTGACTTTGACCCTCCTATTGTCTTTGTTTCCCCCTTGCTTTAGTGTTCTCGGTCAAATGTGACCGGTCCTGTTTTGACTGCTATTACATTAACACAAAAACCATTAATCATCACCAAATTTCATTTAACACCCTTTCAAACTGTACATATTGTATCAGACTACTGGTATACATGAAAAACTGCAGTTAATATACAAAGAATAGACACTGAACATGTATTGTGTGTGCCAGGTGTGATCCATGTGGGGGGATGGGCACATAAGAGCGGGAAATGTGTCAAATTGATCTGTGTGTGTGTGTGTGTGTGTGTGTGTGTGTGTGTGTGTGTGTGTGTGTGTGCCAGGTGTGATTCACATGGGGGGATTGGGCACATAAGGGGGGGGAACACATCTAGAGTATGTATGTGTGTGTGTGTGTGTGTGTGTGTGTGTGTGTGTGTGTGCCAGGTGTGATTCACATGGGGGGATTGGGCACATAAGGGGGGAACACGTGTGTGTGTGTGTGTGTGTGTGTGTGTGGGTGTGGGTGTGGGTGTGGGTGGGTGTTTGTGTGTGTGTGTGTGTGTGTGTGTGTGTGTGTGTGTGTGTGTGTGTGTGTGTGTGTGTGGGTGGGTGTGGGTGTGGGTGGGTGTTTGTGTGTGTGTGTGTGTGTGTGTGTGTGTGTGTGTGTGTGTGTGTGTGTTTGTGTGCATGTTGTATCTGATCCGGATGGTGACTAATTCCTTTTCTTTATGGCGGGAACACCATGGGTGTCACAAAGTTGACTAAATCATCCAAAACTCAATGAAAGTGGTGATCAGCAATTGTATATGTTCAAATGTCTCCTGTGAAGGATATCATAAAGCCTTGATGCAATCGAATCTAAAACAAAAAAGTTATGATTGATGAAAGTAGTAAATCGGTCAGATTGGACCCGAAGACAACAGGAGGGTTAATGTAGGCTTTCTAGAAAAAAGTTGAATTTGCTTTAAGTTGATCAAGTCATAGATTTGTGAGGGGAAAGAATATCTGAAATCTCTGAGACAAGAATCACACATTTATGAGGGAAAAGAAACGTAGAAAATGGTGTCTTTGTCATCGCTTCACTTGGTCATGCATCGGTTGCAAGTATGTCCGTTTCCTCATATTTCCTTCTATGAAACACAGGACAGTTCTTCTCTGAAAGCTAGAGGGCAGCATGACACAGAAACTTCAGTCTGTCCTCTGTTGAAGTGTGTGGAGCTCTCTGGAAAAGCATGAATCTAAAAAAAAAAAAGCAGATATGTTTCCCTCTCTGCAGGGTGATAAAAAGTTACAAGGCGTTGCACAATGTGACATTGTGGCATTCGTGCAGAGGAAACGTCACTTTTAGCTATTTTTATTTCATCAGGCTCACCCTCTCCTTTGGGGTTCCTGTGACTCAAACATGCTTCACATTCAATGAGATTATCACAGTGTCAAGAAAAGTAAAGGTATCAATAATGTGATTTTCTCAAAGCATATACATGAGATTAAACTACTGCTGTGTGTTATGCATTTCTATAAGGAGGCCAAAGGTGACTTTTGGATTACTGTTTGTATGAGAAAGCTGTAACTTGACCCTACCAACATTATATAAAAACCATAACGAATCAGTCCAGATGTGCAGTCCTGACCTCTCCATTATTTCTGTAGTTCACATTTAGATACATGCTTTAACACTCTTTAAATCTTTAACATATGCACATTTAAAAACACTTTTGTGTGACAAAATGTTTGCTTAGGATAAGGATGTTTGACCAAAGTCATGGAGATGTTTGAGATGGTTTAACCCAGGGGGGTCAAACTCAAGGCCCGGGGGCCAAATCCAGCCTGCGACTTCCTTTTCTGTGGCCCCATAAGAGCTTGCAAAGAATATAATATGTTTATTATACGGCTACATGCTACTTTACAGAAGCACGTTGCCCATAAACTACATGTCCCACAATGCATCTGGAATTTGACTTTTTTCTCAGAATTTGACTTTTTATCTTCAAAATATGCTTTTTTTCTCAGAATTAAAAATGTTTTCTTCAAAATGTTACTTTTTTCTTCAAAATGTTACTTTTCCCCCAAAAAAATCACTTTTTTTTTCTTCAAATGTTCACTTTTTTTTCAGAATTTGGCTTTTCTTTTTAAACCATTTTGTGACATTCTTACTGACGAGACTTGCAATTATTTGCCCTGGACTTCTGCTTTCAGACGTAGATAATTATGAAGTTATTACCCTATCTGATAATAATCCAATGCAGAGACAATAATGTAATATAATACATTATTTAATATATATTAAATATTTGTATATGTATTTTTATATAGTCTTAAAGTTACAACCGGCCCTTTGAGTGCAACCATAATGCTGATAAGGCCCGTGATGAAATTGAGTTTGACACCCCTGGTTTAACCTGATTTAAATGTCACTCTCTAAGCCACTAAAAAATACCAAAAACGACTATTCTTTGTGTTTGTTTTGGTGTAAACTATATGTACACTTTGGTGTAAACTATGCCACCAAAAGACTGCTTTATTTTAAGAATCATGAGACTAAAAGATGGGGAAACATTGCAGTTTTTGGGGCATTAAACCTCTACCATGACCCTTTAAGTCATAAAATCTTTGCATTATCAAAGTAGAAACAACCTTAACTTAAGGTCTTTTAAAGTAGGTTATACTTTACAAAGTTTCTGACTACTCCAACTGTTAGTACGTTTAATTTTTTACATCAAAGTCAGTTTTTCTTCCTCGCACAGAGTTCATCCGCAGGTTACTGTACACATGTGGAGCGTCCTCTTATATCCAGGCGTTGACAGTCTCTATAAGCGACTCTTTGAATTGATCACAAGCTCGTTCTTTTCTCAATGGCGCTCATCTTTATGAAACGGCCACTTAGCGGTCACTGATGGAGGGGCCCCTCGTTCCCAAGACTGACCGGCACCAGAGGAGGCGCTGAAAAATATATTAAATACAAGTTTATGCAACATTACAGTCAAAATGTTGGTTGAAAGGTTCAAATCCCCCCCAAAAATCAGCATAATAGGGACCCTTTAAGCTCTGAGGGTGGGACAAAAATATAATAATGCAGGTTTTTGCAGTATTTCAGTCAAACGTTTGGTTATACTTGTTATTCTCACCAATCCAAACTCATCATAGGCTACTAGAAAGATAATAACATGTGAATAAATCTCTTTGCAACTCATTTTGATTCATGAGTAGGTCAGTTTTTAAGTTACACACTGCAACACTACAACAATTACTCTCCTAGTTTTCTTCTTTGACAGTACAGTACATAATGTGTGTTAATAGCAGTCGATTCCACATTGACTTGTGTTGAAACATCCATTCAGAGCCTTTCTTCTTTCAACCTCAGCCAGTTTGAAAATCTCCCTTATCTGATGAGGACTGTAATCTGACCGCACATGAAAGGAGGGACGCTGAAAAGTCAGAAATGCATAAAAAGCGGAGTGACAAGAATGAAAATGGATGAAGAAAATGACCCTGCCACCTAGAAACAACCACTAACCTAACCCTAACCAAGTCTTCACCCTAAAATTAATGATTCCCCTCATGGGGACCTCCAATATGTCCCCATAAGGCGAGGCGAGTCCCCTCACGTGATTGTGTAAACAGATTTAGGTCCCCACGAGGATAGTAATGCAAGGCCACACACACACACACACACACACACACACACACACACACACACACACACACACACACACACACACACACACACACACACACACACACACACACACACACACACACACACACACACACAGACACACACAGACACACACAGACAGAGAGACAGACAGACACAGACACACACACACACACACACACACACACACACACATCTGTCGTGTTTTAAGTCAACATCTCTCACAGAATCTCCTGTTCTGTGCTGGATGTGTTTGTAAAGTAAATAAATGAGTAATCGTGACTCATCCTCTGACTCCTTTCTGCCTGTTTATCTTGCAGAGACACAAAGATATAGAACCCTCTTACTGTAATGTTTCTAACCTGCACCTCTTTGGAGGAGACATTTATTAGCACACACAAACTGAGACTTTCTCCAAACACACGCACAAATCCTGTTTTTTTTTACAACCAATTTCCTCATGTTTGACTTTCCTTTTGGCTTATTAAGATGACTTTTGGATCAGATAGCGTCCGGGAGGCAGCGAGTTTAAGTGGCTGACTTTGTTGCTGTGGTTGCTGTTTATTTGTTATGGCAACTAGAAGATCCCTAAAACTGTTCTCTAATCTCACTCCTCCCATAACACTGCACTGAAACATGCAACCTTTGCTATTATGTAAAAACATGACATGTACAGTATGTGAAAGATCTTTTGGATCAGAGTATGATAAAGTGTAGCTACATCACATTATCTACAGAGGGTTCATGCTAAATATGTGTATGATTAAAACCCGAAACAAGCATGTTGAGATTGATATGAGGGACTAAAGGCCCGGACACACCAAGCCGATTTTGGCCGTCGGTGGGCGTCAGGCCGACGATGAGCGTCGACACGCCCTACTCAGATTGGTGTGTCCCGCACCGTCGTGTCTTTTCAGCCGTGCCGACGCCTTTTCGGCCAAAGGCAGTCGGCAAAAGAAATCACTCTGATTGGCTGTTCAGCTAGCGAATCAGTGCATGAGAAGCGAAACGGAAGTGAGGGACCCAAACAAACTATTAAGAAGGCAAATCTGAGATTTCATTTAACTCCAGCTCTCGACACAGGTTGGGGAAAGCCCCATGAGCTTCTCGCTGTAGAGTGAAAATGGAACGCACACGCTATGTGTTGTTTGTTTATATCACGCAGTCTGTTCTTCTTCTCTCGGTGTATCACGCAGTCTGTCTTCCGGTTGTTGCCTCTTTTGAATGACGAATACACACTACCGCCGCCTGCTGGTAAGGAGAGTTATTGCCACTCACGCATGCGCAGTTCGTACGTTCTACTTGGCCGTCGGCTGAAGTCTTTGCGGTGTGTTCCAGTGCAACACATGGCCAAGACGATAGGAGACGTGAGGCGACACAACAGTCGGGGGTCCGTCTGTGTGAGTTCTTTGGTGTCAGCTTGGTGTGTCCGGGCCTTAAAACAATTGAAAACACTGCAACTAAACAGCTTGATGTGGATTTCAGTGGTCATAGTAAATAATGTAATTGATTAGCTTTGATTCAAATGTAAAATCTTTTGGATCAGAGTATGATAAAGTGAAGTATGTCACATGATCTACAGATGTTTAATGCTCAAGAGGGCAAATACATTTTTATTAAAACCTGAAACAAGCATTTTTTTCTAGGAAGTCAGATTGATATGAGTGTCTAAAACTTAAGAAAACACTGCAACTAAACACCTTGATGTGGATTTTGAGGATTTTGAAATTAAGACACCCTACACATTATAAATACACATGTAAATAATGTTATTGATTAGCCTTGATTCAAATGTGAGTCATCCAAATCATAATGGCTTTCTATATAAGCTTTTAAATTGCAGTGTGTGTGGATTATCTTGAAATGTTCCAGTGGGTTTCAACACAATTTCTTTTATGATGAAATGAGCATTTACAAAAATCATTAGCTTATCTTTTAAAACATGATGCAAGCCCAAATAAAGGAAGAGGAGTACAGAGAGCAAATGATTAAATAAACTGATAAAGAAGTGAAGAGTTAGAGATTGGATTGTGACCAGAGTTTCCACATCAAAACGATGTAAGAGCATCTGTGTGGTGAAGATATGTTGATAAGTCCTTGGTATGAAGGTCCTGTGAAGTCTCAAGAAATGCAGCAACAAGCAGAGATGGCAAAAGTACACACATCCTTTACTCAAGTAGAAGTACAGATACTCGTGTTTAAAAATACTCTGGTAAAAGTAGAAGTACTGACAAGACTTTGAAATGTACTTAAGTAAAAAGTACCCATAACTAGCAGCTGTTTTAAAGAGTACCTGACCTCCCTTTATATTAATAGAACAATAATGTCATTGTTAGCTAATGAATGTTTCCATGCTGAACAACGGCAACATGACAACGTTTTCATTGGTCCCTCTTCTTTAGAGAAGACCAGGAAATGATGGATACACGGATCGTGTTCAAATCAATAGGCACGCAATGACTCTAAATAATAATGATCACGCCACCAAACACACATTCAAACTAAAGGAACCAGCCTGTTTGGGAAATGTGAGAAGTAGAAAGTACAGGTATTTGTGTTCAACATGTAAGAAGTAGAAAGTACAGGTATTTGGGTTCAACATGTAAGAAGTAGAAAGTACAGGTATTTGGGTTCAACATGTGAGAAGTAGAAAGTACAGGTATTTGTGTTCAACATGTAAGAAGTAGAAAGTACAGGTATTTGTGTTCAACATGTAAGAAGTAGAAAGTACAGGTATTTGTGTTCAACATGTAAGAAGTAGAAAGTACAGGTATTTGGGTTCAACATGTAAGAAGTAGAAAGTACAGTATTTGTGTTCAACATGTAAGAAGTAGAAAGTACAGGTATTTGTGTTCAACATGTAAGAAGTAGAAAGTACAGGTATTTGTGTTCAACATGTAAGAAGTAGAAAGTACAGGTATTTGGGTTCAAAATGTAAGAAGTAGAAAGTACAGGTATTTGTGTTCAAAATGTAAGAAGTAGAAAGTACAGGTATTTGTGTTCAAAATGTAAGAAGTAGAAAGTACAGGTATTTGGGTTCAACATGTAAGAAGTAGAAAGTACAGGTATTTGTGTTCAACATGTAAGAAGTAGAAAGTACAGGTATTTGGGTTCAACATGTAAGAAGTAGAAAGTACAGGTATTTGGGTTCAACATGTAAGAAGTAGAAAGTACAGGTATTTGTGTTCAACATGTAAGAAGTAGAAAGTACAGGTATTTGTGTTCAACATGTAAGAAGTAGAAAGTACAGGTATTTGTGTTCAACATGTAAGAAGTAGAAAGTACAGTATTTGGGTTCAACATGTAAGAAGTAGAAAGTACAGGTATTTGTGTTCAACATGTAAGAAGTAGAAAGTACAGGTATTTGTGTTCAACATGTAAGAAGTAGAAAGTACAGGTATTTGTGTTCAACATGTAAGAAGTAGAAAGTACAGGTATTTGTGTTCAACATGTAAGAAGTAGAAAGTACAGGTATTTGGGTTCAACATGTAAGAAGTAGAAAGTACAGGTATTTGTGTTCAACATGTAAGAAGTAGAAAGTACAGGTATTTGTGTTCAACATGTAAGAAGTAGAAAGTCCAGGTATTGGGTTCAAAATGTAAGAAGTAGAAAGTACAGGTATTTGTGTTCAAAATGTAAGAAGTAGAAAGTACAGGTATTTGTGTTCAAAATGTAAGAAGTAGAAAGTACAGGTATTTGGGTTCAACATGTAAGAAGTAGAAAGTACAGGTATTTGTGTTCAACATGTAAGAAGTAGAAAAGTACAGGTATTTGGGTTCAAAATGTAAGAAGTAGAAAGTACAGGTATTGTGTTCAAAATGTAAGAAGTAGAAAGTACAGGTATTTGTGTTCAACATGTAAGAAGTAGAAAGTACAGGTATTTGGGTTCAAAATGTAAGAAGTAGAAAGTACAGGTATTTGGGTTCAACATGTAAGAAGTAGAAAGTACAGGTATTTGTGTTCAAAATGTAAGAAGTAGAAAGTACAGGTATTTGGGTTCAAAATGTAAGAAGTAGAAAGTACAGGTATTTGTGTTCAACATGTAAGAAGTAGAAAGTACAGGTATTTGGGTTCAACATGTAAGAAGTAGAAAGTACAGGTATTTGGGTTCAACATGTAAGAAGTAGAAAGTACAGGTATTTGGGTTCACAATGTAAGAAGTAGAAAGTACAGGTATTTGTGTTCAACATGTAAGAAGTAGAAAGTACAGGTATTTGTGTTCAACATGGAAGAAGTAGAAAGTACAGGTATTTGTGTTCAACATGTAAGAAGTAGAAAGTACAGGTATTTGTGTTCAACATGGAAGAAGTAGAAAGTACAGGTATTTGGGTTCAAAATGTAAGAAGTAGAAAGTACAGGTATTTGGGTTCAACATGTAAGAAGTAGAAAGTACAGGTATTTGTGTTCAACATGTAAGAAGTAGAAAGTACAGGTATTTCTGTTCAACATGTAAGAAGTAGAAAGTACAGGTATTTGTGTTCAACATGTAAGAAGTAGAAAGTACAGGTATTTGTCTTCAACATGTAAGAAGTAGAAAGTACAGGTAATTGTGTTCAACATGTAAGAAGTAGAAAGTACAGGTATTTGTGTTCAAAATGTGAGAAGTAGAAAGTACAGGTATTTCTGTTCAACATGTAAGAAGTAGAAAGTACAGGTATTTGTGTTCAACATGTAGAAGTAGAAAGTACAGGATTTGTCTTCAAAATAAGAAGTAAGTTCAACAGGTAAAGGTGTTGTGTTCAACATGTAAGAAGTAGAAAGTACAGGTGTTTGTGTTCAACATGTAAGAGTAGAAGTACAGGTATTGTGTTCAACATGAAGAAGTAGCAAAGTACAGGTATTTGTGTTCAAATGTAAGAAGTAGAAAGTACAGGTATTTGGGTTCAAAATGTAAGAAGTAGAAAGTACAGGTATTTGTGTTCAACATGTAAGAAGTAGAAAGTACAGGTATTTGTCTTCAAAATGTAAGAAGTAGAAAGTACAGGTATTTGTGTTCAACATGTAAGAAGTAGAAAGTACAGGTGTTTGTGTTCAACATGTAAGAAGTAGAAAGTACAGGTATTTGTGTTCAACATGTAAGAAGTAGAAAGTACAGGTATTTGTGTTCAAAATGTAAGAAGTAGAAAGTACAGGTATTTGTGTTCAAAATGTAAGAAGTAGAAAGTACAGGTATTTGGGTTCAAAATGTAAGAAGTAGAAAGTACAGGTATTTGTAAGAAGTCAAAGTAAAAAGTCGTCAGAAAAATAAGTAGTGGAGTAAAGTACTATAGTAGTAGAGGCGGAGAGGAGTGAGGGAAAAGGGAGGGAGAGGAGAGGGAGGCTAAAAGGGTGATCCACTGGGAGCCCTGAGGCCAAAAATAGACCTCAGATATTCTTCATGCTTAACTCTGTGCTGCCAGACCTTTAGTGGGAAATGAGAGGAAGAGGCTAAAAGGCCAAAAGTAAGATTAAAGGTGGAGAGCGAGACAGGAAGCAGTTAAATATGATGTATGAAAGAGCTCTGAAGACACAACAATTCTTACTATTATTGTTTTCTGCTCCAGATTAGTAACACCTCTTCTTTATCCTATGGCAATTGTCATCTACTGATGAAGATGATGGTTACAGAACACTATTAAATGGACTTCTTGTCATGTCAACAATTCGTTTTTTGACCATAAACCTGACCAAACAAACTTTACCAAGTACATTTGGGTGATTTGAAAGCTTGTTTTTGTCTTATCGAGTCGTGGAAGTCTTTATTATCTAAATGCAACACAATAGGAAGTCTTTCAAGCCTCTGATTGCTGCGTTCAATATCAAAACACCTAGCTTTAAATGTCCTTCTTGCCATCGTACAGTCTTAAATAACTCCATTATTGAGATTAAGATTAAAGGTGGAGAGCATACCTCTTATTTATCCTATGAAAACCTGCAATTGTCATCTGATAAAGATAATGGCTACAGAACACATAATATAGGGACTTCCTGGTGAAATTCCCACGTCAACAATTCGTTTTTTGACCATAATCCTGACCAAACAAACTTTACCAAGTACATTTGGGGGATTGTAAAGAAGTCACATGGGTTGTTTTTGTCTTATAGAGTTGAGGAAGTCTTTATAAGCTAAATGCAACACAATAGGAAGTAATTCAAGCCTCTGATTGCTGAATTAAATATTAAAAAAACCTGGCTTTAAATGTCCTTTCTGCCATTGTAAAGTCTTAAGAAACTACACTTTTGAATTGAGTTCTCACATGGACTGAAGTCATTTAAATTGACTTAAAGTGGGTTAAACAGTGTTTTCCATACTGCTAGATGTGTCAGTGGTTCTTTGAAATCTTTTTGAAAGACTTGAACTTAGAGCTTCTAATTTGTTTGCTATTTTTAAATCCTCTACTAAAGCCTACAGCGGTTCCCAACCTTTTTCGACTCAGGGCCCACTTACAGTAAGAATCAAAAATGTTTTCGCAGCCCACATTCAACCATAAACAATACGGAGGCTAAACAAAGTTCTGATTGGTCAATTCAGATCATGTGACACGTTGTCAATCCAGTAGAACAGACCGCTGTCGAGGACTGTAAAAACCGTTGCTAAGGAGGATCGAGAAAGAGAAAGGAAAAGAGGTTCAAATAAAGAAAATCTTAATAATGAAAATGTTTTCACACAAATCATAATGTTTTGCAAATGAATTGCCGGCAAATATTGAATTTACATTTACACCCTTTAATATTTTATTTGGGCTTTTAGATGAAGACACAAGACGCACACAGTTAATAAATATAACTATTCTTCTGGCTAATATACATATTTTTAAAAGTCAATCAAGGAGTAATCTTAATTTAAGGTGTTTGAAGAGTAGATTAAAAATACAATTTCTTTTGGAAAACATTATTGCCACAATAAAATCAAAGGGTGGCTCAACACGCCATGACATGGGAAATAATGAGCTCTACCGAAGAGTGGGATGAAAGGAACAATACATATGCTTGCCATGTTGTGTTTTTGGTGGTGTTTGATTGTCAACCTATTTTTGTTTGTGAAATGTTGAAGTGATCCTACCTATCTTTATTTCTTCTGTTTTTGTTTAGTTATTGTCTGAGATGGGAATGTCATCTCCTATTATGTTATTGTTATGTCCATGTTTGTGTCTTCAGCCTGTACAAAAAAAAAAAAAAATTGGCGGCCCACTTGCGATGCCTTTGCAGACCACTAGGGGGCCGCGGCCCACAGGTTCGGAACCGCTGCTCTACTAACATGAATGCCCTCTAGTGGCCTCTTTATCTGTCACAGGGAATCACCTGACTCATCAACATCTGCACACGTCCCTTGCATCCTCGGTATGTAATGTCACTTTGTATTTAAGCACTATTAATGGCTCTGTGTGCAGTTTAAGGGAAATATTTTTCGGCCCATATTTAGTTGTGTTTCCCAGCTAGCTTGTGAACCAGGCTGTATTTAGTTGGGCTCTTCTTGGGTATATTTAAATTGTTGTTTTTGGTTAGGCATCAGAGTTGGTTTTGGAGCAATTTGTCCTGCTGTTTGGTGCTTTACAATACACACGAGAGGAGAAAATACAAAATAAAAGCCGTGTCAAGAAACATACATATTGTTTAGGTGAGAGAATCAATGAAATATGTCAAACAAGGTAGAAATAATTAAATAAAAATACGTATAAAATAGTCTTATATCTGCTTTTAAATGAACAAGTTGACCAGTTTGTAGCTTAAATGTGTGAAATATTGAGCAAGAAATGTGCAAAAGTTCACCGTATGAAGGGATAGACAATATGTGCAATGTACAGTCATGAAAACAACATGTTTCTGGAGCTCTTAATGTCCCTTTCAATGTCATAAAAAGTGTTTTCTTTGCAGATTCGAACCATCAAGCCCTAATATATTTGATTTTTATCATCAATACGCAGCGTTGTCCGTTAACAGCAGCGTTTAGTATCTGGTCTTGAGCTGAAAGCAGACATTTGTTTTACGTCTGGACACACACTGATAATCTCTCATCTGTCTGACTGTCACACACACTTTTCTGTCAACACTTCAACACGGAGACAGTTGACATTCATTCTCTGTCTTCTGTTACATTTATTTTACGTTTTGTTTTACATCGTAAAGTCCTAATTCTTCTTGAAACCTTTTGTGTCTCTCTCCAGTTTCAAAGGTCTTGACTTAATCCCAGACGAGATGTTAACTTCCTGTTGCCTCCTACAGATAAAAGACTGAAGCACACACAACACACACACACACACACACACACACACACACACACACACACACACACACACACACACACACACACACACACACACACACACACACACACACACACACACACACACACACACACACACACACACACACACACACACACACACACACACACACACACACACACACACAGCTGGTTTCTGTCCTCCACACATTGCTCAGGGTGGTTCTCTGTTGATAAGATGACCTCCTCTGCTCCATCATTAGCTTGTTAAAACATGTCCTCGTCTGTTTTGTTTTTAAAGGTGTCGTCTTTTATACAAAGGGAAGGTTTACTGAAGCACACGTTAAAGAAGAGGCGTCTGGATAACAGATGAGAGAATCCTTTGAACTGCAAGCTGAGATATTACTCCTTGGTTCATATATTATGATATATTTAAGCAAGTAGTTCTGGAGAGAGCTTTCGCACCTGTGGCCACTAACGGTCATCATTTCTCTGCTTTGTTTCAAGACCCGCATCAGAAAGCTTTTGAATGGGGGTACTTTTCCAGTTGGTCTACCTGCTCTTCACGTCGCTCTGCATGTCGTCACTTAGGTGCTCTCTGGAGATAGGCACTGCTCAATCCACTCCTCCATAGTAAGGCCACCCCGGAGGTCGAAGTTAACCTTAAATGCTTCCATCTTAAGCTTTGTTTGTTAGTTAGTTTCGTAACGGACGTAATGTAACAGCTGCAACGGTTGTAGCTGTTTCTCAGACGCGGAGGGATACTTACTTGTTGTGAAAAGTAACTACAATTCTACCCGTGATATACGCTCATTATATCACGGGTAAGGACCAATCAGATTGCTTGATTTGACTTGTCCGTTTTATAAAATGTTATATTTATCTACTTATCCTAGTGTAGTCTTGCAGTCACACCGGTTACACATTTTTGTCTTTAAAAAGGACAGGGAGCACTAAATGTACATTTTGATTAGAAAACATTGACTTAATAGTGTTTTTTTCTGATTTACGGATTGCTTTTTTTATTGACTTTTCCTCAGTTTTACCTGTGAAGCGTGCTATGTTGTGAACTACACTTCCCATGTGCATGAATAAGCAAAATTGAGCACTATTTTGTGTCATTTTAAGTTCTGACGTTTCCCTTTTGGTCTGACATTTGACCTGATAAGTCAAAAAGCGTAATACCTTCCTGACTTGCAGTGAATTTCTTTCTCATTATTAGATGTTTTTAGCCTTTTTTTTTATCTGTGCATAATGTCATGTCTCGACTGCATGACATATATTATTAAATAACAATATGCTGCAGGATTTGACATTATGGAGCAACGTCAATGCCATTTAAATCAACGTACTTTCAAACCTTAATCCAGAAGTTCCCTTGTGCGCTCCTTCTAACCAAAAAAGGGAACATTTAGTGGAGTTCATTTTCTAAATCTGGCCTTATAAATGTCACATTAACTCTCAATAAAACACAACTGACAATAAACGTCCAGATTTCTGGCTGCTTTTCAATGAAAAAAAGGGGAGGAAAAGCAGCATTCATGCATCAGAGAGTGCAGTTTATCCAGCGTCACACAGGAAGCAGGTCTTTAGGAGCGACATGTGTGGGAAGTTTGAAAGAAAACACAAGAGGAAATTAGACCTAAAGTAGCTGGAAATTGTGGGAAAAATCTCAATTTTCGTCACACAGCGAGCCGAGTTTTTATCTCCCATCTTTTTCCAGACCTTTGATGGAGCCCTGCTGCTTTTAAAGGTCAAAGGGTCACAAAGGTCACGGGTCAGGGTCAGCACACAATATTTAGTGTGTGTGCGTGTGTGTGTGTGTGTGTGTGTGTGTGTGTGTGTGTGTGTGTGTGTGTGTGTGTGTGTGTGTGTGTGTGTGTGTGTGTGTGTGTGTGTGTGTGTTTTAAAAAGGGTTAGAGTGGCGGTTCAGTGACCGAGAAACAAATGCCAGATGCCGAGGAATTTTGTCTTTACTGGGAATTTTTGAGTGGGTCACTGAGAGGAGAGGTCATGAGAACAGCAGAAAAAACACACACACACACACACACACACACACACACACACGTTTTTAGATGTTGACCCATGATTATAAACCAGTATATGTTGGGTTTACTGGTTACTTTCTTTCCTGCAAGTCCATCATCTCTTGGAGCTGTGACTCGCCCACAAAATCATTATTGTTGGGAAAAAGACCTCTGGATCAACATTAACTCCACAAAATACTAACATTTTCCACACATTAAACAATTGAAATGACATACCCCTCAGTCTGAGAGCCATTAAAGCTGCTTTTACACCTTAGTTTCATTATTTGTGCTGAGATTAAGTGGAAACATTTTCACAATTACAGGCAATGTAAGGCTAGTAAATGAGTCTCATTGTGACATGGCTTCAAAAGTATGTTATGTGATGGAGAATTTGAATGAAGGGATTTAAAACCCATTTAACCAGAGCTTCTGTTCATTTAGGAGAACTTTAATGGTCTCTGGTGTTCATAATCATACCAGATAAAACACACAAATAAATGGTGAAAATGGAAGGTAGTAACTCTAATTATGTGAATAAAAAACCCCTCTTCTTGCTGGTGTGTGCATGGGTGACACAAATAAAATAAAACAATAGGCATCATAGAAAGTCCTGATTTAAGCACATTTTGAATGAAAATGAAGACGAAATATAAAAAAAGATTCTGGTCACTTTATTAAAACCCAATTTAAAAATAGTACAGCTCACTTCCACTTGTCCTTGCTTTGTTTTGTTACTAGAGGCTTCCCTTCCGGCTGTCAAAAGGCAGCATTTTTCTCGGGGGAAGAGCCTTGAACGAGTTCGATTTGGGGTCGTTTCCTGTTTTGGTTCAGACTATTTTCTTACCAAGTCAGCAAGAGAGAAGATGGAGACTCGCTGTGCATTTATTTGGTATCAGCCAAGTTGAAATCTGCCATTGTTCTCACATGAATGAACAACTTTCAACCCAATTAAAAAACGTGTCTATTTGCAAAAACGTCAATTACAAGCAGGACATAACAAACAACGTGTTCTGTCCTTTTAATTGTCTCGTTAATTCTTTACCGTTGATGTATTAAGAGTGATTTTTCAGCCTCAAGAAAACGGAGGCATGGGTCAGTTTGCAGTAAACCCGTATTTCTGACACACTCACTGTCCTTTGTTGGTAAAGTTTCTGACACAATACATCGGTTTTTGTATCAGTCGGTTCCCTCTGAGCTGCATCAGAAGGTCCCGTTGACCCTTTGTCCAAAACACAGAGAGCAGCTGAGTCTGCAGAAAGCTGTGTCTTCATCTCTCTCACGAGGACTCTTTAAAACGCTTCGATCACCACAGAGGCTCTTCAGTTCTCAAACGGAGGTCTTTGTATTTCCATAGAAGCTCTTATCTTCGTGATGTTTCTGTTCGATCAGAGGGCGGAGGATGATGATTTGACTTTGGAGGAGAGGACCTGCCTGAACCTCCTCTTCAGCTCCTGCATGTTGGGAGATTTAGGTCTGGCTAGATGAAGGCCTCCTCTTCGTTTCTCACCGTTACCCCCTCCTCGAATCACCTAGAAAACAGAGAGACCAGTGACTTGAAGAAAATATATTGTTTATTTTGCATAAGCAGCTCCAAACCTGCTTTTTCACCTTTAAATATCTATTTAATTTCTGTTTTCTTTCTTATTTTTCTTCGTTTGTATTAAAACTCAACTTTAAAGCTGCATCAGATGTTTATTGGACTCTACACAGCAATGATAGTATGTGTAGTTTTCTCACACCCTGGAAACAACATGCATAAGAAGTTCAAAACGTACTCTTATTTTAAATTATGTTGTATGTTTTTGTACTTATTTCATTTGTAAACTCCACTGTCAATACAACTCAATCTACTCGAGAAACAATTGTTAAAAAGTACATTTTAAAGCTGCATTTAATCCTTTTTTAGACTCATCACACAACATTTCTAACAAAAACAACCAATAACCAACATTTTCATTCATTTTGAGTCATTGTTATGCCACCAAATGAACATATCTCCAATTTAAAATCTCCTTTTAGCTGCATTGTTGGTCTCCTCCATCTCTTCCAGAGAATATCTGTCTCTTTAGTTGCTCCATTGTGTTCACAAGCCTTGTATGTGCCTATGTTTAATGCTAGTAGGGTAGCATTTAGTTAGCATATTGGACTTTTTTCTTGCAGGCAGCCGTTGGAAACCAGAGCCGAAAAAACTAAACACTGAGTGACAAGATGCTAATAAGTAGAACTGAATATATATGTTAATTTAACAATGATTGATTGTTGCAGCTTTAAAGCACCTAATCAGTTGAGCTTGGTTTGAGAACCTGCACACCAGAAAAGGAAAGAGACCAAACACAGTTGCATGTAATGAGACTTGTATCAGAAAAACAAATATACCGCACAGACTCATTTCAGCTTTCTGACCCAAACATAACAAACATAGCATTTTCTGGTGACACTGGGCATCAGTGGGAAAATGTCTGTAATCATAATTCCCACAGGAAGGGAAAATTCCCTAAAGTTCAGTGACTTTAAAGTGAAAGTGAAAAAAGATTTCTGCAGACCCAAATAAAGCTGTCCTTTCTTAACCTTAAAGAGGCCCTGTTATGCTGTTTGGGGTTTTCTCTTCTATGTAGTGTGTTCTATAGGTTTTAGTGCATGTAAACACCAACACATTGTACATGATGGGCTAAGGGGCGGGACATCTCTAAGCCGTTGACCAATCACAACAGAGCCGGTCAGCTAACCAATCAGATGAGAAAAATAAAGAGCTTTTTGAACGTTAAAGCATGGAGACATGTCACAGCAGAGACACTACATACTGATATACACCTGAACATCAGCAGGAGAGGACTCTTTAAAGTAGAGACACTACATACTGATATACACCTGAACATCAGCAGGAGAGGACTCTTTAAAGTAGAGACACTACATACTGATATACACCTGAACATCAGCAGGAGAGGACTCTTTAAAGTAGAGACACTACATACTGATATACACCTGAACATCAGCAGGAGAGGACTCTTTAAAGTAGAGACACTACATACTGATATACACCTGAACATCAGCAGGAGAGGACTCTTTAAAGTAGAGACACTACATACTGATATACACCTGAACATCAGCAGGAGAGGACTCTTTAAAGTAGAGACACTACATACTGATATACACCTGAACATCAGCAGGAGAGGACTCTTTAAAGTAGATACACTACATACTGATATACACCTGAACATCAGCAGGAGAGGACTCTTTAAAGTAGAGACACTACATACTGATATACACCTGAACATCAGCAGGAGAGGACTCTTTAAAGTAGAGACACTACATACTGATATACACCTGAACATCAGCAGGAGAGGACTCTTTAAAGTAGAGACACTACATACTGATATACACCTGAACATCAGCAGGAGAGGACTCTTTAAAGTAGAGACACTACATACTGATATACACCTGAACATCAGCAGGAGAGGACTCTTTAAAGCTGACTAATAAACGACAGTAAAAAGTTCTCACCTCCTGACAGAGATGCAGGAAGGCAGCGTGAACTCCCTCGTGGTTTTCTCTCGCCGACGCCTCGAAGTAAACTCCTCCTGTGAGCAGAGTTTATCTCAGATAACATTCCTGCTTCATTAGGCAGCATGCAGGATATAGTTCACATGTATAGAGGTGTGTGTGTGTGTGTGTGTGTGTGTGTGTGTGTGTGTGTGTGTGTGTGTGTGTCCCACTGTAAGTTTGTCCTTGCTTTTTGAATTACTTTTCTACAAATTGGTTGCTTTAGGTGATTTTGTCTTTTGAGTATCACCACCAGCAACGTGTACTCAAAATATCAAACGCAAAATGGCTCGTAATGCAAAAGGAATTGTATAGATTGTTCAATTTAGATTATCCTTATCCATTAGTCAACTGGATTTAATACATCCCTCAAATAATTTAAAGTCATACGATGTACATAGAGATCTCTTTTTCTAAAAAAGATAGTAGTATAATGTAGCATTAAAGTAAAATAATAAAGTCAAAGTACTTAAACACAGTAATTGAAAAAAATGTACTTAGTTTTGATACCAAGTTCCCATCAGCAAAAACATGTTGGTTTGCTATCCTGGCTCCAACATGGTGGAATGAGCTCCCCATTGACATCAGGACAGCAGAAAGCCTACACATCTTCCGGCGCAGACTGAAAACTCATCTCTTTCAACTCCACTTCGAGCAATAACAATACTAACAAAGCACTTATAAACTAACAAAGGACCGGCTTATCTAAAGCTAGTTGAGTAGCACTTGAAATGTTTCGGCTCCATGAAACCTGATGTACTTATATGATTCTGTTTTCTTCTAGTTTGTATCTTGTTGGTCGAATGCACTTATTGTAAGTCGCTTTGGATACAAGCCTCAGCTAAATGTAATGCAATGTAATGCAATGTAATGTAATGTAATGTAATGTAATGTAATGTAATGCAATGTAATGTAATGTAATGTAATGTAATGTAATGCAATGTAATGTAATGTAATGTAATGTAATGTAATGTAATGCAATACCATCACTCGCATAAGAAACTCTTCAAAAGTGTATGAAGATTTTGCATAACTTGTAACTGTACCAAAAATACTTTTACTAAAGGTTATCTGTGTAAATATGATACTGCGTTTAACACATTAGAAATGGTGTGATGTCTTTGGGAAAACCACTACTAGAGGAATGAGAAAAGATGAGAGAAGAGTGACCACATATCATAAAAACAAAAAGAGGCAAAGTACATAAAACATTATTTGTTCCCACCTAGCGAAGAAGCTAACGTCTCGCCTTCGTCTGCCGGCACTTGTCTGGCTCTGAGTAGATCGCTCTTGTTTCCAACCTGATTACAGATTACAGGACAGAGCAGATAGAGGGGATTAGGGTCAGGAGGTAACACTTATTATCAGTTTAAGACCTGAGTGAAGCAACTGTCTACCAGCAGTAAATCCAAACAGCAACAATAAACAGACTTCCTGTACAAGTTCACCAACATTTTAGATATATTTTGCATTCTTTTACATGCTTTTTGGCAGGTGCACTGACCAGTATAACGGGGATATTTCCAGAGGGGTGTATGCGTCTGACGTGTTGGTAAAGCGGCTGAATGGTGCGGTAGCTGTTGTGATCCGTGATGGAGAACACCAGCACGTATCCATCCGCCCAGTAAATAGACCTGGAATTTCAATGCAAGGCTTTATTGTCATTAGCACATTACAGTGTAGATATGGCAAAGAAAGACTGAAGTCACAGGCTCCTCTAACACGTAACATGAATATCAACTTAAAGGGGACCTATCATGCAAAATGCACTTTTGTACGTCTTTTATACATGAATATGTGTCCCCGGTGTTCCAGGGAACTCACCAAGTGTCAGAAAACACAACCCTCTCTATTTTCCTCCATACCCAAATCTCTAAAAAAGGGGCTGCAACGGATCTGATAAAAACTGATCCAGATTTGAACACTGTCCTGACGTCAGGACGGTGGCGCTACGGCTATTGGGCCAACTCCACCAATCAGGAGGAGACAGCCACGGCCATTGCCGTTCGAAAGCGCTGGAGACGCTGTAGTACATATGCCAGGCCTGTAGGTGGTGCTGTTCTTACAGAATCAGCCCTTGCAAAAACAGAGCTAACATTTTTCAAATTGAGCGAAATGAGGCATGGCTAAAATGCATGATCTGTTTGTTATTTTGAAAAAAAAAAGTATAAATATGCCTTATATAGGTATGGTCCTACACTATATTATTCAAATATAGCATGATAGGTCCACTTTAACACAACAAGTAAGGCAATTTGTTTGGTAGATGACTATGTTGTAACAATGCTTTTTGACAATAAATCTTATACCGTTGGAAAGCCTGTTTTCTTACCTTTCCAATTGTTGCCAATATGTCTGTATTTATCAGACTTCAATCATCCAATCCACCAAACAACACCAAACAACAGAAGCAGCAACAAAAAGCTGTTTGGCATTGGCAGAGGAGATTTGATTCACATGTTTCATGGGCGCACCCCACATACTCAGCTCTGCTGCTCATCCATCAAATGCTTGTTCTTCACAAATGTGGTACCATTGGAAAGGTAAGAAAACAGGCTTTCCTACGGTATAAGATTTATTGCCAAGAAGCATTGTTACAACATAGAAATCATAAACACAAATTGCCTTACTTTTTGTGTTAAGTTATATAGGACATAGAACAAATAAAACAGATAAAATAGTGCAAGAGAATGTTTTGAGACGTGCAAGTAAATACAAATAAAATAGCAATAGTGCAAGAAGAGTCAATATACAAGTAAATGTACAGATGAATCTTTATGGATGTTCTTTAAAAAGTACAGGTATTGTACATTTATCACAGAAGTCACTTAATTTAGTTGTTTATTGAATGTTTATAGTAATGAATCGTACCTGTTGATCTGCTCCTGACAGTAAAGGCCTTCAGCATCATCCTGAAGAAATGAAAAAGATTTAAAAACTACTCTTGGGGATGGACACTGACTTCCTGTTTTTAAACACTTCCTCATTCCTCTGAGCTAAAGCGGACTGAGCTCAGCACAAACAATCAATCACTGTTTAACTGGCAGAGTATAAGCATAGTGTCTCCTCCAGACATTACACCACTAAACGATCTTTTCCCAACCTCAAACAACTACTTTTTTAGTGGCCTGTATTTAAAAAAGACTGCTGAAGTGTGCACAACTATCCAAATTCATCGAAATGCATCAACCCAAGCAGCTTGAACGTCCATATTATCCAACTTAGACCCTTTTCATCCCCATGTTAAGGGACTAAGTGACAAAAGGGGACAACAATTCTTGAAATTGGTTCCAGCAGTCGCAGAAATGGCTGCATTTTAATCCTAATTCTGCACCGTCAGTGTATGTCCTCATTAAAAGCTGCTGGTTTTTGCCATTTAGCGGTTCAAATTGTTGGTTTAAGTGTGTGAAAAAAGATAGGAAAGTACCTTTTTCTGTACCCTTTAGCTTGATCTGAACACAAGTCTTGTTTCAAGGGGAGAAATTGTTCTAAAAGTCTTGGTGGAAAGTGCCGGTTTTGTCTAATTATGTCTGAATATTTAGCTGGATGGACGCTGAAACAAACTCAAAAATGTATGTCACCATTAATCTCTTAAAAACACAAAGATAAGGGGAAAAGTCTCATTAAAAGCTGCTGGTTTTTGCCATTTAGCGGGTGAAATTGTTATTTTAAGTGTGTGAAAAAGGACCTTACAGAGAAAATATATTTAGTTTTCTGTACCCTTTAGCTTGATCTGATGTGTTTTTTTCAAAAAGTCTTGTTTGAAGGGGAAACATGTGTTCTGAATTCTTGGTGGAAAGTGCCAGTTTTGTCTAATTATGTTTATATTTAGCTGGATGGACACTAGACCAAAAGTCAAAAATGTATGTCACCATAAATCTCTTGTGTCCAGGTGGAACATTCCAGAGTTCCCTTTAAAGTGAGTTAACAGGTGGTTTTCAGACTTTACTGACAAATGTGTGTTTATGGACACACAGCAGCTGGTTTGACATTTTGACTCCAGACCCTCCAGACCACCCAGTCCTCAGCTCAGGATGGGCCGTTCCTTTCACTCATTATTACCGAGAAAAACATTTTCTGTTATCATGAGGTGAAGATGAGTCCGTTTTTTGGGATAATGTGCCCCTTTAGTGCTGGATTAACCTTACTTTATTGACACTTAAAGAAATCTCAACAACCTTCCAGATCCTCAGTAACTTCTCCACCTCTTTGCCTCCACACCAATTATTCCGGTCTAATCTCTGGAAGTGGAGAGACTTCCTCACCCTCCCTTATCTCCCCAAATGGAGGGAGGAAATGAGCGGCTCTGAGGTTTTGTAAACAGACCGCCGGAGTGGCACGTTGCACCAATTATCCTCCAGGATATGGTCCACTTCCTATTGCTTCAAATGCATTCCTCAAATGGCTTTTATGATAAAATGAAGAGTTCTCCTAACATCTTTTGATGAGTTCATCTTCAGGCAATGGCATCGAAGAAAGACCTCGACTTTTGGAACCTTTTAACTCAACTCAATTCAAGATATAAGCATATTTAGACATATATATTTCACTGTAAATAGAAACTTAAGCTTAGTTTATATTGTTGAGTCAACCAATAACTCAAAACTAAAATATTTTACATGAAATATGGGCATTTTGGGGGAATGTTTGTGCCTTATTGGCATCAACAAGTGACTCAGCAGTGTTAGCACAGACAGCTGGTGTGGCAGATGTTGGATTTGGATGAATCAACCGTAGATGGTGCAATACAAATACTTACAGAGCTAGTAAGAGAAATATTTTTGCTAGCCAAAACAAACGAAGAATGCAATGAATTTTAACTCTCAATAATAGTTTGACAGAAAAGCTTACTTCAGCAAATACCACCTGGTTTATTTTGTAGCTTTTCTGATTCATATTGGACGCCAACAGTGCAGTGGTGGACTGTAACTAAGTACATTTACTCAAGTGATTAAGTATGATTTTCAGGTACTTGTACTTCACTTGAGTATTTATATCTTCTGCTACCATGTACTTCTATTCCACTTCCTATATTTGACACTGGTAGTTACTTTTTACATACATAAAATGTTGTTTTATATGATATACTATCAATATTTACCACAAATGTATTCAGTACTATCAAAAACCTGCCAAACATGGACAAATTACAACATTAAAAACTCTTATATAGGATAATATACTATCCTATAATAAGATAACACTTTTAGGAGAGCCTTTCTGCACAATGAGTACTTTTACTTTTGATACTTGAGTACACGTAGCTCATTATACTTCTGTTTGACTCAGGAATTATACTTTAAACTGTGGTATTAGTACTTTTACTTAAACCTGTGTTTATATGACTATAAATATGTACCACAAATGTATTCAGTACTATCAAAAACCTGCCCCACATGGACAAATTACAACATTAAAAACTCGTATAGGTCTTTTCTGATGATAAAAATAGAATAATATACTATAAGTTAACACGTTTGAGCCATTCTGCACAATGAATACTTTTACTTTTGATAATACTTCTGTTCTTTAACTTAAGAAATAGGTTGAAATCAGGACTTATACTTGTAAAGGAGTATGTTTAGACTCTGGTATTAGTACTTTTACTTAAATCTAAATACGTTTTCAACCACTTCAACAGTGTAAGAAGGTATAAGGCCTGTATGAACATCTTCTATGAGGAGAAAAACTACTCTTCCGGGAAATATTACTTTCATAAGGTGCATTGTAGGTATATCCCGGAAACAGGTGATACGTTTAGTGACCTTTTCTTGTGACAAATGTGTTTCCATCACTAAAAAAGCCCATAAAATCTTCATAAACATGTATTTGTTTTGATGCACACGCTGTATTTGAATGAGTGTGTGACCTGCAGCGCCACACAGGGAGTGTCCTGGATCTGAAGCGACACTTCCTCTCCATCCAGGGTGACCTTTCTGGAGTAGAGCGCTCCTGCAGAGAGCAAAAGAGACGGATGAATGAAAGGATCAATAGGTGGGGGTTTTCCAGAGAGCAGGAGGATTAGTTTCTGCCGCTTATTGTGACAAATGATGCTCGTTTTATTGCAGACAGATGTGTGGAAACTTACCAGTGTTTGCTTCATAATCCCCGATGAACCTCTTGGTGAGAAACCTGACAATCAGAGCTGGAAAGAAACAAGAAAACGTAAGGAGATTTTCTAAAATGTGCCATCCAAACGTCATGGACATGGAATAAAAAGACAGATATGGAAAATGCACGACCCTACGACAACCTGCTGACCTTTATAACACTTAAAGGTCCCATGTCACGGCCATTTCTACTGATCATAATTCCATTGCTGAGGTCTACTAAAATACATTTGTATTGTGCAATTTTCCAAACTCACATTGGTTTCTCATACAGCATCTCTGTATAGCATGTGTATTCACTCTCTGTCCTAAACGGCTTGTTGGAGCTCCTGCCCCCCCCCCCTCCCTGTGAGCCCGAGACAGCGAGACACCGCGAAACACACACACACCCGCAGCCTGGCTGGGAGTTTGTGTGTGTGCCCAGGCTGAGTTCCGCGGTGTCTCGCCGACCCCACACCAGTGAGCCAGCTCACAGTGTCCCGCTCCTCGCAGCAGCGAGCCTCGCAACGTCCCGCCGAGTGTGTGTGTGTGAGGAAGTCCGCGGATTGGTCCAAACGTAACGATCCATTTGGACCAATCTGCGGAGCCGTTACGTTACGTCACTATACCCGAAATACGTCACTATACCCAATAAGTAAACAATGGAAAAAGAGAAATGTCCAACGAGGCGTTCTGGGGCAGCATAGACAGGTCTTTTCTGTGTTAGAGTTTTACTCGCTACAGGGTGTACTTTGAGGGTTTGTGACTCTGCAGACCGTTTACATGCAGAAAAACCTTCATAACACACAAGGGGACGGGCAATAACCAGAAAAGCATGACATGGGGCCTTTAAACGTTGGCAGGTGTTGCAGGAATTTCCCTTTTCTGTGACACATATTTGATGGACATTTGTAGCAGAGAGATGATTTAAACAAACAGAAAGCCCAAAGTCTGAAGCAAGAAACTGATTCACCAATACTCTGAATGTGATGTTGTAATCCCTCATGCGTCATCTGTGTCCTGGTAAATGATTGTCTCATGCATCTCTTGTTTTTTGGGGATTTTGGACGACGTTTTCTGACTCCTTTTGTGAGGCCGGTTTCATTTTAGAAGGTTTTGATTCCCATTAGTGAATTTTACACAGTAAAGATTCCCATTTTCATAAAATAGTGGGAATCACATGAGACAGTGGCCGAGATATGTTTACCTTTTTAATCCATATGGGTCAAGATCTTTGAAAAAAACCCTGAATCCTACATTTCCCATAATGCAACTTGGTACTCTCTTTTAGTAAACCCTTCTCTGCCTGCTAACTCTTAATAACTCTCCACCTCCAGATTGAAATGCAGACTTTCTGCTATCAAATGTTTACTCTCTGAGCCTAGGCCGACTTAACCCTAATGACATCATTATGACATCATTATGACAACATACTGACCGTAAAACTTTGGTGCAACTACAATTACTTCTGTTGTACTTTTATAGTGTTTAAGGTAAATTATTTGAGGTATATTTGTACTTCACAACTTGTATTTCAGTGAACATACCAGACATATGATCAACTTTTAAAGTATAATGTGTTAAAGGTGTAACATTGTTTAAATGCACTCCACAACGTGACTTAAATACAGCTGACCCATCAATGATAGTAATAATAATCCACACTATACACTCTAAAAGATCTCATTCTGCAAACACATGATCATTTAAGTACATCTCTTGTTATTTAATTACAGTACCAGTATGCATGCAGGGCTTTTAGTTGTGGGTCTTTTTATATTGTTATTGAATACTTTCTTTCACCACACAAATTAAAGTATATTTGAAAACCCTAAAAGGCTACACAGAATGCAACATCTCGCCCCCTGTCGTTCAGGGTTGGTATTTATTTAAAAATATCGATTTTTCCTTTTATATTCCTCCTCTTTTAGACAACTATATCACAGAGACATTCCTAACAATAACACGCTGCATGTTAAGAGGTTAAACTTATGGTTATTATCATGTGTTATTATGAAGCGACATGAAACCCATGCATGCATATGTAATCCCTATAAGGAAACAGCTGAATTACAGTTGCATTAAATGCTTGGAAAAACTCATAATTCTCTTAAATGTTGTTTTTTTCTTTCCCCAGTTCTTCCATACACACATGCATACCGGTTTTCCCGACGTTGCTGGCCCCCAGCACCACGATCTTCGCGGTCCTGTTGGGCACGCAGTCCAGCAGGGGATACTCCGGGATGGGAACCAGCAGAAAGTTTCCAGACCCGCCGCTGCTGTTCATGTTTCCCGGTGAAAGGTCTCCAATCAGCCGCATTTAAACCCCCTCTGCACCCCGGATCAGATCTGCTCTATGTGGGGGAATAACAGTCCTGCAACAACCCCCCCTCCACACCGAGGAAAATCACTCCAATATTCCCATAATGATCCCACAGACACTGCTGGTTGTTTATTCTTGGACGTTTATGCAGAAAAAAGTAGGTTTTCCTTAGTGGTGCAACATTCCCCAAGTATATTCCAAGTATTTCTCCAGTTGAGTTTCCTCCAGTGAGAAAAAAAGTGTTAATCCCTCCGAGGATCTTTCAGCAATAGGAAGTCATCTAAAAACTGAAATAGTGTCAAAAGCACCGTTTTAAATGTAAAATGCGAACATAATATGATAAAAAGTAGCCCCTTTCGCACAGATTCCAGATGCTTCTGACTGCGGACAGATATCAGGGAGAGAGAGGGAGGGAGGGAGGGAGACTTTGAACCGTCCCCTAATATTCCCACGAGACCTGTCTAAACTGGGCTCCTTTTTCCAGCCTGGCCTCAGATATCACAAGGGCCAATAAACAAGGAAATTAAGCTTTAAAATAATGAAGCTGCCGTCTATCTGTCTATCTGTCTATCTGTCTGTCTGTCTGTCTATCTCTATCCATAGGTCAACTTGATGTTTTCTTGTCTACTTGATGACAATGAACGTCCAGTTTAGTTTCATACAGCACTTTTAGTAATTACATATCTTTAGTAATGAGGAATTCTCTCCTTTCCCTAACCCCACAAAGTGTAACCTAATAAAGGAATAGTGGGAAATGCTAACCAATGCACCGCCCCCGAGTCTAGCCCCCGTGAGAAGAATCGAGCGAACCAAAGAGCTTCTGAGTGGTGCGTCCGCGACACTCCCTCGGACGGGAGAAATACCGGAAGCTGAGTGTTTACCTTCAAAATATGACACTCAAATTAAATTATGACTTTATTACAGACATTGGTAAGCTTTTTTTAAAGGTTATTTTTTTGTTTTTTCTGTTATTGTGTCTGTTCCTTACTTTGATCTTGTTCACCTTTCTTTTGTTACAATTATAATAGGAAATGTATAGACCCAAATAGCCAAATTTGAAAAAGATATGTATATACTTAGCAGTCCCCACATCAGTTTTCTTCGAAATTCATCCTGCCTGTATTAGTCTTGTTAATTGAACGCCTTCTTAACATATGTTATCGTTGTTAAGTATATCAGTAATACAATTAACATGAGCGTTTATATATAAATGAATAAGATTAATAACAAAACAAAAATTCACATTCATTTTCTTTCTCCAGTTGGTGTCTTATTTTGAAATCCCAAAAGCGGAAGTGGTGGTTACTACTCTGTAATGGTAACAGACCGGGCAGAAAGCAAACGGTTCTCCAGAAACTCTGCAGCCTTCACGGCTCTCTTAATTTCAACATCGGGGTTCGGTCCAGCATGGCGGCTTACGGATGGAAATACTGATGACAGTCCGAAAGATCGCCTCGATTTGTACGATGGTAAGGAGCTGATTTTCGGCCTTAATGTTAGTGTTTGTTCGCCTGTTAGCCCCAAACCTCCAGGAAGTGGCCGGCCGTTGAAGCAGATTTTTTTATGAATGGCCGTGGTGGCGAAAATGTGTCACTACCACACCCGTGACGTCATTCTGGCCCTAAAACACTTTTCCCCATTGACTTACATTGAGGAAAGTGACATCTGTAAATCAGCGTATTTTTATTTTGTTGAGATTTTACAGATATTATTTGCATCATTGGGGTTTAACAGTTGCAAAATGTGCTGAAAAGCCGAATTCAGAGTCATTTTTGATTTAATAAGGATAATTTCAAGGGCTGTATGAACATCTTTAGGTTTAAGAAAATGTATAATAGTGTACACATTTTACATCCATTCGTTTGACTGAGCCGAGAGCAGGAGGATAGAAGGCGGGGCTTAAGGGAAAACTCTACTGCGCATGCTCTGTGGGCCTGCATCCGGGTACTTTCTGAATCTACAGTTTTAATCTAGGCTTCAACCGCCACTGAGCAACTCTCATAGGAATGAATGGTGAATCCACCTCTCTCTCTTTATACAACCATGGCTGAGCTAAAGCTAGCGTCTCTGCTAACATGATAATAATAACATTCAGGGTTTTCCAGAAAGTTGTAGCCTGTTAACAGTCAGCTCCTAACTCCACTGGTTTAGTTTGAAAACAGAGTAAAAACACAGCTTGTTTGACTGTTAATTATTAGCCAGCTTGTAGTTTGTTTATGCAAGAAGGGCGAAACTAGCTAGCTTAGCATGCTAGCTGAAAAGACAAAGTTGTTTTCTACTGTTGTATGCTAATCCTAACTTGTATTCCCTTTATTGTAAAAGCTACGTGTATATACCTTTTGCACATACAAGAGGAATTAATAGGTTATCATCTGCATAGTTAAATTATCAGGTGTAGTGGTGTAAAGTAAATGAGTACATTTAAGTACTTGAGTATTTCCATTTTATGCTACTCTGTACTTCTACTCCACTAAAATTCCGAGGTAAATGGTGTACTTTTTACTCCTTTACATGTATTGAATACCTTTAGTTACTTTCCAGATTTGGATGAATGATGTGAAATATAATCAACTCTTAAATCAGACTTTAGTTCTGGTGTAAATTCACAAGCTACCCTGCAGTATACAAAGTAATTAAAACTAGCTGCAGCTTTGATAACACTTTAATGCATCTATTACTATAATAAGAACATATCATATATATTAGACAATCTGCATAATGAGTATTTTTACTTTTGGTACTTTAAATATATGTTAATGATGATGATATTTGACTTAAGTACAACATCTGAGTACTTCCTCAGCGGACATTATCTGTCAATTATCTGTAACTGATGGAGAAACCCAGCATTTCCTGTCATGGGTTACACCCTGATGTTGCCTCTGTAAATAATGGCTGTTGTTGTAGTTTTGCTTCTCTAATAACAACAAACCCTTTCATTTATAAAAGCCTATATGGTGTTAATATAAACTTACAGTAAATACAAGATGGTTAATTTAAACCTAAGATATTAGTTCCTTTAGTTCACCTGTGTATTAAGCTCTGCACACGCTTTTAAAGAAGGCGCTCTTTAGCCGTCTTCTGCCTCTAAATGGCATTTTAAAAGGCTTTAATGATGTTTAAAAGTATTGATCCCTGAACAGAAACTAGGAGGTGACGGTCAGCTTTGCTCAAAAACACCATCAGCTGATAGACGCTTGTAAACATTCAGCTTTAGCACAGATTCTTCAGTTTAAAGGACAACCTGTTAGGCATATAGGGTCAAGGTGAAACAGGTCAAAACACGGCTTCATTAGCTCTTAATGTGACCGCCCAGTGTTTGTTTATTTTGAAGCGTAGTTAAGACACACACACACACACACACAAACACGCAGGTGAGCTTAAATCCCTGAGATTAACTTCTGACTGTAATTTATCCTGTTTCCTGCCGCTGCACCTTTCACAGTATACATACTACTGCAGTCTTTTAAGTTTCAAGTTTCAAGGCTTTTATTGTCATGTGTGCATATAGCTACAGTGTAGTTATGACAATGAAAATCTTAGGTCACAGTCTCCTCCAACAGTGCAACACAATACAACAGATGAAATAGTACAAGTAAATACAATAAAATAGAAACAGTGCAGAATAGTCTGTATAAAGTCATTGGAATATTGATATATATGAGTTGCAAACAGATGAATGTTATGGATGTTCTTTCAAAAGTTCAGGTTTAATTTGCAGTCTGCTACTGATATATATGCTGGAAACGGAAAGCTTTTACTTAGCCAGTGTGGTTTCTACATGCAGGTTTTTAAAGACCACACACCAGGGTTGCGGTCGAATAGTCCGTTTTGCTTAGGAACCGTCCTAACGGAGTGAAATGACCCGGAAGTACGTCAGTGGCAGCCATGATAAGTGCCGTTCCAAGTCTAGATGATAGGAAAGGAGGTTTCAAACTTCCTTTAGCTTAGGAACCACTTTA
Organism: Trematomus bernacchii; assembly: GCF_902827165.1. NCBI lineage: Eukaryota > Metazoa > Chordata > Actinopteri > Perciformes > Nototheniidae > Trematomus > Trematomus bernacchii. Next base: position 374,169 of record NW_022987800.1, on the reverse strand, counting down.
AAAATCTTAAAACTGTGAAATGTAATATCTTATCTTATGTATGGTACCTATATGTGTGAATAAGTGGGTGTTTTCAAGTCTCTTAGTCATCATAAAACGTTAGTATTCTGGGTCATTTATGATACGAGTGAACACCAGTATAATAGCATGCATGGTACACTTTAAAATCACTTTACGAAAGGAGAGGAGAACATGCAGCCCCACAATGCCTTGCGGCTGCAGCAATGTTTGAATGGTGATATACACAGTGCTAGATGTTAAGGACTAACGTTTATAATAAATACATTTGTATTGATTTTAAGATCTTTTCATACAATCATACGTATTGGGATCATTTGTATTAATGTGGACCGGAGGGAGAGGGTGACGAGCATAAGTTTCACTTTCCTTTTTTATTTCAATTCCAACTTTGGTCATGAAGAATATGTTTCTCTGTTGTCCCCGTTCATAAAGCACAACAGCATCAGAGCACGGTGCAGAGTCTCTAGATGAGTTTACAGTAGTCCCTCGTTCTTATTAAACATCCATGTTGTAGTCCGCTGTATAGAAAACTGTAGTTTCCATAGTTTCCCCACAGCAGCAGACGCACATTTATGACCTCTGCTGGCGCATCATAAACACGTCGGATAGTGAAAGTGCAGTCGGATTCTCTAAAGTACCGCAGTCTCTTCTCCTAAGTCCTTTTGAATTCTCCTATCCACTATCCCTTAACCCCGTGACGTTTCACTCTGAGGTCAAGGAATAGACGATAGGGTTAGAACTTAGGAGCTGATTTTTGGACTATTCGACTGCAACCCAGGCCTTGTTACCCTTTTAGTGTGAAGGCCAGCATCATTGTGGCAGATTACCAGCAGCTACTAGACAAACAGTATCAAAGCTAAATATTAGCTGTCCCTGGTGGCTTTGTTCACTCTGTTTCTGGCAGTCGACCAGGTACTGCCCGGAAAGTATTTCACAAAATCAATTCCACTGTTGAAGCTGTGAAAGTCCTTGTTAGGGCGGCACAAACTACAACTGGACAGCTTTAATAATGTAGCAGCATTCAGGGGAATAATGCTGATGTTTTTAGACAAGAAAAATAGAGACACGCAGTTTTTATTCCACTTTTGACTGTCTTGTGAAAGTGTAGTCTTATCAGTTTACAGCAATTCTGCATCAAAGACAGCATACGCTATAGTTATATCACGGTAGCCAGTATCACAGATGATGATGCAAAAATACTTGAATTGAGCTTCTATTAAGTATTGATCCTGAATACTTTTTTTATATCAACTTATATGGGTTTGTAGCCTTGGGTATCAAAAACTGTCAGGTGGTTGTGCGCAGGATATTCCTAATTAAAAGTACATTTATCCAATTTTCTTTATGTTCAAATTAGGCTAACTTACTGTTTATAGGCCACATTTTAAACTACAAAAAGTCTCATTAAGTATTAAAGGATTTGTAGGAAGTCGTAAGGAATTGCGCCGTTCTCATATCATTGTTAAACTTCAATTTAAACATTTTATGAGCACTTAAAGGTAGTTCCCTGTTAGTTATTGATATTAAAAACAACAGTTTACACAACTGTCTCACCACAAGCTTTCAGTATTCATAATTCTTCTCATTTCATACAGATTTTACATTGTTGTACGGCTTATTTTCTTAAAGATACAAGGATGTGCCTTCTTCAAATCAGAAAGAAAAGGTAATTTGGAAGCAAATATGTTGAGATGTACATCAATCAAGTCCTTTTCATCATGACTTGCTCTAGAATAGATTGATAGTCATCATCAATAAATATAACAATCCAGTCGTGTCGCCCTTCTGTCTGAAGTCTATTTCCTCTAAAGCTGCACAGCTGGCACTTTCATTTCCATCAGTTCAGTCTTTTCAAAGCTGTCACTACAAACCTGAAAATCACTTCAAGCGTTTGTGTTTACACGTTCAACAAATCTCTTTTCCCAGACAGATGATTTGCTTCCCTCTCTGTTTCCGACATTAGAAAGCTTGCCTTGGTATTTGTTTACAACGATGTGGTGTTCGGAGTGGACGTCGTGTTGTTAAGAGAAATAACCCGAGCCGAGCCTCATTTGCTCTCGTCTTGTTGACTTTACATGGACTGCAGTGTGCTGATGAGTAACATCTGAGTGTGTAGTCATTCACGCCTGGAGGAAAAGCTGAATCATCTTCATCATCATCTTCTTCCTCTCAGTCCTGCCTTTTATACAGGATTAGATTTCTAGAAGCTTAGACTGAATGACACCCAGAAGCTCAACGTTTTATGACGACTAAAAGACCTATAAACGCATACTTATTCACACATGTAGGTACCATGCATTAGGGCTGTGCAATTAATCGTATTTTAATCTCGATTACGATTTTGGCTTACAACGATTACGAAAACAACGTAATCGAAATAAAACGATTATTATTTTTATTAAAAAAAAAAAAATGTAATTATTATTTAATTTTTTTTTTTTTTTTTGTGGTTTTTCAGTTGAATTATACTTAAAGTTCAGGGTAATCAACTGTTAAAAACATACTGTTCACATTTTTGTTTCAATAAATAGATGTTTTCAAAGTAAATGGATAATCGTTTTTAATAATCGTGATATCAATTATTGACCAAAATAATCGTGATTAGGATTTTTGCCATAATCGCACAGCCCTACCATGCATGCTATTATACTGATGTGCACTCGTATCATAAATGACCCAGAATACTAACGTTTTATGATGACTAAGAGACTTGAAAACACACACTTATTCACACATATAGGTACCATACATAAAATAAGATATTACATTTTCCAGTTTTAAGATTTTATTCATAAAAGTCTATCTTTCAGTAACTTTTTGAGAGAATTAAGCACAAATCTGTAAAATTTTCAAAACTGCATTGTCTCCAGTCTTAAAAACACAAACTGCCATGAAAGAAAACAAATTCCTTACATACTGCTTCATATTCTACCAGTTGTCTTCCAAGTGTTTCATGTATTAAAGTTTATTTATGATAAGTGTGGTGTACAAGAAACAAGCAAAAATCCTTTAAGTTGACGAAACGGCATTGTTTCACTTAAATAGCGTCAAAATCACAAAGTGCCACTAAGAGTCACATTCTTAAAAACAAGAGACAATAGGCGCTTTCACACTGGAGTACTTTTCCCAGTATAGTTCCGATATAGTTCAGAAAATGTTCGTTCACACCAAAAAAATCCGGAACTAGAACTTAGTTCATGAAAACCTTTCCACCCCCTTTTCAGTCCCTGCTAGAGAGCAGGTACTTTCATGGGAGACAAAAGGTTCCCATTTCTGATTGGCTGGGCGGATTGCAAACCACGTAAAACTCCCAAAAAGTTTTGTGAAGCCGCCATTTTATTTGCTCGCATTAGCATTATTAGCATTAGCATTAGCCCCGCGCACCAACGTAGAGAGACTAACTTATGGCAACACAAAAGAAAACATGGGAGCGGTGGAGATGAGGAGGTGTCGGCGTTCTGGCGATTTACTCGGAAGGCTTCAGTCGAAGCTGCTGGGAGTCCCAGCAGCTTCGACTGAAGCCAGTCCCCAACTACGGGGACTTCCAGCCGGGGACTCCGGGTGGCAGTATACGCCGTGAAGTTGTTTGCGGCCTGCCAGTAAACCCAAAGCAGAAGAAGAAGAAGTGACGTCAGCGGCTTCATTTGACTAATCCTCCCTCAGGGACTTATTCCGGTGTGAACGCGATCTGCTTTAGTTCATCAGAACTAAAGAGTTCTGATGAACTAAGTACGGCAAAGCACTTGGTGTGAAAGCGCCTAATGTTTGTGTTGCAGCAGCATAAAAAGACATGGCACTGTACAATACAAATAAAAAAGACTAGAAATAAACAAGAAAGTAGAAAAGATACATGTTGAATTTACAAATGAACAATAACAAGATATAAAGCAAGGTATTATATATACACAAGTATGTGAGGGATGGAATATTCATGTGTTTGCACTCGTATCAAACAATGCCCCTACAGCTTGTTGTTGTTGTTTTTAAACTTATTTTCATAGCTGAGCTGCGGGCGGTATCTTTTTTTTCTGCATTGCAAAATCAGGAAGTGACCTTTTTAGTAACAAACTCTGTCACATGTCCTGGGATATATCTGGCATATTGTATGTTATTTATGTTTGCATAATGATGTGTATGTATAAAGAAGAAAGACATAGACCACCAGTCACTGTTCATCAAGGTGAATATTGCTAAAAAAAGAGAGACTTGGAAGATTTCTCGACTAAATCTGGTAAAACTTTGATGATAAAATATCTAACGTTTTTATCACAAAGATGCCTGTAAATCTCCAAATGGAGGAAATAAAGCAGGAAGCACAGCTGCACCAAACACACGGTTGAATTCAACAGAGAGAACAGGAAACAATGAGGAGGAAACATCGGGACAAAGGAGCGATTCAGACGGATCGTTTTATGTAAAATAAGTGTTGCTGTGCTGTGCCATTTTGCTTTGAAAACACAGCATATGATAGTTCTTCTTCTTCTTCTTCTTCTTCCTTTCAGGGCGCCAATGCCTCTGCCTTGGAAAAGGAGATCGGACCGGAACAGTTTCCCGTTAATGAACACTACTTTGGATTGGTCAACGTAAGTGTTAATCAACAGCTCGTGGATGACGTAAACCAGGGGTGTCCAAGCTACGGCCATTTTGAGTCGGCCATCAGCTATTTCAAAGAGTAAAATGGAATACGACCCACAAATGAAACTTGAGCTTGTCTTGTACTTCTTAAATACATCTGTAAACATATATTACACAGTAGTGTTCATGTGTTCATAAGACCACTGTCAGTCAATTCAAGTTGAAAATATGTTCTAACAAATCTAAGTTGATTAGAAAAAAGCCCAATAACTTATTTACATAACAACCTTGAAATAGACCCTTCACATTTCCTCTTATTATAATCAAACTGAGGCTTTTGTTTTAAGGAATGAGCTGCCAACAAAATAAATGAAACCCTCTGGAGAGCTGTCATGTAGGCTGCAGCATCATTCACCTACATCTGATTGGTTTAGCTAACTTCTAACTGAACTGAGGCAACATACCTCTCACACACACAGCCTTCCCTCATCCAGCACCAGTCACTTTTCTCCCCATCTCCGCTGCTGCTGAATTGAAACTGTACTTTAAACATCATTTTCTCATTTGCACAAAAAAATACTTGCATTAACGTCAATTAATGTTCTGTGGATTGTGTTTTTTTAGTACTTATTACCACTATTACTCAGTCTTATACCCCGTTTATCTATGTATCTTGTTTAATGTATATGTGTCACACTGTGGGACTGCGAGAAACGGTCTTTCAAGATGTCTGTATGTATAACACACGTTAGACATGTTGACAATAAAGCTGACTTTGACTTTAGTGAGCGGCCCAGCCCTTCGTATATTTGTCTGTATGTGGCCCTCGGTGAAAACAGTTTGGACACCCGTGATGTAAACTGTAACATGTAGTTCTTTAAATCCTGAATCTGTGTGTTTCGTTCTCCAGTTTGGAAACACCTGCTACTGTAACTCAGTGCTGCAGGCGCTGTATTTCTGTCGGCCGTTCAGAGAGAAGGTGTTGGCGTACAAGGTGAGATTTTTATGCATGCTTCTTAGGTAACACTAAGCTGTCTTTGGCTCTTTTCTGCTGTAACAAATGTCCCCTCTGTGGGACTAATAAAGTTATTCTGATACCATAGCTGTATCACAATTTAGCTTTTTACCGGCACACATACATGTAAATATATTTAAGTATGTATATACACTACCAGTCTTGGACACACCTTCTCATTCGAAGTTTATTTTAATGTGTTCTACATTGTAGATGAATACTGAAGACATCAAAACTATAAAATAACACATGGAATTATCTAGTAAACAAAAAAGTGTTAAAAAATCCAGAATATGAGTTATATTTTGCTGATATTCTTAATATACAATATATATTGTTGTTGGTGTGCTGGGTTCACACACTTAAAGAATGCAATCCTTCTTCAATGATATAGGACAAGAGGTGGGAAGTAGTGGAGTACAAATACTTTGTTACTGTACTTAAGTACATTTTCCTGGTATCAGTACTTTACTCCACTACTTATTTTTCTGAAGACTTTTTACTTCTTACATTTTGAACACAAATACCTGTACTTTCTACTTCTTACATGTTGAACCCAAATACCTGTACTTTCTACTTCTTACATGTTGAACACAAATACCTGTACTTTCTACTTCTTACATGTTGAACCCAAATACCTGTACTTTCTACTTCTTACATGTTGAACACAAATACCTGTACTTTCTACTTCTTACATGTTGAACCCAAATACCTGTACTTTCTACTTCTTACATGTTGAACCCAAATACCTGTACTTTCTACTTCTTACATGTTGAACACAAATACCTGTACTTTCTACTTCTTACATGTTGAACACAAATACCTGTACTTTCTACTTGTTACATGTTGAACACAAATACCTGTACTTTCTACTTCTTACATTTTGAACACAAATACCTGTACTTTCTACTTCTTACATGTTGAACACAAATACCTGTACTTTCTACTTCTTACATGTTGAACACTAATACCTGTACTTTCTACTTCTCACATTTTCCAAACAGGCTGGTTCCTTTAGTCTGAATGTGTGTTTGGTGGCGTGATCATTATTATTTAGAGTCATTGCGTGCCTATTGATTTGAACACGATCCGTGTATCCATCATTTCCTGGTCTTCTCTAAAGAAGAGGGACCAATGAAAACGTTGTCATGTTGCCGTTGTTCAGCATGGAAACATTCATTAGCTAACAATGACATTATTGTTCTATTAATATAAAGGGAGGTCAGGTACTCTTTAAAACAGCTGCTAGTTATGGGTACTTTTTACTGAAGTACATTTCAAAGTCTTTACTTTTACTTGAGTAAAGAAGTTTAGTCAGTACTTCTACTTTTACCAGAGTATTTTTAAACACGAGTATCTGTACTTCTACTTGAGGAAAGGATGTGTGTACTTTTGCCATCTCTGACGTTAGGACTTGTATGGAAGCATTATAAATAAAGTTGTTGTTCCTCCAGGTGCAGCCTCGTCGTAAGGAGTCTCTCCTCACCTGCCTCTCCGACCTCTTCAACAGCATCGCCACGCAGAAGAAGAAAGTCGGGGTCATCCCTCCCAAGAAATTCATCTCCAGACTGAGAAAAGAAAATGGTAAATATCAGAATTATAATTGGGTTTTGTGAGAGCTGCTTGAATTAAGAATGAAATAAAGCAAACATATAAATAAGAAAATATATATATTACAAATATGTATATATGTTTAAGTAATTGTGCTATATATAGATACAAGATTAAATAAAATAAAGATATTTAAATACATTTTAAAAGTTAAATGAACATTAAAAAATGTAATATAATCAAAATATTTGTTTAAATAATAGTACAAATGTGCAATACAAAGATTACATAATATACAGATATTTATATAAGAGGTTAGAGTAAAATGTGCAATTAAAAATGTAATAAAAAAATGCTGTATATATTCCATGTAAATTACAATATAACCCTGCATATTTCATATTAATACCATGTTAATTCTCGATATCTTTACAGTATGATATTGCACTGCAAGTAAAGTAGAAAAATATCTTCCAGCTTTTTTTAAATGACTAATAATAAGCATTTTGGGGAAGGTTTCGGCTTCACAGCGATGCCAGGATGTGCAGCTGTCGCTTCTTTCAGGAACTCAAACCCCATTTCCTCACCGGGTGTTCAACATCAATCCACCACCGGGGGGTTAGGCTCTCAAATCTGAAATGAGTGAGAGAGAAAGGGATGAGCCGGAAAGAAGGAGAAGTAGAGGAAGAGAGGGAGGGCATATCTGAGCTGACACGTTAATCTCACAGCTGAGGAAATAAAGCTGTCGCCAAATCCTGCGGAGGGAAGATAAAAACCGGTCTTAATTGGAGCGATTTCTCCGGCCAACACATGCTGATTATTTTCTGTCTTCTCTTTCTCCACTCTCTGTTCATCGAGTCCCGCCGAAGGACTGTTCCAATGTCAAGCATACTTGGAATTCTACAGAGACCGGCGTACTTCGTTGCATGAAATTTCGAGACTGCACATGTATATCCTCCACGGTCTTAAAATCCCCCACAATGCTTTGCGCACGGACCAATTTCCAAAATCTTTGGCGGAAATCGCACTCCATTTAAGGCGTGGCCCTCGCATAGGACGCACACCTGTTAGCCTGTTCCACCATTCTTCGTTTTCCGAGGCTAGGAAGGATTCTTGCCTCGCTTCTGAAGGACCTGACTCGGAAGACATGTCCTACCAAGGAAGCGTCCTCGAGATTGAGAAACACCCAGAGACTATTTGAGAATTTTTATTTTTTTGTACCTTGAATGTTTTTTTGCACCTTGAACGTTTTTTAAAAAGCCCGATTGTCGATTTCAAATGATTTCATGTCATTGTTTGGGAATGCAATCGGGCTCTTTGAAGATCCAAAAATCCACGGTTTTCAAAAATGTCTGATCGGATTGACAAAAACTTCAGAATTAGTTTTGACCGCCATTCAAATGGCAGCGTTGTTTTCCCCCAAAAGTGGGCGGAGCCGTCATTTTTGCCCGGAAGTGACGTAGGTGTTACTCTCATCTACGTTTTGTTTCTGACATGTTCCATAAATTGACAATTTTTTTTTATTTCTCTTACCTTTTTGTCTGTATCTCTGCCTCCTCAGAGCTGTTTGATAACTACATGCAGCAGGACGCCCACGAGTTCCTCAACTACCTCCTCAACACCATCGCCGACCTGCTGCAGGAGGAGAAGAGCCAGGAGAGGCAGCAGAACGGGAAACTGGTGCAGAATGGAGGAGGGGGAGGAGGAAGTGAGGGAGGAGGAGGAGGAGAGGGGGAAGGAGTCAAGGAAACACAACAGACCTGGGTTCACGAGATCTTCCAGGGAACGCTGACCAATGAGACGCGCTGCCTCAACTGTGAAGCTGTGAGTGACACGCTGGAAGAAATGTGTGATTTTCAAACTATTTGGGGGTTTAAATAATGATCTTTTTACCTTGAGGTTTTCAATTCTAAGCGACTATGAGGAACACACCCTAAGACCTAAAAAGTGACTTTTATCGTGATTTTTATTGTGTATTTATAGAAGTTAGTGCACATTTATTTGTTATTTAACTCTGTCGGATCAAGTCTGACTTTTTTTTTTGCAGAAACTTAAAAAACCCACTAATATTTAAAGGGGACCTATCATGCAAAATGCACTTTGGTACGTCTTTTATACATGAATATGTGTCCCCGGTGTTCCAGGGAACTCACCAAGTGTCAGAAAACACAACCCTCTCTATTTTCCTCCATACCCAAATCTCTAAAAAAGGGGCTGCAACGGATCTGATAAAAACTGATCCAGATTTGAACACTGTCCTGACGTCAGGACGGTGGCGCTACGGCTATTGGGCCAACTCCACCAATCAGGAGGACACAGCCACGGCCATTGCCGTTCGAAAGCGCTGGAGACGCTGTAGTACATATGCCAGGCCTCTAGATGGTGCTGTTCTCACTGAATCAGCCCTTGCAGAGCAGAGCTAAAAAATGTCAAATTGAGCGAGATGAGGCATGGCTAAAATGCATGATCTGTTTGGTATTTTGAAAAAAAAAAAGTATAAATATGCCTTATATAGGTATGGTCCTACACTATATTATTCAAATATAGCATGATAGGTCCACTTTAAGGCAAGAAAACAGAAAAATGTCTTTACCATGATTTGTATTGCGTATTTATAGAAGTTAGTGCATATTTGGTTATGTATTTGTTTTTCTGATACGATAAAATACATTGTCGGATCAAGTCTGACTTTTTTCTTGCAGCAACTTAAAAAAAACACTGATATTTAAGGCAAGAAAACTGAAAAATGTGTTGATTTAAAACTTCGGGATTTAAATAATGATCTTTTTACCTTGAGGTTTTCAATTCTTAACTACTATGAGGAACACACAATATAACACCTCAAAAGTTACTTTTATCATGATTTGTATTGCGTATTTATAGAAGTTAGTGCACATTTATTAGTTTTTCTGATACTATAAAATACTTTGTCGGATCAAGTCTGACTTTTTTCTTCCAGCAACTTAAAAAAACAGGTATTTTTAAGACAAGAAACAAGAAAACAGACATTTTACATGATATAACAATCAGTGAAGATTATATAATCAATACTTTTTAAAGTGCTTTTGACCCGGGATTAACTCTGCATCTCACTTTAGGATCGATTAGTGCACAAAAACAAGAGCACGTTGGTTTTAAACTTGGCTTAAAGTGGTATTTTTAAAGAGTTGAAAACACCTTAAATGTAGTTATAATTGTCCATAATGTAATAACTACACATGACACATGGTTTCATTAATCAACAGCTTCACCCAGACTCAAGATTTACTGACATTTTGACATTATAGCAAAGACCGGAAACACTTTTATAAGACTTTAAGAATACTTATTTTACATGTTTACCTAGCTGGAGTTGCTGCTTTGCAAAAAACTGACTTTTTCTGCTTTTGATTACGAGAAATAATTGGGTGTCTTCCCACGCTTCAGGTGACACATGGTATCATTAAATTAACTTCTGAACCCAGACTCAAGATATACTGACATTATGACATTAAAACAAAGATGGGAAACACTTTCGTAAGACCTCAAGATTACATGTTTACCTGGCTGGAGATGCTGCTTTGCAAAAAACTGTCTTTTTGTGCTTTTGATTACGAGAAACCATTTTAAATTGGGTATCTTTCCACGCTTCAGGTGAGCAGTAAAGACGAAGACTTCCTGGATCTGTCTGTAGACGTGGAGCAGAACACCTCCATCACACACTGTCTCAGGTATACACTGCTCCTGTTAACCCTTTATTATTATCCTCACCTGATATGGAAAGTATAATACAGGGTGTCCCCGGGGTCTTAAAAAGTATTAAACGTTGATAAATCAATTAAGCGAAAATGAAGGGTATTAAAAAGTATTAAACGGCATTTCCCAAGGTATTACATTCTGTAGCTTGTTTTCAATAAGTATATAAATGGTCCAAAGAGGTTGTATTCTACAGTCTGCCTGAATGTAATCATTGCGTAGGTGTGTAGTGTGATTCTGTGTAGTTTATTTATGGCATCCCGTTGGATTTGACGTCATCTGAACAGGACATCGCACGCTCACTGCTTGATAGCGTGCGAAGGTCCGTTTACGCCGGTTGTTAAACAACATCGTTATGGGGAAATGCAAGTCTGCGTCCAAATGGTTGGAAGATAAGGAGGAAGGACAATCAATACTGTGTATAGTCAATGTGAGGTAAAGTGTGTCGCCAAGGTAACCGGTTAGAACTCCAAGTGGCGATGAGGTCTTCAAATGTATGGAAAGGGTCTTAAAAAAGGTCTTAAAAGGTCTTACATTTGACTTCAGGATTCCTGCATATACCCTGTAATAACTTTGACTTTTTACACCCTGGTGGTAAATGTGTGTTTTTTGTTTTCCTAACAGAGGCTTCAGCAACACAGAGACGTTATGCAGTGAATACAAATACTACTGTGAGCAGTGTCGCAGCAAACAGGAAGCCCAGAAGAGGTGGGTTTCTTTATTATTACAACATTTTTATATTCATATACTGTAAAAATGTCCCGTCAAAATTCATAATTGGTTCAAGTTGCTCAAATTGATCAGGGAGTTTACTAAAATACCTAAAAACATCCTATTAAAAAAAAAAAATTAATCTACTCGCTTGTTTGATTACATAATGTTAACTTTTCATTATCAACTAATACAGTAATTGCAGTATTATAAATGTAGTCCTGTCCTTTTAGAAATGCAATCATGTCTTTTTGTTTTGTGGGTGTTTGGTTTGCGACGCTGATCAAAAGGGGGGAGCACACACCAACTGTTTGACTGGGTTGTTCTTGCTTTAACCACACAAGTGTTCACAGATTTAGCACCGATTTAAAATAACCTTTGTGTGAAACCCTCCTGTTCATTTCAACTGACTTAAATGTTCCATACAACTTCTTGTGAGTGTGTTTGACATTAATGGTCTCTCCATATCTCCGCCTCTTCGTCAGGATGAGGGTGAAGAAGCTCCCGATGATCCTCGCCCTCCACCTGAAGCGCTTCAAGTACATGGACCAGCTGCACCGCTACACCAAGCTGTCCTATCGGGTCGTCTTCCCTCTGGAGCTCCGCCTCTTCAACACCTCGGGGGACGCCACCAACCCCGACCGCATGTACGACCTGGTGGCCGTCGTGGTGCACTGCGGCAGGTAATGGGGGGTCTTCTTTTTAACTTTATTTATCAAATCAAATCAAAATGTATTATAGCCCCAAATCATAAGAAATGCCCTGAACATTTTTAAAAGCAAAAAAAAAAATATTTGTAATATGACTTTTAGTTTGGGTTAACTTTCAATTCTCACTACTATCATTGTCCATGTTTTACTGTATATACAAATGATAAAAACATTATACATCAACATACGTATTGCCATGTGATGAAAGCATGTGACTGAAGTGATGCTAATGATGAAACTCGGTGATGGAAATTAGTTTACAAGGAAGACAGATACGAAGAAATGGGTTTTCAGTTTGCTTTTGAAGGAGTCATGTATACATTGTTATGGACTTAAATGGTCTTGGACATTGTGGGTTAGGGTTAGGGTTAGATGCATAACAGACTTTATTATGTGTGGAAGCATAAAACCTGATCACTGTCACTGATCCTCTGCCGTCAAACCTGAACCTGTAGTGGCTTGTGTACATTTGCTCAATTTATCAGATTTCAATTTGATTTTTTAATTGACAATTTGGTTTATTTATATAAATATAAATAAATAACTATATTTATTTGTATATCTGTATTATTATGTTGCATTGTTGGAGAAGCCTGTGACCTAAGATTTTCAACGACATAATTACTCTGTAGCTATATTAGTTTGACAATAAAGAACCTTGAACCTTGAACCTTATTTAACAGTAAAAAAATGATTAACTTTGTTATTTAGTAAACAGACATTTTTTTATTTGAATACAACCATTAGTCAGCCAGGATAATCTGATATATATTTGTCAATCAATTTATCAGCAAGTCACTTGGTAAATGAAAATAATGCTATATTAAAATTATATAAATCATTTTACTTGACGAATTTTACCAAAAATCACATCCCTTAAAACCATTTTTCAGTCATTTCTATAAAAATAGTTACATGTCAGATTGCCTTCTTATAATTGAATGTGTTAACTATTTGCCTTTATGAAGTTATCCCATCAGTCACACTGTCATGTGACTTGATGTCTGACTTTTCTAAAAGTACATTCATCTAGCTTTACACTTATAGCATTGATATTTTTATTTATTTTTTCCGTTTTGCTAAAATGCCAGAAAGCATAGTTGCTGTAATTCATTCATTTATTTAAAAAAACAAAGTCCTCTCCACTCCAAGACACAATAGTTTATTCATACTTCTCAAACAAAGTGACAGCGCTGTATTCCAGGGTTTATTCTCACGATGTTCCTCTCTCCTCCTCTTCCTCTCTCCTCCTCTTCCTCTCTGCAGCGGTCCAAACCGCGGACACTACATCACGATCGTGAAGAGCCACGGCTTCTGGCTGCTGTTCGACGACGACATCGTAGAGGTGAGAGAAACACTTCCTCTTTCTTCTCCACAACCGCATGTGTTTAAAAATAAGCATCGGCATAACTTTACATTGAATTTGAAGCCTTAAAAACTCACGCATCAGCCCGAAAATACATCTGGATTTCCTTCAATCGGCGGATCGAGATACCTGAACGTTTGCTTAATAATAATAATAATAATAATAGGATAAATATGGTTTATCAATCAGGATATAATCACAGAAGCATGAGGGTGGATCAAAGTGTTCATAAGCAGATGAAGCAAAGCCTGAAGCATTGTGGGTAAAATCTGGAATTAGAATAATGTATGTACTCTTTTTCTGGCATATTTCCCCCCTCAATCAAAGCTTCAGTTCTCCCTGTAATGACATATGTTCTTCTACTTCTACCACGTCTTCTTCTACCTCATTTACTTCTACACCTACCTCCTTTGCTACGACAACTCTTGGTATTTTGTAACTGCCTTTCAGTTGAGAAGTACTGTCGTGGCTTCCTTCCTTGTTTTTCTATCAAGCCACTAGACGCCTTAAACAGACATTTCTAACTCGTTTTCTTTCCTTGATACAGGGTGTCCGCGGGGTCTTAAAAAGTATTAAAAGTTGATAAATAAATGTAGCGAAAATGAAGGCTATTAAAAAGTATTAAAGGGCATTTTCCAAGGTATTACATTTTGTAGCTTGTTTTCAATAAGTATATGAATTGTCCAAACAGGTTGTATTCTACAGTCTGCCTGAATGTAATCATTGCGTAGGTGTGTAGTGTGATTCTGTGTAGTTTATTTATGGCATCCCGTTGGGTTTGACGTCATCTGAACAGGACATCGCACGCTCACTGCTTGATAGCGCGCAAAGGTCCGTTTACGCCGGTTGTTAAGCAACATCGTTATGGGGAAATGCAAGTCTGCGTCCAAATGGTTGGAAGATAAGGAGGAAGGACAATCAATACTGTATATAGTCAATGTGAGGTAAAGTGTGTCGCCAATGTAACCGGTTAGAACTCAAAGTGGTGATGAGGTCTTAAAATGTATGGAAAGGGTCTTAAAAAAGGTCTTAAAAGGGATTACATTTGACTTCAGGATTCCTGCATATACCCTGATTATATTACTCACAGTTGCTTGAGTTGCTTGGCCTCCGATGGTTTGGATGACATTATGCGATGTGTTTGCTCGAAATAAAAAACACAAACTTTTATACATGCAACAAAGAAAAGAAGCCTTTACAATAGTCAAAACAAATAGGCAAAGCTAAAATAAAATAACAAACAACTTAGGTATTCTTTCTGGCTTGATACGGCTTATATTACTTGATAGCTTAAAGGGGAATTGAACGGTTAAAAACTGTGTCTCGACGGGGTCTTTCTAGCAGGTTGCCCATCACTGTTTAGAGTAGGTGCCGTGGGAATTGTAGTCCTTTTATAGTGTGTTGACTACAGACGTCACGATTAGGTGGCATTTCTTATAAAAACTAAATACTGGCTTTAACAATATATATATATAGGAGATAAAACAGTGCAGGAGAAGGGGTTTAATAAAAATGTGTTTGTGTTTTAAAAGCTGGATTTGGTCAAGTTGTGTCACAGTTTTAGTGATTTCTCCTGAGGTTTAAAGGAGGCGCCGTGGGAATTGTAGTCCTTTTATAGTGTGTTGACTACAGACGTCACAATTAGGTGGCCTTTCTTATAAAAACAAAAATACTGGCTCTAACAAGTACTTTCTAAATAGCAGATATAATCTGCTAATAACTAATAACTAACTAATAATATAACTAATAATAACTAATAAAGTTGTCGGGCTCTGCTGAGACTCCTGCTATAAAACCATCTGCTCTCCTCTGACACGATGACAGGAGAAACATGGCGTAGAAACAACAGTCTGACATCCTGGTAGCATGTGATGATGCCTCAGTGCAAGTAGGGAACCTTTCCAGCATTTCCTTTCAAACCCTGACTCACGTAAAAAAAAAAGTGTAGGAATTCAGACGTGGAGTTTGACTGGTATGTAGCGTTGGCTTTTTTTTTTCGCTCTTCAGTCAAAGCCTCTGCTGCAGCCAAGAATCTTTTTTTTTTTGTTATTTTTCTTTGGCTAAAGACAGCAGTACGCCACACAGCAGAGCTATCGGAGCGTGCCGTCCTGATGCTGAAACATTCCAGGGGTTTTGTGGAGTGTCATTTGTATTAAGAGACACAAGCAGGATTTCAGAGTTATATATCAAAGCTGCGGTGCAAAAAACCCCGGACACTTGGGACATATAATGTAATAAAAGTCAGAAGAAGTTAGAGAAAATCCTCCAAACACATGAGTTATTATCTTTATCAGATACTGTGGATTGCTTTTTGTCTAATGGGTCTTGATTTCTGGCTATTTTCCTAGTAAGGAGTGCATAATGTGGGTCTGATTACAGGATTATTAGTGATTTCGTGGAAAGAACGCTTCATTTAAACTCAGATTTATTCTTATCTGTAGATTAATTACGATGAAATGCGCTTTCCCCCAATTGAAATAGCTTCTTTAAAAATCTGACCGTCTTCACCACTGTATGTTTCCACTATGATGGGAAGGAGGCCCATCGGAACATCTGGTCCAGAAACGGACCGATTTCTGGCAGAATCCGCTAACACAACCGGATCGTTTTCTTTATTGCGTTTGGAGATGAACTCTCCGTCTGTCTGGCTGTATTCTAGCTTTCCGCCTTCCTCCAATCTGTCGTTCTACTTTGATACAAGTTGCACCTGGAAGCGAATCTGCAGACTCTCCTCTTCTCTTTCATCACCAGTCCAAAAGTATATATATTTATTTATAGTATTTGCTTTCTCTTTTGGACAAAGCTGCCACACCAAATCAGAAACAGTTGTCGGGGCCGAATCAAGATATTAAATAGTGTGGGGGGGAAACTTCTGAAGCAATAGGAGTCAGGACTCAGAGAGACACGATGGAGAGCTGGAGCTTTGATGGCAAACACTGACGGTTTATTTGGAGCTTCGGCCGGAGAATTCACAAGACACGTCACGGGCCACGATCTGACCACACGGATGAGATGCCACATTCTGAAGACCCCTCCTGTAGCTCCAGGTTTGAACTAGTTCAGAGTGTAATAATCAACATTCTTCAATAGATACACTAAACAGCTGAGGGACACTGGATCACAGTTGTTGTCGCTTACGGTATCTACACCCCGAGAAGGATGCTCCAGGTGTCCCACAACAATAACTATCTCTGACCGACAGTTGCCCGGTCACAAACTGGTAACAACTAGGGATGCCAGAAACTGACCATGATCAAAATCGGACAGCCCTGGCGAATATTAATCGATTATTCGACACATTCGATTTTGAGGATTCAAAGTTGAGCAATGTTCAACTTTTGAGGCTGAGGTGGAAGCGTCAGCCAATCAAATCCTGTGTACGCAAATCTGACAGTTCAAGCTCTAGCCAATCAAACGGCGTGTATGCTGGGAGAGACATACCGCAGGTCATTTCCTCATATTCCAAAACATGGAGGAGAAATTAGCGGTAGGGAATCACCCGGTGCTTTATGACCAGACCTACTGGGATATAAACCGGAGGAGCCAGGCATGGAGGGAGGTGGCAGAGACAGTGGTATGTTTTCGCCTGTTTTGGGGAGTTTATATCCAGTTTACTTCGGGCTTTTTTGCTTCGTATGTCGCGGGCGGGAGATTCATGTGATTGGTTGCTCGCAAAAAATCCTCAAGCTTCAGATACGCCCACCTCCAAGATTTTTTAACGCTGCTGTGTAGACGTACCGTTACTGTTCTGTCGCCAATAAATCAATCGCACATGTGACGGAGGGGGGGGGGGGGGGTCGGTGTGTAGCAGGCTGCAGCAGCAGTCTGCACTCTGCGCTGCTGGCTTCCTCCAAGTTTACAGTAAAACAAACTGGTGGTGTGATCAATGGTCATTTACAATTATTAATACTATTACTATTATTAGCATTAGTCTATATTTTGGTTGAAACCAAACCAGGAAAAAAAAGAAAAACATAAATATTAATAAAAAAATATATAAATAAAATCGAATTTTAAAAATAATCTTCGATTATGGAGACTGTAACGAATATTCGAATAATCGCTGGCATCCCTAGTAACAACAACAAAATGCTAGGGCAGCCCCTCCTTAAGGGAGATGGCATGCTGGTCAGCTGCGTCAGAGGGCGAAGGAGGACATGCAGGGCAAATGATTCCCCAACAAACATACTTGATTTTAAATGGAGATTTGGTAGAGAATGATAACAGAAGGATCTGAAAACACCTGTGAGCTGAAGGGAAGGATTTCATATGGTGCTGACAAAGACCTCTTCAAATGTCGTCTTTTATAGGAAGGTTGTGCGAGGAAAACCGATTTGAAGTTGTGGGATTTGATAACATTTAGCTTTTCTAGTAGGTTCAACTAATGGAAGAATATCTGTCACTATGCATTACTACCAAATACAATCATCTTTATCATAGAAATAAGACTAATGGTTTTGACATGAATGCTCTTAAACTACTCACTTGAGGTAAGGATGTCGACGTGGCAACTGAAATCACCTCTAAATGTCTAAAATGTCATCAATTTATTTCCTCTTTTCTTGAAAAAAGAAAATCTGTAATTAAATGTATGCTTCGTTACCGAAATTCATTCATCTTTTCATAGCTATGTTTTGTACACACATGCTCTTAAACTAGTCACTTAAAATACAAATCTGAATAGTGTTAGGTTTAGGGTTGGAACAGCGGCCGCCGAAGCACAGATAGATAAATATATATTTTTTAAAGTCACTTTGATCAAAAAGCCGGACAACGCCACATCGGGAATTTCCCCCAAGGAAATATTAACAGGTTTTACAGGTTTATCAACAGCAGGTACTGAGGGGCAGGAGACGTGGTTTAAATTCTTAAAAATCACACAGGGGCTAACCCTAAGGTAAGGACTTGGGCTGCTTTGTGCATGAAAGGTGCTATATTATTATTTATTATTATTTATTTCCTCTTTTCTCGTAGAAAATCGACGCGCAGGCGATCGAGGAGTTCTACGGTCTGACGTCGGACATCTCCAAGAACTCAGAGTCCGGATACATCCTGTTCTACCAATCCAGAGACTGAACCTGCGGGCGGTGAACCCCCTAAACGGACTGTCACTCAGCAGAAAGGGGAGGGGCTTATGGCCGCCACAGGCTCCGCCCACATAAGTATCCGGGGAGCTTTTCACTGGAGCTGTGAGACGTCTGCAGGGAGCATGCCAGCCTCCTGGATCACAAGCGTTCAAATCCTCTGCGCCCACAATGCAAAAAGCACCTTAAAATAATCTAAAAACACTCGCTTTTGCATCAGGGTGGGGGGGGGGGGGCGAGGATCCAAGAGGCTGCCATGGATACCGTTTTTTGGGCTGTGGAGACGACGCAGAGAAACCAATTAACCGTTCCTGACGAGACGCAGGATCGTACGTGTCATCACAGTCTTCTTTATTGTGTTTATAACATACCGTGCTAAAGTAGCTACATGCTAACACGCAGGTACCATGCGTTCAAACCCCCCAAAAATATTATAAATCTGACGTCATAATAATAAAACCACGGACACTACCTTTAGCTTGAAGATGCTAGTGTGCAGTGTTTTTAACAGGAAGTGGTGTTAATAACATTAAGTGTTAAAAGCGGGGGGGAAGGGAGACCTTACCTCCAGAAAGATGGTGCGGAATCTTAACGAGGGGCTCATTATTTTAGTTTTTTAACTAAAAATAATATAAAAAATCTAGTTTGAATCAGATTATCCTAAAAGTACAGTTGAAGCATGCACTGTTTTATTACGTATATCCAAAAAAGGACCTTATTTCTGTCGATCGCAGAGAAAACGTCCGATTCGTTCCATATTTTTATCAGATATTGGTAAAAACCATAACATTAACAACCATGTCCACGTTTTTAAAGGCTATCTGGCAAAGTCATGAGTGAAAGAGTCTGGTTTAAATTTAAGGTTATTAACTAAGGCGTGTCGTGCCATTACGTTATCATGTTTGGTGCCACAGCGGAAAAAACAAGTTATTAAACAAAGAGCGTCAGGTGTTTCAACGTTAAACTACAAGCGGGCTTTAGCAACCACAGTCTGTTTTATCAGTTTCATTTGATTAGCTTTTACCATTTTTGACTTTTTTTAAACGCCAGAAAATGCACATTTCTACCGTTTTTACACACAACACACTCAGAGACACTTTTTTAATTTCCTGTGAGTCCGTTCTGACATCCGAGCTGCCACACTACGTTCAGGCTGAATGTTTTTTATGTCCTTTCTGTTCCTCATTGCTAAAGCTTTATTTCTGGACACCTCCGCACACTCAGCTGGTTCAGTTCAGTAACCTCATGATATCAGACACTAATTTAAACTCCAGCTGAAGTGTTTCTCTGCAGCGCTGGAAGGAAGTCAGAACTTTACATAACATGTTTTTCACTCTAGAAAGTTAATAGGCGCTTTCACACCAAGTGCTTTGCCGTACTTAGTTCATGAGAACTCTTTAGTTCTGATGAACTAAAGCAGATCGTGTTCACACCGGAATAAGTCCCTGAGGGAGGATTAGGCAAATGAAGCCGCTGACGTCAGTTCTTCTTCTTCTGCTTTGGGTTTACTGGCAGGCCGCAAACCACTTCACGGCGTATACTGCCACCCGAAGTCCCCGGCCGGAAGTCCCCGGAGTTGGGGACTGGCTTCAGTAGAAGCTGCTGGGACTCCCAGCAGCTTCTACTGAAGCCTTCCGAGTAAATCGCCAGAATGCCGACACCTCCTCATCTCCACCGCTCCCATGTTTTCTTTTTGTTCTGCCATAAGTTAGTCTCTCTCCGTTGGTGCGCGGGGCTAATGCTAATGCTAATAATGCTAATGCGAGCAAATAAAATGGCAGCTTCACAAAACGTTTTGGGAGTTTTACGGGGCGTGGTTTGCAATCCGCCCAGCCAATCAGAAATGGGAACCTTTTTCTCCCATGAAAGTACCTGCTCTCTAGCAGGGACTGAAAAGGGGGTGGAAAGGTTCTCATGAACTAAGTTCTAGTTCCGGATTTTTTTGGTGGGAAAAGTACTCCAGTGTGAAAGCGCCTATTGAATCTCTCCGTGATGCTAAGTGATGCTAACAGCTAACGAAGTGTGCTTCCACTCCAGGTTGAAGACAGTTTAAAATGTCAGAATCTTTTTTATTTAGCACAATAGTAAGTTCACAATGGCAACGACTCATAATTTGATGTTGTAACGTCCGTTTTTAGGAATGAAAATGCGCACAATTACAATTTTTCTGAATTTTTCCTTGTTTTACATCTTTACACTTCAAATTTTGGCCTTTTTCTGGAACATTTTAAGGGAACAATTTATAAATTCATCAACAACGAATAGTTAAATCATGAATTCCCAGCGGCTATATTATAAATATACTTTATTGGCTTGTGAAAACTAGAATAAAAAGGACAAACGTCAGAAAAATAGCCCAAAAAAAAGCAAACATTTTCTTCTCAAAGTTGTTTTTTCCAACAAACAAGAAAATATGAAATGTTCAAAGACAGAAATCAGAATATTAGCAAGAAAGCTATTATATTAAAAGCTACATTCAGTATATTTCTGGATTATCTCCTCTTCAAAATCAATTGTTCTGATGATTGACTAATCTATTAATCATCTAATTGTTCAGATGAGGTAAACGACTGCAATTAATTATTCAAATCTGTTTTTAATTGTGCTTTAATTGAAATGTTTACTCCATAAATCGAGCCGTCTGATAGTCATCACCCTCCTTTTCACCTCCGTTGTTTCTCTTTGAACGCACAAACAAACCAAATATAGGTTTTTCTATTAAGTCAAATTATGTTTTAATCTCGTTAGGCTCCACACGTCTGGGCTGCCGCGGATTAACAAGCAAGCGCACCCTCTCTGTCGAGCAGATGAATGGAAACCGGGCAGCGCGTCAAGTATTATCTGAATGTTTAAATGTACAGTCAAATAAAAACAGGGCTGCCGCGTCGCCTGTAAAACACCTCGTCTCGAAACTCTGAAGTTGTTCTTTTTCCTGGTGAAACAAGAAGGACAGCTTCAATTTGGGATAAAAATACAATATATTAGTCTTTTATTTTGATGATTAAAAGTTAGGAAGGTCAGGCTGAAATGTAGCCTTGATTCAGTTCATTTTCAACTCATAATTAGTGCTATTTTTTAATTTAATTGTTAAAATGGAAAGGAAACAACTTCAAGCGACGCATCATAAACACTTTTTTAATTTCCCATCGGTGCTGCTCTTAAACTCAACATGGAAGGAAGATTTTTTTGAGTGGTTTTGAGTCTGTTTTTGGGGTCGATCCACTTTGTTTCCATCAGTTTTACAATGTTAATTTACAGGTTTATATCCAGACACCAAGGGTGCGTTTCACTTCTCTTATTTTTCATTTCCTCGCTCCTCGGTCTCTGTCTCACCGGAAGTTGATTTGTCTGCGCCATCTTGAGTAGCGTCCCAGTGGCCTTATTTGTGCCGGAGGACCGAGGAGCGATAATGGAGGAACTACCAGACCATCCTCCGGTGAAATCCTCAGACACTCGCCCCGCCCCCTTACTGTGTATCGCTCACTGATTGGACGATGCAGCACATGCACTGATCTGGCTGCTGTGAGGCGATCAGCTGTGCGGCGTCATCACAAACGGACGTCGCTTCACGTGACGGTCCGGAGGAAACGACGTCCCATTGCTCTTAAAACTCATTTCCCTGCTTCTCGTGGTTTCCTTGCGTCTCTCCATGCTTCCCTGGAGGGAGGGACTAGTCGCAGGGAAACGACGCAAGTGAAGGACGCAAGGAATCCATTTAATGGAAGTGAAACGCACCCCAAGAGAAACTGTGGACTCCTATAAGAGTTGCTTTCACAAATACCAAATAATGTGTTGATATTTTAAGGTTTTTAATGAAGACTACCATTTAGTAATTGTATAAATGAACATAAACAAGCACAAACATGCATTATTTGGTGTTAAAAGTCCACAGATTCAGTTGAAGCTGCTTATATTCTGTATTTTTAATAAAATGCAGTTCCTCCAAAACTTTAAAAATGCCATTTTAAATATTTGGCTCGACAAAGCGTTGGATTCCTATGTTTAAAGAAGGCTCATTTTTTTATTTAAATACTATAAATATTATAATTATGAATGTTATCTAGATGTTTCACTTTGTTTTTGATATATTTCACTAATTTTACTACCATTTTTGCGTAGGCCGCTCTGGATGTTTGAAGAATATTTTTGTTTTTGACGCGAGATGTTGATGTGTACATAAATACAGATGTTATTATTGGAATATAGATAATTGCTTGCTTGAAATAATCAGCGGACTGAGATCGAGAGTGGATGTCATGTCTCGAAAGACTTTGATTCTGGTAACAAATCAATTCGCCTGTCGTTTAAAAAGTCCCACCCGTCAGGCAGCGAAAACCAAACATCCCCAAAGTAAATTAGCTTGTATGTAATCTGATTGGTCGAACTATAGCACAGAAAACTGACTGATTTCCATAAGAAACACTTTTTTTTAAACCAAAAACTGTCCTGTGTGTCACCGTTGTAAAGGAAAAATCCACTTTCAAACACATGAACATGCCTCTAAGCTTGTTTCAGTACTTCCTTTTTAATTCAAAATTGACTTTATAACCAATATTGTATTGATTTTCTGACTAATTTCTCACAAAATATCTCATTAAATTGCAAAAAAACTGATGATATCGTGTGGATTTTCCCTTTAACAGTTTGAGTTGTTCTGTCCTCCTAAAAATGTCCCTTCTGGGCTTCGGTTGTCCAAATCGCTCTGACTTTTCAGACTCACCAAGAATGTATTAGTGACGGGCAGAAAGTGACTGAAAGTGTCAAACACTAAGATTCTGTAACTAACTCGTGTGCAGAGCCTCACAGACACACTCAGATCTAAGGACAAAACACAATTGTTTATGATTTTTGTTTGTGTTTTTGTTTGTGGGGTCTGCTGCTGCACCTCCTGCTGTCTGAAGTCCTTTGTGAATACATGTAGATGCAGTGAAGTTTGGGAATGACGGCTGATGGTGTCCGAACTGTTTCAAATTAAACACGTACTGGATTTTAAGAAGGATTCATCTCGTCTGTTTATTTGTGTTTCTGAGAGTTTGATGTTCCAACAAGGATATATAACAGATTTCCTCCAACAGACTCAAAATAAACACACACACAGAGGCAGATTGACATTTATTCTCTGCGGGAAGTCGGTACATTTTCAGGTTTAGGCTTTGAAAACACTTTTCATTTACGAAACATATCTTGTTTTCTCCAGAAGTAATCAAAAAATTAAGACGAAACATTCACCTGCGGACGTTTGAGGTGACGAAATACAACGATGCCATGTAGATAAATCTCTGTACAAACAAGGTTTCTACTACAAAGAGGCCGGAAACAAACATATGTACACGATCCTAACCTTAAACAGAGTCTATACATTTGGCCAACATGATATGCTTCTGTAGTGAAAGCAGGCAGAGG
Organism: Trematomus bernacchii; assembly: GCF_902827165.1. Lineage (NCBI taxonomy): Eukaryota > Metazoa > Chordata > Actinopteri > Perciformes > Nototheniidae > Trematomus > Trematomus bernacchii. The sequence continues at coordinate 349,998 of NW_022987800.1, read as the reverse complement.
TTTAGAGGTTAACAATATGTGGTGAAGGTCGCCCTCCTGTGGTTAAAGAAAGGAAACTCTCCTGTATGAACACCCTGATAAAAACAGACAATAATGCCACAACATTCATCTCAAATGGGTCGGACTCAGGTGAAAATACGTCATTTTTAAAAAAGAAATATAGCGATAATGTCCACAGAGGTTCTGCTTTACATAGAAATATATACATTGTCTTTAAAACAACATGGATCAGATGTTCCCAGTTGAGTTTTCCATCTTAACATACGATCTTTTACACGGTGTGATTGAACCAAAACGTTGAATATCTTCAAACAAAATGAGTTACGAAATGTTCTGGTTGAGATGTGGTCAGGTGTTTTGACTGATATGAGTTATAAAATATATTTACAGTGAATCTATAAATGTCTGGAGTATAGACAAACAAGGCGTAATAGTAGAGTCCATGCAGATACACACATGCATGCAGTTCTACGTAGTAAAGACGAGTGTGTGTGTCAAATTATGAATACATCATGTACATATTATATACACAGCCAATATTACTGCATCCACCTTCATATAGTCTCTCTACCTGCGTTTACTCAAGCCTCTAAGAGAGTTGCACTTAAACGTTTCCATCGTTTTCTGATACAAATCAACATTTCTTGTGACATTTCCCAACCATAAATTCATCCAGAGATGTTCCAGAGATGCCAGAAAACAGGGAAATGCTAACTTCAAATGAGTATATCTTCAACAGCATGCTCCTTAAAAGTCAAATGTTCAAGGAGGACATTTAGGATTCAAGATTCATGCTGCAGAGTGTTCATTTTAACATGTTTTTACACTTAGAAATCAATCAATTAATCACAAATAATGCCACAGAATGTACATTTTACCATGTGTTTAATCCGAGAAGTACACCTAACTTGTGTTTTTAACAACAGTAGTGTGTCGTTTTAACGTAACAGTACATTTCCCACATTTTCTGGCCTCTCAAACAAACACACACTCGTTCTCTTCCTTCATTTGATGGTGTCCAAACTGTTTCAAATTAAACACGTAGGCTACTGGATTTTAAGATCATCTCGTCGGGTTTTTTGTGATTCTAGAAGTGTTTGATGTTTCAACAATGAAGGATTTCAAATGTTCTTTATGCTATAGCCTACTATCGGGGGCGGAATCAGCCCGGGACTCTCGACCGGCCCACTTCGGTACCGCAAGTAAATACCGCTAGTAAATTGTCAACGGGGGGACAGGGGGGTGCTAGTGACTTATCCGACCGGCCCACATCGGTACCAGTAAATACCGCTAGTAAATTGTCGATGGGGGGACAGGGGGGTGCTAGTGACTTATCCGACCGGCCCACATCGGTACCAGTAAATACCGCTAGTAAATTGTCAACGGGGGGACAGGGGGGTGCTAGTGACTTATCCGACCGGCCCACCTCGGTACCAGTAAATACCGCTAGTAAATTGTCGATGGGGGGACAGGGGGGTGCTAGTGACTTATCCGACCGGCCCACATCGTCCGACCGGCCCACTTCAGTATCGGGATTCGTCCCGAACGTCCCGATGGCCAGTCCGCCACTGTATACTATAGCCTACTATGTCGTTTTAATATTTTCAACATACTATACGATGACGTTTTTTCAGTCAAAAGTTTGGACACACCTTCTCATTCAACAGTCTTTGTTTATTTTAATTTGAAGAATCTCAAATATAACTCATATTCTGGATTTTTTAACATTTTTTTGTTTACTAGATAATTCCATATGTGTTCTTTTATAGTTTTGATGTCTTCAGTATTCATCTACAACGTATACAATAAATACAAACCTTGTGAGAAGGTGTGTCCAAACTTTTGACTAGTACTGTCCTTTTTTGTTCAAAATGACATAGTATAGTATGTCGAAAACATTTTTAAAAAAACAACAAAGTATAGTATGCAGAACATTTGAAACCCTGCCTTGTTGAAACATCAAACTCTCAAAGAAACACAAAAAAACAGACGAGATGATTCCATCTTAAAATCCAGTCAGTACGTGTTTAATTTGAAACAGTTTGGACACCATCAGAAAAATTCATATTCTTCCTCTTCTTCCTTCCTCATCATCATACCATGGTCTCTGAGCCGGACCCTTTCCCGGTGAAAAAGTCCCAGAAGTTGGACGCTGGTGACGGTTTTCCCTCGTCTTCCTGGGGGGTCTGTCTCACCCAGATGCTGCTCTCTGAGGATCCACTGAGGCTGGAGCAGCTGAAGCTCAGAGCCGAGCCCAGCAGGGGGTCCAGGTCCTGGGGGGAGGACAGGGAGGAGGGGGTGGAGATGGAGGTGGAGGTGGTGGAGGAGAGAGAGGACTGGGCCAGGCTGAGCAGGTTGTGGTGGGAGTGGAACTGACGCATGTGGCAGATGGATTTATGAGACGGAGCTTCACCTGGAGGAAGGAACGGGGAAAAGGTTAACATATGCACTTTATTGCGTGACCTCGAGGAAATATATCATACTGTATGTTCTACTTTTTGTCCTTTTTGTTCAAATTATAAAAGGAAGAAATACATGCAAAACACTTCAAGACAGTGGACACAAAATGGATGACTGTTTAGCCTTTGAGAAAACGTTTTTTAAATAGTTCTTTCAGGAAGAAAGCAGACCGATACACCCGGGAGCCTGGATGTGGATCATTCCAATTTACACGATAAATAGTTCATAGCATCACAATAAATGAGTAAATAAATTAAGAATTTAAAAGTTTGAGTGCAGAGGGGATGAATGATTTTGAAAAGCGATTTGTCTTAAGAGCAGGTAGCATATCTACACCCTGATGGCAACAGACTGGCCTCTCCAGGTCATCACATGTCATTTGTTAGATGCTTTTATCCAAAGCGACTTACATACTCAGTACTGTGGACAATCCCCACAGGAGCAATTTGGGGTGAAGTGTCTTCAGGGACACAACGACATGCTGACTGCAGTGGGACTCGAACTTGCTACCCCCAGATTAGAAGTCCAGCACACTATCCACTGAGCCACAGCCTCCGATAAGGGTGAGGTCATGTTTACATAAGTTTATAAGTGTCCTCGAGCAAACATATATAATGTTCTACTTTTTGTCCAAATGATAAGAGGAAGAAATAAATGCAAGACACTGGACACAAAATGGATGACTGAGAAAAACTTTTTTAAATTGTTCTTTCAGGATTAAACGTTCCACAAATCCCTATACCTTCCTAAAAAAAACTATAAATTAAAACTTTGAAACAACCAAAATATGACACATTTTACTTAAGACAGTCATTCAGTATTTGTTATTTATTTAGTATTCCTCCTCCTGTTAAAGGCGTGCAGCCATTTTAGCCAGAACTCTTTATAAAAGAGAGTAAATGTTTAATACTTTACGTTATAACACAATTCTCTATCTGTTTCCTCTAGGCGGTGCTGTTGCCACATTTATCATCCGTGTGGTCGAATATTTTTAGCCAAATGTTTGGTGGGCTGCCCGAGAGATGTTCAGACTTTCATTCAGCACTAAGACTCATTTCATTTCAAAGATACTTTAATGTACTCGGGTAAAACTGTACATCACTGACGTCTACAGTAAACAATAAGGACCTTAAATGACATGATTTGTTTCCTTGAATGTTAGAAATGATGGATGCACAATTATTTTTTAACTGAAGCGTTTTGGGAGAATTACTTGTAGATAAACCTTAAGTTAACAAGCACATAGTATAGTATATAGACAAATGTGTTTTAACTTAAAACCACAAAAGTGACTCAAAGTCTTGCTCAATGTTCCTTATAATCGGCACTAATATGAACTTCTTATCAGTATTTGTGTTGACATTGTTAGATTTATTGCATTTATGAACTTTGCTAATTAATACACTTTATTCTTTGCCCGTAAAGAGTCAAATTGGATGGCCCAAAGTCTAAATAAACACATTTATATAATTGATTACATCCTCCCTGCTTCCGGTTCTGGTTCAGTTTGAGCACGTTGAGGAAAACATTAGCATTTAAACTCGCTTCTCCAGGCTGTTTGTGTTGACGTTGTTAGATTTATTGCGTTTATGAACTTTCCTGGTTAATACACTTAATTCTTTGCCTGAAAAAAGTCAAATGTAAGGGACACAAAACCCTGATATCACTGATAACGCCCCCCCCTGCGTACCGTATCTGGGTTCCTGTCGCTTCCTGTTCTGGTTCAGCTTCAGCACGTTGATGAACACCTCGCTGGTGAGACTCCCCTCTCCCCCGTTCCCGTCGGGGGGGAAGAGGGGGGAGGGCGGCTCGAGGGAGGAGAGACTCCCACTGGAGTCCAGAGATGCCACCGTGTCCCGACGCCCCCCCGACTCACTCTCCTCCTCCAGGGGACTGCCGCTGGGGGGGAATATTAAGAAGGTTTGTTTAAAGATACACCGAGATGCTCTTGGGGAGTTAAAGGTCCCCTATTACACTGTTTTTCATCAATATATTATAGGTCTCAGATATATACAGAACATGTCTCTGATTGGCTGAAACACCAAACAGATCATTGCAGCATCCCATAATCCCCTCTGTTTCAGCCCTGTTTCCAAAGTGCTGATTCTCTGTCTGTTACTTTAGATGAAAATAAGGAGCCCCTCCCCACGCCCCTCTGAGAGAGATTTGGTTACAAAGAACACAATGGTGCTCTAGGAGGAGATTCAGGTGATAAGGGGGGGGGGGTTACCTTGGGTGCTGATTGGCTAATGGTTACACAAGCCAAAACATCGTTATGACATCATAAAGTGGCCAAAATCTGATCAGCTCATTTTCAGACAGGTTTTTATAGAAATGGATCAGGACGAAAAGAGAGAGAATCTTTGTTCCTGAAACTTTCAGAGTCTCTTTACACAGAGGGGACACATGGTGATGAAGAAGAGACATGAAGAAGAGGGGACACATGTTGATGTAGAAGAGACATGAAGAAGAGGGGACACATGTTGATGTAGAAGAGACATGAAGAAGAGGGGACACATTTTGATGTAGAAGAGACATGAAGAAGAGGGGACACATGTTGATGTAGAAGAGACATGAAGAAGAGGGGACACATTTTGATGTAGAAGAGACATGAAGAAGTGGATTTTGCATAATAGGTGATATGTTGGAAGGAGTTGATTGACAGATTGGTTGTCACGGTTACCTGAGTTTCCGCCGCAGCAGATAGTCGATGATGTCGGGGTCCGTCTGGATTAGACTCATCAGGACTTCCTGCTGCAGCTCTGCAGAAACCTGGAGGGAAACACGTGAGACTGGTTTGGACTGGATTAAGAGGAAAAAGCCTTCTCTGTACAAAATACATCTCAAACCAAATTGTATTAATCTCTAAAGTAAAAAAGCAAATATCGCAAAGCCTTAGCACACGAAACCTAAAGTATCTGCACGATAATAAATGATTAATAGTGTGAACTAACCCTTTAATACTAAAACAACTTCCTGTTTACTAGACTCTTGTTTCTCAGAATAAAAGGTCATATCAGATTTAAAGGCTGGATCTGATGGCATCGTACCATGAAGAGCCTGCGGTGGTTCTGGATCAGCAGCAGGGTGACGCTGATGATGGCGGAGCTGTCCTCGATGCCCATGGACAGCGGACTGGACTCTCCTCCTCTCTCCTTCTGAAGCAGGTTGGGACCGAAGATCACCGCCAGGTTCGCCGCCGTCATCTTGTTCCCGAGGATCTGAGGAGAAAGGGGAGAGGAAGGTGGTGGTTGATTTCATTATATTGAGCGTTGTTAATAGTGGAAAAAGTTAGACTTCCATTAAAGCAGGGGTGTCAAACTCAAGGCCCGGGGGCCAAATCCGGCCTGTGACTTCATTTTTTGTGGCCCACAACAGCTCTGACAGAATATTATTTTTTTATTATACGGTTCCAATGCCGATTTACAGAAGCACGTTGCCCATAAACTACATGTCCCACAATGCATCTCAAATTTGACTCATTACTCAGAATTTGACTTTTTTTCTTCTAAAATATGCCTTTTTCTCAGAATTTGCCTTTTTTTCTTCAAAATATGCCTTTTATCTTAGAATTTGCCTTTTTCTCAGAATTTGACTTTTTTTTCAAAATGTCACTTTTTTTTCAAAATGTCACTTTTCTTTTCAAAATGTCACCTTTTTTTTTGGACTTTTTTTTCCAGAATGTGGCTTTTCTTTTAAAATCATTTTGTGACATTCTCACTGAAGAGACTTGCAATTATTTGCCCTAGACTTCTGCTTTCAGACGTAGTTAATTATGAAGTTATTACCCTATCCGATAATAATCCAATGCAGAGGCAATAACATTATTTTAAATATATTAAATATTTATCTATGTATTTTTAAATAGTCTTAAAGTTACAACCGGCCCTTTAAGTGCAACCATAATGCTGATGTGGCCCGTGATGAAATTGAGTTTGACACCCCTGCATTAAAGTGTCTAAAGCCACACATTTCTAACACAGACGGGTAAGAAATAATATAATTTTACCTCACATTTCTTTCATTTTGAAACATTTATTTATTGTTGTTCACTTATTGTCTTTACTAGTTGTTGTGCTATAATAACAGACCAGCAAAATTGTCAAAATATACAAATGAAACCGGCAAAATTGCTTTGTGTATGAAGAACTTTTCCAAAACGTTTGATTGAAAACTACAGTACCCAAACTGAATTACTCCGATTGAACTCAGGTTAAAAAATGAAGTGTTTAACTCATACTTCTATGTTTACTCAATGCTTCTCCTAACATTTAAAATGTCCCAACAACCGAGCTGTCAAAGATAAATCAATATATTTGGTATACGACTATCAGATCTGGGCTGTTGATGTAGTTAATGGACTTAAGCAATTACTCCAATTGAACATTGCACTTCCATAAAGCTGGGCCCTCGCAAGACATTGATCAAATATATAATACAGTAATTTAATACGGTCACATTTCTCACAGATAGATTGGTAGACATTACCTCCTCCTCGTTGGTCCCGATGCTGTCCTGGGCGTAGCTCTGCACGGTGTGCAGGAGGCTGAGGAGGCGCAGCAGAGTGTCGCAGTTACAGGGAGGCAGCAGGTAGAGGAGGAGCTGCAGGAAGAGGAGCTGGTCTGAGCCCCGGAGCACTGAGAAGAGAGGAGAGGAGGAGAGGAGGAGAGAGAGGAGAGAGGAGAGGAGGAGAGAGGAGGAGAGGAGAGAGGAGAGGGAGAGAGGAGAGGAGGAGAGGGGAGAGAGGAGGAGAGAGGAGAGAGGAGGAGAGAGGGAGGAGGAGAGAGAGGAGGAGAGGAGGAGATGAGGACCTTCTGAGAGTAAGGAGTGGAGGAGAGCAGAGAGAGGAGGAGAGGAGAGAGAGACGGAGGAGGAGAGGAGGAGAGAGGAGAGAGGAGGAGAGAGGAGGAGAGGAGGAGAGAGGAGGAGAGGAGGAGAGATGAGGAGAGGAGGATGGAGAGAGAGACGTAGAGATGAGGAGGGAGAGAGGTGAGGAGGAGAGAGAGGAGAGAGGAGAAGGAGAGACGGAGAGGAGAGGAGGAGAGAGGAGAGGAGGAGAGAGGCTGTCTGGGATTCAAAAATGAAAGGAGGAGGCGAGGAGAGAGAGGAGGAGAGGCAGGAGAGGAGGAGAGAGGAGGAGAGAAGGAGGATTGAGGAGGGAGGAGAGGAGAGATGAGAGGAGGAGGAGAGGGAGGACAGAGGAGGAGAGAGAGGAGAAGGAGAGAGGGGAGAGATGCGAGGAGAGAGAGGGGAGAGACGGAGAGAGGAGGAGAGGAGATGAGGGAACAAAAAGACGAGAGGAGAGGAGAGAGCGAAGAGGAGGAGAGAGAGATGCCCGAGGCAGGAGCGGGGGGGGGGGGGGGAAGAGCGAGAGAGAGGAGAGAGGCGAGCGAGAGGATGGATTGAGCGGGAGAGGAGTAGAGAGAGAGAGAGGAGGGCTGAGTGAGAGAGAGGAAGAGAGGAGGAGAGAGGAGGACGGAGGGAGGAGGCTGAGAGAGAGAAGAGGAGGAGAGATGAGGAGAGGAGAGAGGAGGAGAGGAGGAGAGAGGAGGAGAGAGGAGAGATGAGGAGAGGAGAGGGAGAGGAGGAGAGAGGAGAGAGGAGAGGAGGAGAGAGAGGAGAGAGGAGGAGAAGAGGAGAGAGAGGAGGAGAGGAGGAGGAGAGAGGAGAGAGGAGGAGAGATTGAAGAGAGAGGAGGAGGACAAGGAGAGAGGAGAGAGTGAGGAGATGAGGGGAGAGGAGAGAGGAGGAGAGAGGGGAGAGGAGGAGAGAGAGGAGAGGAGGAGAGAGAGGAGGAGAAGGAGAGAGGAGAGAGGAGGAGAGGAGGAGAGAGGAGAGAGGAGAGAGGAGGGAGGAGAGAGGGAGAGAGAGGAGAGGAGGAGAGAGGAGAGGAGGAGAGAGGAGGAGAGGAGAGAGGAGAGGAGAGAGAGGAGAGGAGGAGAGGAGGAGGATTAGAGAGGAGGAGAGAGGAGAGAGAGGAGAGGAGGAGAGAGGAGAGGAGGAGAGAGGGGAGGAGAGGAGGAGAGAGGGAGAGGAGGAGAGGGAGGAGAGGAGGAGAGGAGAGAGAGCGCGAGAGGAGAGGAGGAGGAGGGAGGAGGAGAGAGAGGAGAGGAGGAGAGAGGAGGAGAGGGAGGAGAGGAGGAGAGAGGAGAGGAGGAGAGAGGAGGAGGAGAGAGGAGAATCAGCTTCAGGAATACAGGATTTAATACCAAGTGAATGTCTGTCTCCGTTATGTGGTGTGTGTGTGGTGTGTGTGGTGTGTGTGTGATTTGTGTGTGTGTGGTGTGTTTTTTGTGTGTGTGTGTGTGTGTGTGTGTGTGTGTGTGTGTGTGTGTGTGTGTGTGTGTGTGTGTGTGCGTGTGTTTGCTCACAGGCGGCGTGCAGGAAGGCGGGGTACAGCTCTCTGGACAGCAGAGGATCGGGAATGTCTCGGAGGAATTCTTTGAGCAGCGCCGCCACATCGTGGACGCTGTGCTCCTCGTCCAGCTGAACATCCACCCCCCGGTCGAAGTCCTCCAGCAGCTGGGGAGCAAACAGAGGACACATGTACCCAAATACATATCAAAGAAGAAGAAGATAAAAACACACTGAGGGTCAAACAGGAGACACTTTCCACTATTGGACACCATTTCTCAAAAACAGGATATCACACATCGTCAGCTTTTCCCTTCAAGATTATTTCCATATTCCAGCTCAACGGGAAACACAGGGCAGTAAATCATACAATAATCTTTATTAGTAGTAAGGTCCAAATGCGAGACGGAATAAAATAAATCTTCAAATAAAAATGTTTACATCCATATTTAGATGTGTTTGATTTGGCCAATGTTTTCAACGTTTTATTCAGATGTGTTTTATTGTTTATTTACGGGTTAAAATCCATGTAATAATGTCCTCACCTGTCTCACTCTCTTCTTAGAGCTTCCTACTCGGAAAATTCCCACCGTCTGAAGACCTGGGGACACAAAATAAATCATCCAGGACAATCAGAATCCGGTTTATAGCCAAGTGGTTTTGGTTTTTGGGTTATATTGGTGTGTACATAAACACAGTCAAAATAAATAGTTAAAAAGGAGCAAATAAAGAAACTACTACATAAAAAGAACCTAAAAAAAACCATATTTTGAATAAGATTTCTTCTTAATAAATTCAGTAAAATGTCTAGAAGAAATAATACACAAAAAATAAGTACAATAAAAATATGACAATTACTCTGAAAAATAAAACAGATTTAATTGTGCAAAATGTATGGAGATATTTGCGAAGTTAACTGTATGAAATAATCTAATTTAATTCAATATTTAATAGTGTTTAAATATATATTAACGGGGACTTCAGTCTTAATATTTAAATTAATGTAGTTTGGGGACAAATTCTGTTTTTGTTTTTTGAATTTGTATTTAACCCTAATATTTGTATATTTATGTATATACACTTTTTCCTTTGGGAGGGTTAGCATGTGTTATTTATTAAGCTGTAAAACTAAAATGGCATACAAAGATGTGTCATAAAAACCCCACTTTAGGGACTCTGAATGCCACATCCTGTTACTACTCATATGTGTGTATGTTTTCTTCATTGTGACGTGTTATTGTATTTATTCCTTTGGGGAGGGGGGGGGGGGGGGGGGGGGTATACATGTGTGTGATGTCTTTACCAGGGAAAAACTAAATGCCAATACAAATATTTGTCCAAAAAAACACCACTTTATGTTCTCCAGACGTCAGATCCCGTGTCTCACCGTGGTTCTGGATGTGTCTGCAGCAGCGCTCCAGCACCCGGGGAACCTGCCTGTAGACGGGGTTCAGGCTGAGCTTGTTCTGGGTTCTGGTTCTGGTTCTCCCTTTTGAGGAACACTCCTTCTTCAGCTCCAGCTCTGCGGGGTGGGACAGCTGCAGCGCCTCCAGCAGGCGAGACTGACTCTCCACCAGGTCGGAGATCGAGTCCACCGACAGCCCGCCCTGAAGAGATACTGAAGTTTAGGACATTATCGAGGTATTTCTACTTGAGTTTCTCCATTGCATGCTACTTTAACTTGTTCTCAGAGATGGCAAAAGTACAAACATCCTTTACTCAAGTAGAAGTACAGATACTCGTGTTTAAAAATACTCTGGTAAAAGTAGAAGTACTGACTAAACTTCTTTACTCAAGTAAAAGTAAAGAGGCTTTGAAATGTTCTTAAGTAAAAAGTACCCATAACTAGCAGCTGTTTTAAAGAGTACCTGACCTCCCTTTATATTAATAGAACAATAATGTCATTGTTAGCTAATGAATGTTTCCATGCTGAACAACGGCAACATAACAACGTTTTCATTGGTCCCTCTTCTTTAGAGAAGACCAGGAAATGATGGATACACGGATCGTGTTCAAATCAATAGGCACGCAATGACTCTAAATAATAATGATCACGCCACCAAACACACATTCAAACTAAAGGAACCAGCCTGTTTGGAAAAAGTGAGAAGTAGAAAGTACAGGTATTTGGGTTCAACATGTAAGAAGTAGAAAGTACAGGTATTTGGGTTCAACATGTAAGAAGTAGAAAGTACAGGTATTTGTGTTCAACGTGTAAGAAGTAGAAAGTACAGGTATTTGTGTTCAACATGTAAGAAGTAGAAAGTACAGGTATTTGAGTTCAACATGTAAGAAGTAGAAAGTACAGGTATTTGTGTTCAACATGTAAGAAGTAGAAAGTACAGGTATTTGGGTTCAACATGTAAGAAGTAGAAAGTACAGGTATTTGGGTTCAACATGTAAGAAGTAGAAAGTACAGGTATTTGTGTTCAACATGTAAGAAGTAGAAAGTACAGGTATTTGTGTTCAAAATGTAAGAAGTAGAAAGTACAGGTATTTGTGTTCAACATGTAAGAAGTAGAAAGTACAGGTATTTGTGTTCAAAATGTAAGAAGTAGAAAGTACAGGTATTTGGGTTCAACATGTAAGAAGTAGAAAGTACAGGTATTTGTGTTCAACATGTAAGAAGTAGAAAGTACAGGTATTTGTGTTCAAAATGTAAGAAGTAGAAAGTACAGGTATTTGTGTTCAACATGTAAGAAGTAGAAAGTACAGGTATTTGTGTTCAAAATGTAAGAAGTAGAAAGTACAGGTATTTGTGTTCAAAATGTAAGAAGTAGAAAGTACAGGTATTTGTGTTCAAAATGTAAGAAGTAGAAAGTACAGGTATTTGTGTTCAACATGTAAGAAGTAGAAAGTACAGGTATTTGGGTTCAACATGTAAGAAGTAGAAAGTACAGGTATTTGGGTTCAACATGTAAGAAGTAGAAAGTTCAGGGGCCTCATTTATAACGCCTTGCGTAGGATTGACGTGAGAAGGTTGCTTACGTAGTACAAAGCAAAAAAATAGGTACAGAAATGTTCCGACATTTTCCGATTCACAAAACATTGCGTACCGGCGAGGGAAGTGCGTACGGCACTTCATACGCCTGTTTCCCTTTATAAATCACAATCGACTCGAAATGCGGCGCAGCTTTTGCAGGCTTCTCGTAACGCCCATATTTACCTATAAATAGTCAAAGAAACGCCCATTCATTCATTCATTCTGACTGACTGCATGAAGAAGATCGCAGGAAATGAGGACAGAACAGCTAAAAAAGACATCTCACACCGTGTCAGATTTTGGTTATTGTGGGGAGGTCGAGATAAATCATATTGTTTGGTGGATGCAGTTTGAACCAGAGTAGCAGCATGGAGGTCGGATCGTCACCAAGATAAATAAATAAGTGGTCCGAAAAAAGTTAATGACAAAAAAAATACACATAACCTTCCTCAGGCAGTGTGTTTGTCCCGGGGACAGGAGACACCCCCTTGATGAGAAACTGTAAGAAATGATCGGGGAATCCCTCCGGAGTGGAGTCATGACAACTGGATCTGAATTATTTTTGTTGTATTTGGTGGTTTGTGTTCCAGCTGTCGATCAGCAACTATATATCCATAATCCACCAGTTAAAGGAAATACAATTAATGGATTGTGTTATATTAGCTGTTTACCACATATGGTGTTCTTAGTTTCCATACCTCCTGTGTTTTACGAGCGACTTATCAAGTCTTGGCAAACGGCATAAAACACGATTAAACGTGATAGTATATAAAACCATGCTCGTATCTACAACCTATAGAAATGCAAAACGGCGTCAGTTTATTCTGTCCTCCTGCTTACCGCATCATTTATGAGAAAACATTTCATAACATTAACACAACATATTCGAGGTGGTTTTAAATAACATATCCGTATTTATTTATTTCTCCAAGTTATGTTTTTGTGTGCACTGAGGAGTCTCAAACAGGCGTTTGTTTAATCATTTAAAGATTGGCTTTAATCAATGTTTGAAAATGAATTCTTCATATTTCATAAATGAGAGGTAACATTTTATTTATGGTATTATTTCCACATATTTCTCTCCATTCTTCCTTCTGCCAACGGTGTCGCAGTTTCTCGTCTCTCCCGTTTGTGTGCTTAGTGCGTACGCATGGGTTAGAGTTTGCGTGGAGGACAGCACATTTTCCCGTCAAGTTAGTATTTTATAAATCGCAAACATTGCGTAGAAACTGGCGTACGCCATTTTTTGAGCGTATATCCCTTTATAAATGAGGCCACAGGTATTTGTGTTCAAAATGTAAGAAGTCAAAGTAAAAAGTCGTCAGAAAAATAAGTAGTGGAGTAAAGTACTGATACCAGAAAGATGTACAGTAACAAAGTATTTGTACTCCACTACTTCCCCCCTCTGCTTGTTCTTTACTGCATCATGTACTCACCTACTTTATATCTTCACATACTCTTTATTGTGCCACCTTTTCTCAGTTTCATTCTATGTTTTTTTACCATTGATCTTATTAACTTGTGCTCGCCTCTTTATTTAATATTTAAGCTACACTTGTGTCATACTTGCATTGTGTTTACCTTTCTATATCCACTCACTTTGCTGTAACAATATGCATTTCCCTTCTGTGGGACTAAATAAAGGATTTCTGATTTTAATTTGGACATTTGAGGTAAATATTGTACTTCATTTTTACATTTAATGAGAGCTGGAGTTAGTTGGGACTTTTTGACTTTTTTCATTCTTACATTTTTCTGATAGTTTAGTAGTTAAAGGTAGGGTAGGTAATTTTGGAGAAACCAGCTCGAGTGCGCTAGAATTTGAAAATACACAGCCGGAAGAAATCTGCTACTTCCTTACAGAGCCCCTCCTCCAACACACACGAACGTGCACATGTGAGGATAGTGAGGTGGGCTGAAGATTGGAAGGTTGTGAGTTCTAATCCTGCCAGGAACAACACCACTAGTGTGCCCTTGAGTAAGGCACTTAGTCCTTAGTTACTCCAGAGAGAATGTCCCTGTAATTGGTAATTGTAAGTCGCTTTGGATAAAAGCGTCAGCTAAATGAAATGTAATGTAATGTAATGACCAATGAGGACACGTGATAAGTGTGTGCACAGATGGAAGGCTGGCTAAAATGGTTGTACTTTTTACAGTATTACGGCTTCCACAGATGACATGTTTTTATGGATTTTTTGTCAAAGCACTTCAAGATATTCATTGCTATCGGGATGTTAAGAGCATTCCATGGAATATAACAAAAAGTGTATCTCGAGCCGGTTTCTCAAATTTACCTACCCCACCTTTAAGTGATCAAATAATCTGATATCTCCTAAATAAATCCAAGGGAAAAGTCTAAAATATGAATAGAAACGTGTGAAGCAGACTTCTCTTCCATAAACCATCTCTCATCCCCTCATATTTTATTTATAAGCCTTGGTTAGAAACTACGTGACTAAGCTATCAAACCCTTACTTCATAATGTTATAGAAACCAGCTCAACTGACTCCACATTCAATCACCAGTATTTATTATCTAATAATGTAAAATTCTGCCCCTTGAACAGTATGAAAAAAACGATGTAATCTATGCAGTCTGTAGATATTGATCTCTCTGGGTTCATCACTATAGGAGTGATTACTTAGCATAACATGGAGTAATCTGAACCGCTGTGAACCGACATATTCTTATAATGTTGCAGTAGAGAAAGAAAAGAGAGAAGCACTGACAGGAGAAATGGAAAGACATTTTAAAGATGGATGTGAGGAGAAGAGGCCAGAAGAACATCGTTACGGTGCCATCCGATAAATATCAGAGAGGCTGAAAACGAATACCACAGGATTATAAATCATCCGTCTGTGACCTACAGCAAATGTTTCTGGAGGAACGTCAAGTGTCAGAGGAATTTCTAACGGTACCTCGGTCCAGAAACCAAACGGTACCAGAGCTCAGGAATTATTAGGATACAAAGTCAATATGGAAAAGTGTTAAAGGGGTCCTATTGTGATCATGTTCAGGTGTATATCAGTATGTAGTGTCTCTACTTTAAAGAGTTCTCTCCTGCTGATGTTCAGGTGTATATCAGTATGTAGTGTCTCTACTTTAAAGAGTCCTCTCCTGCTGATGTTCAGGTGTATATCAGTATGTAGTGTCTCTACTTTAAAGAGTCCTCTCCTGCTGATGTTCAGGTGTATATCAGTATGTAGTGTCTCTACTTTAAAGAGTCCTCTCCTGCTGATGTTCAGGTGTATATCAGTATGTAGTGTCTCTACTTTAAAGAGTCCTCTCCTGCTGATGTTCAGGTGTATATCAGTATGTAGTGTCTCTACTTTAAAGAGTCCTCTCCTGCTGATGTTCAGGTGTATATCAGTATGTAGTGTCTCTACTTTAAAGAGTCCTCTCCTGCTGATGTTCAGGTGTATATCAGTATGTAGTGTCTCTACTTTAAAGAGTCCTCTCCTGCTGATGTTCAGGTGTATATCAGTATGTAGTGTCTCTACTTTAAAGAGTCCTCTCCTGCTGATGTTCAGGTGTATATCAGTATGTAGTGTCTCTACTTTAAAGAGTTCTCTCCTGCTGATGTTCAGGTGTATATCAGTATGTAGTGTCTCTACTTTAAAGAGTCCTCTCCTGCTGATGTTCAGGTGTATATCAGTATGTAGTGTCTCTACTTTAAAGAGTCCTCTCCTGCTGATGTTCAGGTGTATATCAGTATGTAGTGTCTCTACTTTAAAGAGTCCTCTCCTGCTGATGTTCAGGTGTATATCAGTATGTAGTGTCTCTACTTTAAAGAGTCCTCTCCTGCTGATGTTCAGGTGTATATCAGTATGTAGTGTCTCTACTTTAAAGAGTCCTCTCCTGCTGATGTTCAGGTGTATATCAGTATGTAGTGTCTCTACTCTGACATGTCTCATGTTCAAAAAGCTCTTTATTATTCTCATACTGCCTGTACTGCAGCACCTCTTTTCACCCTCTGTCTGAAACCAGAGCCCAGTCTGCTCTGATTGGTTAGCTGGCCGGCTTTGTTGTGATTGGACAACCGCTTAGAGATGTCCCGCCCCTTAGCCTATCACGTACAATGTGTTGGAGTGATGTCACTATGTCCCGGAAGTAAACACATTTTAAGAGCTGACTTTTCTAGAAGTAATGGAAGTCTAACTGGATTAAATAAAGCAGGTTTTACTTAAATATCATTATAATCTGCTCTTAGACGGTCCATATGACTAAAATAAATGTATTAATTGCGTTTTTTACCTGCTAATAATGAGTAGGTAGTGTTGAATCTGGATAGTTAAAGGGGACCTATCATGCAAAATGCACTTTTGTACGTCTTTTATACATGAATATGTGTCCCCGGTGTTCCAGGGAACTCACCAAGTGTCAGAAAACACAACCCTCTCTATTTTCCTCCATACCCAAATCTCTAAAAAAGGGGCTGCAACGGATCTGATAAAAACTGATCCAGATTTGAACACTGTCCTGACGTCAGGACAGTGGCACTACGGCTATTGGGCCAACTCCACCAATCAGGAGGAGACAGCCACGGCCATTGCCGTTCGAAAGCGCTGGAGACGCTGTAGTACATATGCCAGGCCTGTAGGTGGTGCTGTTCTCACTGAATCTGCCCTTGCTAAAACAGAGCTAAAATAGTGCAAATTGAGCAAAATGAGGCATGGCTAAAATGCATGATCTGTTTGGTATTTTGAAAAACAAAAAGTATAAATATGCCTTATATAGGTATGGTCCTACACTATATTATTATAATATAGCATGATAGGTCCACTTTAAGGTAGGAAATCCCTCTGTCTCCTTCATCTCTTTTTCTAAACCAGGTAAAGTAGGTCTGATTCTTTGCTCTAATCTGATAAACTGAAATGTCCTCGCAGAGATTTCAGCCTCTAAGCATTCCTCTCTTACCCTATCAATCCTGTTACAGCCAATTATTCCAACCTTTACTCTGTGAACGCTATCTGTCACTGATCCAGCTGAGTGCGTGCGTGCGTGCGTGCGTGCTTGAGTGCGTGCGTGCGTGCTTGAGTGCGTGCGTGCGTGTTCAGATATGTAAACAGTGAGCTGCTTCAGTCCAGACAGCTGTTCGACGGTGAGTCAGAGTCCCATTTAGGTCGAGTTTGTCTTTCTTTCACTCCTTTTCTCACCATCTTTCTACTAAAGACAGTTCTGTTGGCTTTATATTTTTACTATTGGTACTTTTATTTAAGTAAAATATATAAGTACTTCTTCCAATTCTGTTGCAAGTTTAACACATTTGAGATTTTGGAGTATTGTTCGAACAAAACAAGCATTTTTTCTTTAAGGGAATTTTTAAATACAATCCTCACATTTTACATTTAATAATCAATTATAAGTATAATGTTTCGATGGTGCTGTTATTATAAAACCACAAATTAATTATCTAGCCAAATATTACAAATAATACACTTAGGGGGTTTTAACAATCTGTACCAAAAAACATAAATGACAGATTAAAAAAAATGAATATAAACTGTAATATAGACAGTCCAAATGAGACGAATGCTATTGTTAACGTAAATAAAATACCCAAAAGATCCAGGAGGATGTTTTTTGTGAAGCCTGAGCCAGCCCCAACTATAAGCTTTATCTAAAATAAAAGTCCTAACCCGACTCTTAATGTGGAAATGCTTTTTAATACAAAACCAAATTATTATTTCTGTCTGTGTCCAACCAAATATTCACGTTCTGACGGCGCTGTGTGTCTGCACTTGATAGCCGGTTCAGGTCCGATTACCGTTTTCCGCGGCTCTAATGATATTCATTACGAGCTTAAGGTAACAACTGTTTCCAGATCAGTGTGTAGAAGGATTACTGGGTGTGGCGGCCACCAGCAGAGAGAGGGAAAAAACACACACTAAATGTTCTGTGCAAACACACGACCGTGGAAAGACACCGAATAATTCGAGGCTTGTAAATATTTACAACACACACACACACACACACACACACACACACACACACACACACACACACACACACACACACACACACACACACACACACACACACACACACACACACACACACACACACACACACACACACACACACACACACACACACACACACACACACACACACACACACACACACACACACACACACACACACACACACACACACACACACACACACACACACACACACACACACACACACACACACACACACACACACACACGACTCAGATCAGAATTTTCTTTCCTTGAGTAACTGATTCAAATCTCTCCGAAGACACACACATGGAAGTAAGGCTTCATAAAGAAATAACCACGGCTTTATTAAATAGATTAAATGTGGTATTTGTCAAAAGCAAGGAAGAAATGAAAGACTGTTGTGTTGCACTTAGGGCAAGAAAAAAGTTACGTCAAATACAGGCTACACTTCCTAAATGTGAAAACAAAGTGTGTATGTGGGTTAGTGCATTATAAATATACCTGCCTTGCCCTATGTGTATTCCAGATTCTTTAAATACGTTTTATATGTAAAACACACGTTAGGCGTATAAATGATGGTGGTACTACCAAGCATATAGGGGTAAAATGTATTATTTAATCTACACATTCATCTGTGTGTCTTAGTTTCTGAGATGTTGACACATTTTTGAAACATTTTGACCCTATGATTCGATTATTCACTCCCACTCCCAATTTCCTTTCCTAAGCAACTGAGTCAAATCTCTCCGAAAACACACGCGAGGCGAAACAAAAAACCCCACTGCTTTATTGAATGTGAAAAAATGAAAGACTGTTGTGTTGCACTTGGAGCAAGAAAAGATGAACAATCATTGTGTTAAATACAGGCTACACTTCTACACTTGTGTGTTTCTACTTGTCATTTGTTCTTTAAAGTTTCTATGTGTCTAATTATACTTGAATATCAATTACAATAAACTTTAAATGATCTTCTTAAATAATTACATTTCTATATTGTAAGTAATTAAGAAGAACATTAGGCTTAGTAAATATAGTGGTATCAATTTAACATTTTTACAACTTGTACACACTTGTTTATGGGGTTGAGAGAGCGACAATTACCTCTGGAGTTATTGAAAGTCTTTAACATTTTGTAATGGTTTCCCCATGATAGAAAGAAGGCTGTATGTCTTAGTTTCTGAGATGTTGACACATATTTTAACAGCTTTTATGGTTATAATAGTGCCTCCCACTCACCCTCCTCTGTCCTCGCCCGGTGTTATCCAGAAACGTGGGCGACAGCTGGCTCTTCTGGGTCTCAGAAAGCGGTGCCACAGAGTTAGCGTACGGAGAGCAGAGACCCCCCGCTGTGAGGGACGAGGGGCAGACCGGCGGCTTGTTCCCGTTGAAGAACTGCCTCTTCTCGGCTCTGAAGCGCAGCACCGAGGCCTCGAGGTCCAGACAGTCCCTCCGGCTCTCCTTCAGGGCGTCCTGACGCAGCTTATAGGCCCGGTCGTTAGCGATGACCTGGGAGAGAGGGATCCCAAACGCCTTGGGGGCCGACTCTGAGGAGAGAGATCATGCAGATTAAATAGAAAAGCAAACAAATGTATTACTTTGTATTATGTTATATTACTTTTTATTACTAAACAAGTCTGAATTCTGAGAGAAAAGTCAGAATGCTGAATTCTGAGATTCAAATCCGAACGTTTTTTTTCAAACCCCTAAAAATGTATTACTTTTTATTATCATTTTTTTACAGTGTATACCTATGGAAGAGGATTAGGGCCACATGAGAGAAAGACGTCTGAATTCTGAGGAAATGTTCAGAATTCTGAGAAAAAATTCTGAATTCTGAGATAAATCTGAATTTTGACTTTTTTCTAAGGATTCTGATTCAAATCCGAACGTTTTTTCTCACATCCCAAAAATGTATTACTTTTTATTATTATGTTTTGGAAGAGGATTAGGGCCACATGAGAACAACAGTCTGAATTATGCTAAAAAAAAAGTCAGAATTCTGAGAACGGGAATTGTGAGGGAAAAAGTCTGAATTCTGAGGAAAAAAGTCTGAATTCTGAGAACGGGAATTCTGAGGGAAAAAGTCTGAATTCTGAGGAAAAAAGTCTGAATTCTGAGGAAAAAAGTCTGAATTCTGAGGAAAAAAGTCTGAATTCTGAAGAAAAAAGTCTGAATTCTGAAGAAAAAAAGTCTGAATCCTCACTTTTTTCTAAGATTTCTGAGACTCCGAAGAAGTCAGAACTCCTTTTGTCACATCCCCAAAAAAGGTTTCTCACATGGCCCTGATCCTCTTCCGTACACACCAAACAAATGTACAAAACAAAAAGTATTTATAACTAATATAAGCGATACTTAAACATAATGAAAAAGGAGAAAAAGGAAAGCACATTGTGTTATTTCATCACTTCAAGTTTGCTCTGATGTTGTGTAGAGGGTCTGGCCAAGTTGGCGTTAAGAGGAAATCTATTAAACAGGATTTAAAAAGGCACAACTCGTACCTGCTTTTGATCAGAGCTCAAGTAGAAAAGCGGTGTAAGAATAGACAGAATAAATAGAGTTAAGGTAAGAGAGGGATAATCCACTTAAAGAGGCAGACATCACACTGATAGCGGATTACTGCAGATACTAAATCAACATGAGGTTAATGGTGTCATCTCAGGAGCGTCAGATCTGGAAATCTGCTACGTCACAAACTCAACGGATGATCTGGCACAAAATCCAATTAGGAAAAAAAAACATGTGAAATGTAAGAAATTACACGGTTTAAATTCTAGCATTGCATGGCCAACTGCCAGTTAGCATTAGCTTGTAGCATTACGTCTTTTTATCTAACAATTTGACACAGAAAAGTTCAAGTAAAATTATATTTAGGGAAGCGAATGACCAACATTTTAACTTGATGATAAAAGTTTCTAGACCAAAAGAAGTCGAGAACTTCTGCATTAATTACTCTAACGAAATAACACCCTGTTTATTATTATGAAAGTTGCATTAACGCATAATGAGCACTTCTGGTACTTCGTTTTTAAGGTATAAGGTTTTTAAGGAGTATAATTTTACATATTGGTTTGACTTAATAGTTAAAAAGTACTTCCTCCACCTCTCATAATAACCAGCATCAGTATCTGTTTTGCAAACCTATTTTAAGAACATATATTTAATCAAATAAATCCTTTCTCTTGCTTCTTATTAAGGTCAAATCCTTGCTCGAGCACACTTCATCATGATGGACACAGGGGGTGTTTCTCAATGTCGAGAACACTTCCTTGCTATAGACATGTCTTCCGAGTCACTTCCTTCAGAAGCGAGGCAAGAATCCTTCCTAGCCTCGGAAAACGAAGAATGGTGGAACAGGCTAACAGGTGTGCGTCATATGCGAGGCCACGCCTTAAATGGAGCCCGATTTCCGCCAAAGATTTTGGAAATTGGTCCGTGCGCAAAGCATTGTGGGTATTTTAAGACCGCGGAGGATACACATGTGCAGCCTCGAAATGTCTCGCTACGAAGGACGCCGGCCTCGGTAGGATTCCAAGGATCCTGGACATTGGAACAGTCCTTCGGCGGCACTCGATGACGTAGCATGCTTGAAATAGTGGCTCTGGAGCAGCCTTCCTCGACATTGAGAAACACCCACAGTCTTGAAGTGGCTGGAAGATTTTTCTTGTGCACACGTCACTCTTTAACTCAAACAAACACATTTCTGCTTGGCAACAACAACAATGAATAAGATGTTCGATCATTTAACGGCTAATTCCTCTCAGTCCTGCCGTCTGCTGGCAGGACTTCTGTCTCCTGACACTTGGACATGTCTTCTGGCATCCAGTAAAAAAAAAAGTTGGCATTGTGAGCTGCTTGAGCTGCTGGAGGTGTTAAAGTAAACAGCCGAGGATTTAATAGTTGGCTGGAGACACTTTAAAGTCCTGGACGAAACTTCAGAGACAGACAGACAGCCGAGGTAAAACGGGATATTTAGACAACCGAGAGACCTGAGGTTTCACTACTAAACTTTTATAAGAAAGGTGAATAAAGTCTGCAGGTGTTTTGGGGTGTGCGTTTAAAATCAACCTGAATAGGAGCATTTGTAGTAAGCATGTTGTTTCAAAGCAGTATTTTATTTTGTTTCTTGAGTACAATGTTTTAAATGACAGTAACTCGATCAATATATTTATGTTTTAATAAAAAGGTGATGTCTTTTGAATTAACATGAAAAATAGTGTAATTTCATCAGTTTTAGTCACAACATCCTACAAATCGCCTAAAATCAGTAATTGTTTTACATTTTTACTACAAATTCTTCTTATTTTCATTGTTGTGTAAAATGCTCACTCAATGTAATAAAACCCCTTAGAAAAAACACTTAGATTACACTGTTTGTTGGCCAGAAATCTTAAATATAAAGAGTATTTCTCTACCTGAATTATACATCTGACAATAATAATACATTTGACAGTTAAATATACATAAAAATGAACCAATATGATATTGTATTTATTAAGAAATGTATGAATAACTCGTCTGATAATCTTATATTTCCTTACGTACCACAGGATTATGTTTTTTTATGGGTTTTGCAGTATAGGGGAATATGAAGTCCTGACCTCAGTTAATTTAAAACCTTGGTCCCAGAAGTCATGATTACTACAGTCAGTTTTTCACTGATGAGACCCCTCAGGACCTGACCTTGTTAACTCAGACAGGAAGACAGCTGTGTGTGTCCCACTCTTATTGTTCAGGAATTTCACTGCTTTAGTATTTCTGGTCCTCGGGTCATTGTGTGTTCCTGGAAGAATGAAGGAGGTATTATATTTAGAAGTTTCTCAGTACTATTCCTCCATCACCACGTCAGCAGCTGGATGTGAAAATGGGTCCTCGGGGGGGGTCTTGAGTTAAGTGAATGTATGTTGACTTAACTCAGGATGTCCTCTGTGTAAACCCCAGTGAAACAACACAGAAGCAAACTATAGGAAGTGTAGGAACTTCTTCTTAACCTTTCCCCCAAAATAATGTAGTAAAAAACACAAATATTGGAGGTGGAGTGAGGGGCGAAGAGGCTCCAGTTGAATGAGCTAATCATGTGTGAAACCCCCTTTTCAAACATCACAATGGTGGGTGTTCCAACAAAAGTTATGTATTACTTATGTCTGATTTATGTAGCCATTAGCCAGGTCAATGGAGCAAAATAAGCAGGATTTGAAACGTCTTCATCCATCTCTTGTCATTTCAACAGCTAGTTTTGGTATTTTGTGGTTACAATCAAGAGCAACACCATACTTATGTCTGGAGTTGGCAGTTAAGCTGGCTAAAATGACCCCACAGACGTTTAAAGTTAGCTATTTTCAGAGTTATTGATGGTTAATGAAACTGATTATCACATTAAGACCAATATTACATTATGGGTATTGCCTTTTCTTATTTACACGTATGCCTCTGAGCAGCTTCTGTTTGAAAAGAAAGGTCTAGACTACTCAAATAAACTACATTTTTGGCTTTTTGCCCCTCCGGTAAAAACCCTCTTTCCTTCAGGTTGAACTGCGTAATGCCAGACATTGTCTAATTAGCTTCGAGCATGCCGTTAACCCATAACATTTGGACATCCAAATAAACGTTTGGCACTCATTAAATCTGCATACGTCAACGCTAAAGCTCTGTCCAACACCACTACCTACTTACAATTACTGAAAAAGAGGGATATTTTGGGCATCTTAAGTCTTAGATTTAAAAGTGAAGACATCACAATAAAACTGTGTTGGCGTCAGTTAGCTCCAATCTTGAATTCCTGCCTGAGGAAACCTCCCTTTAGCTTTTGGAGGATTTCACTTCATGCAGTGATTTTGCCAGCGGTGCAGAGGTGCAAACCCAAGCAGAGTTTGACTATCTCCCTTACTGCTGGTCCCTGAAGGCCACACGGTGATGCCTTCAGGAGCAGAGGGAGCAGAGCCAGCTCTATCGCTGCCAGGTCCCAATGTTCTGTGTTTTGATTAGCCAGGTTAGCTTCGGCTAAATCCCTGTGGGCTGCAGCCAGGATTTAAGGAGCGCCGCAGACAACCTGGGAATGTGGCGTTTGTTTTGGCTATAAGTACTACACTGTAAAAACTGTTCCGATGGTGAAGTCAACAAAACTCAATTTTTTTATGTAATTGACTTGCCCTAAATTAGTTTTTTTTCAATGTGCGTTTAAATAAGTAACACGTAAGCAACAATGAGAACATGTTTTAAGAACTCATTAATTTGTAAATTAATATCACATTTTCTGAACTTTCTTTAAAAAGACGTTTTGGAAAACGTAATAAAAATGCTTTTTTCAACGCCACGGTCATGCCACGCCCTCAAACGAGAATAATAATTTTGAATAATAATCAAAAAAGTGTGAGACTTCCTGTTCCTCTTTGCAGCGGTTCTTCAGCAGTTGGACACGTGTTTGCGTTGGATCCTCCTCAAACCATCGTAAAACAAGTAAGCATGCCACCTGAGTTATTAATTACTGCTTTTTAACTAGAAAGTGTTATTTACTTTTCTTGTATTCACTGTTTTGAACGAAACATCGACATTTTAATGCATGCCAGCGCCATTACTGCTGTTAAAGTTAGACTCAGCCCTGTCGTGCTCATGTAGTCTATTTCTTCACGCAAAGTTGTTGGGCAAAGTTTGCATCAAGTGCTTACCGACGCAATTCTGTTAAAAGTGGTTAAGTTAAGAGTATGTATTAAGAATCAACTCCGCAAACTGTTCCCCTACGCCGCTCTAAGCGTTGGCCCGGGCACCGTGATGCGGCCGCGGGGCTCAGAGGCTCTCCTGCCGTGCATGTTATGCGGTAAAATACCTCCGTTAAAACTATTCCCTACTACTTTATAACCCAACGGTTATGTAAGAGTAAGTTACTAATGCGCCTATTTGATATTAATTCCTCTATATGTATTTCGCCGTTTGTTTTACTGTGAGCAATGAATTACCTTTCAACAATCTTAGTGTACCCAATTTAAACTCATAGTCTGCAGTTACAGCATCGAGTTCTTATTATACAAAATTAAGTGCAAACTATATTTTTCATGCTTTTGCAACGTGTTGGAATCTGCAGGAGAGTTAACGTTAGCTCTCAGTAGAAAGTGACGGAGGTGATTTAAGGTGCATTCAGGCGCAATTCAGTAAAAGTGTGTATTGGGCGAGGAGGCATGTATAACGTCAGCAAGATGTGTTCAATGTAGTCCAGTAAAATGCAGTGTTTAGCGAGAAATATCAATAAATACAGTTTTATTAAGGAGATGTTTTACTACAACATAAAGTAGATATTAGACAGTATGCAAACGAGATAAAGGAGTGTATATTGAAGTAATTAGGATCTGCTGTGTAGAGAATCATGGAATTGTACTGGTATCTAACAATGCCATCCTTATAAATGTATATAAATACAATACCGTTTTAAATGATAATTGTGTTTTAATGTTTGATTCCATTAATTGAATTAAATATGTTTTAATGAATTCTACTGAAATGATTGTTACATTGTCATCATGTAACTATTTTGTTCTTTCATTTGCCTCACCAGAAAACACACCTCCTCTTGAAGACATTTTGCCTCCTGCTATGGACTTCAGGTTCACATTAGGTAAGCCCTTGAGTGTGTCAGAGTTGTTGTTTCACAGGTTAATTCAAGACGTGTTATGTTTACATACTAATATAATGAGCATCAGGTAAACGTACCCATTTCTATTTTTTGAATCACAGATGGGATGGAGTTGTAAACTATGCAGCACTAGTGTCACCACTCAAAGTGATATTTTAAAACATTATCGACTCCATCATGGAACCTTTGGACAGAAACGTGCCTTGCCCTGCATTCATGTAGACTGGCCTGCGCTCTCACTTATCAAGATAAAAGTTGAAATAATCGTCTGTTCTTTTTATTCTAGGACCCATGTGCCACTTTATATACATCTCTGAGCATGAGGTGGGGTTAAAAAGAAGTAGTTGGACATTTTATGAACTATATCAATATCATGACTATTTGGTTCATTTTCTTGCAAACCAGCCTTTTGTTGATGGCTTAAACCCCTTGTAATGCATGTGAATAGCACCTCTGTTACCGTCTGTTAACAGCTAATGTAAACTGGCTCGTTATGTTTTCAAGACGGATTTGATTTTTGTTTTGAGGAAAACACATGGTGTGTCCTGATTTGTACTCAATTTAGTGTTTTATTTGTATTTACAGGGAACAGCAGAGGTCGAAGTGCACCAGGCTCGTGATGCACAGCATGAAGTGATACGTTGCCCAAGAGCCAGATGCAGTTATAACCATCAAGTAATAACCATGTGTCTCCATGTATGTTAATGTGTTGTGCTTTTAAACAAACTTGTTATTCTTTTATGACAACTGTTTTGAAATAATCACATTTTAATAAAATGTATTAACATGTCCATAACGTTCCCTTTTTTAATTTATTTGTTTAATCTGCAATGTTTCAATGCTATCAAATATTTAAAGGGTTGGATTGAAATCAGGAAGAGTTTGTCGTATATAGGTTCCGGCAACTCAATTGTGTTTTATAATTTACTTTATTCTCGTGTGGTTCTTAGCAGATTGTTATTTGCATTGGTTACACTTAATATCTGGGCTTTTAATTGTAGGCTCATCTCATCTTTTCATATGCAGAAAAAATCACATTAGTGAGTTTACCCAACTCCTATAATTGCTTGGAATCGCTTGACACATATTTTTTAAGTTTTAGCAAAGTAACACATTCTTGAGTAGAGGAAAACTAAAAAAAGTACATTTCACCAACTCAAAAATTGCAAAAGTTGACTAAACTCTTAAAATTGCTTGGAATCGCTTGACACATATTTTTTAAGTTTTACCAAAGCAACAGTTTTTACAGTGTACTCTGATAATCACCTGAGAATAAGAACATCTCTTTATAAGAGGCTGGAGCCACAGAGTAGGATGGTAAAGAAGAGGTGGAGGTAAAGAAAGCAGAAGAGAAAGAAAGTATAAAGATGGAGGCAAGTGGCAGACAGTGATAATGATGCCTTCGAGGACCTGTGTAGATTAGAGGTTGAATTGTGTAGTTACAGTAGATGGTTTTTTAAAAGCTGATTTTTTCAGATCAATTTGTATCTATTTTTATAAAACACAATTTAAATTCTCATTGTTGTCTAAAATGTTCTCAAAATTAAATGAAACCATAAAAATAAGTACATTTTTCGTAATTATTTTTGAAAATTTGACTATTTCTCTGTCTGACAATCGGAAAAAAAACATACATGAAATATATTGTGTATCTTTTGTAATTATATAATTTTCTGGTGCTGCCTCTTATTATATCAAATAACTATTCATATTTTACGCACTTTTTGTCACTTTTATTCGTATATTTTATACCTGTGTTATTCTAGGTCAGTTTGCAGTTTTAATTTGCATTCTCTTGGCTTTTTAATGACTGTTTTGAATACTTTACATATCATTTCATAATATATTTATGTTACACTATATCTTAATGCTTTTTATATATATATTTTTTGTAAAGCACTTTGAGTTTCCTCTTGCTAAAATGTGCTCTAAATAAGCGTGCCTTGCCGGAGATATACAGTAGAACTTTAAGATGTCCAAGTGAGATTAAAACGAAAAAACCTACTAACTTCCATCACTTAAAATGCAGTAAGTAATGAGATAATCAAATTGTAGTTATGATTTATTTCAAGATAGTTCAACACTAAGTTAATGTGATTTAAAATACTATGAGCAATGACAGAAATGACACCTGGCACTGACCAACGTATATAAAATGAATAGTACTTTAAAACTTGATACTTCCAGTAATGCAGGTACGTAAGCACACTACTGAGGGAGGGAGTTTGTTTTCACATTAGTTAGATGACACAGCATCGTGGGAGTTTGTGTCCAGTCATTTATCAGTTTATGTTGAAATAAAGAGGAAACCACGCAGAAACATTGAACGCTCTGAAACTCTAGTCCTTTGTAAACACTCCAAGAATGTGAGAGCGTTCGTCGTAAAAGCCACAAGACGTCAGCGGCTGCTTCAACCTCTGAAAGGCACATTGTGTTTATAATATTTACCGTCACTAACTCATTTTGTGACGGGGGTCATGTAGGGACTCTATAAAAAACAGATGGTTTTGTGTTTAACCACACCTGACCTTGTTAGTGTGACAAACTCACCTCGCTCTTTCTTCTCCTTCGAAAAGGAGTCGAACTTCCTGCGTAGAGATTTCCTCCGTTTGTGTATTTCTGTGAGAGAAAAACAAAAAAGTGACCATGAATAAAATGATAAGTGAAGGCTGTGTGCCACTCGATAAGTGATGGCAAAAGTACACACATCCTTTACTCAAGTAGAAGTACACATACGCGTGTTTAAAAGTACTCTGGTAAAAGTAGAAGTACTGACTAAACTTCTTAACTCAAAGTAAAAGTATGGGCTTTGAAATGTACTTAAGTAAAAAGTACCCATAACTAGCAGCTGTTTTAAAGAGTACCTGACCTCCCTTTATATTAATAGAACAATAATGTCATTGTTAGCTAATGAATGTTTCCATGCTGAACAACGGCAACATGACAACGTTTTCATTGGTCCCTCTTCTTTAGAGAAGACCAGGAAATGATGGATACACGGATCGTGTTCAAATCAATAGGCACGCAATGACTCTAAATAATAATGATCACGCCACCAAGCACACATTCAAACTAAAGGAACCAGCCTGTTTGGGAAATGTGAGAAGTAGAAAGTACAGGTATTTGTGTTCAACATGTAAGAAGTAGAAAGTACAGGTATTTGTGTTCAAAATGTAAGAAGTAGAAAGTACAGGTATTTGTGTTCAACATGTAAGAAGTAGAAAGTACAGGTATTTGTGTTCACAATGTAAGAAGTAGAAAGTACAGGTATCTGTGTTTAACATGTAAGAAGTAGAAAGTACAGGTATTTGTGTTCAAAATGTAAGAAGTAGAAAGTACAGGTATTTGTGTTCAACATGTAAGAAGTAGAAAGTACAGGTATTTGTGTTCACAATGTAAGAAGTAGAAAGTACAGGTATTTGTGTTCAAAATGTAAGAAGTAGAAAGTACAGGTATTTGGGTTCAAAATGTAAGAAGTAGAAAGTACAGGTATTTGAGTTCAACATGTAAGAAGTAGAAAGTACAGGTATTTGTGTTCAAAATGTAAGAAGTAGAAAGTACAGGTATTTGTGTTCACAATGTAAGAAGTAGAAAGTACAGGTATTTGAGTTCAACATGTAAGAAGTAGAAAGTACAGGTATTTGAGTTCAACATGTAAGAAGTAGAAAGTACAGGTATTTGAGTTCAACATGTAAGAAGTAGAAAGTACAGGTATTTGAGTTCAAAATGTAAGAAGTAGAAAGTACAGGTATTTGGGTTCAAAATGTAAGAAGTAGAAAGTACAGGTATTTGGGTTCAAAATGTCAGAAGTAGAAGTAAAAAGTAGTCAGAAAAATAAGTAGTGATGTCTAATTTCCATTTATACGTCATGTAAGTGTGTTTGATTTATAAGATACCCGGTCAACGCCACACAAACACACATATACACATTACATTACATTACATCACATGTCACTTGTTAGACACTTTTATCCAAAGCGACTTACATACTCAATACTGTGGACAATCCCCACAGGAGCAATTTGGGGTGAAGTGTCTCAGGGACACAACGACATGCAGTGGGGTTTGAACCTGTGCGCCCCTGATTCGAACACCAAGGCCCTATCCACTGCGCCACACGCCTCCTACATGAACATATACATTTTTCAGCTCTAAATTTAACATCATACACTCTATCATCACCCCTTTCTCTGAAAACAAACCCCACCCTCATTATCATCTTCACTCCTGTTAGTCCTTGTACGTCTTGCTTTGTTCCCAGAATAGAGCGGAGCATTTCAATAGGCGTTGTTGTTTGTGTGAATAGCTGCTTCGCTTAATGGCTGCACGGACCCAGACATGAAAGACAAAGGGACATTGTGTGTGTGTGTGTGTGTGTGTGTGTGTGTGTGTGTGTGTGTGTGTGTGTGTGTGTGTGTGTATGTGTGTGTGTGTACAGTATGTGAGAAAATTCTGAAGAGAGAGGCAAATTATAATTCAAAACTTGATATACACCTGAACATCAGCAGGAGAGAACTCTTTAAAGTGGAGACACTACATACTGATATACACCTGAACATCAGCAGGAGAGGACTCTTTAAAGTAGAGACTCTACATACTGATATACACCTGAACATCAGCAGGAGAGGACTCTTTAAAGTAGAGACACTACATACTGATATACACCTGAACATCAGTAGGAGAGGACTCTTTAAAGTAGAGACTCTACATACTGATATACAGCTGAACATCAGCAGGAGAGGACTCTTTAAAGTAGAGACACTACATACTGATATACACCTGAACATCAGCAGGAGAGGACTCTTTAAAGTAGAGACACTACATACTGATATACACCTGAACATCAGCAGGAGAGGACTCTTTAAAGTAGAGACACTACATACTGATATACACCTGAACATCAGCAGGAGAGGACTCTTTAAAGTAGAGACACTACATACTGATATACACCTGAACATCAGCAGGAGAGGACTCTTTAAAGTAGAGACACTACATACTGATATACACCTGAACATCAGCAGGAGAGGACTCTTTAAAGTAGAGACACTACATACTGATATACACCTGAACATCAGCAGGAGAGAACTCTTTAAAGTAGAGACACTACATACTGATATACACCTGAACATCAGCAGGAGAGGACTCTTTAAAGTAGAGACACTACATACTGATATACACCTGAACATCAGCAGGAGAGGACTCTTTAAAGTAGAGGCACTACATACTGATATACACCTGAACATCAGCAGGAGAGGACTCTTTAAAGTAGAGACACTACATACTGATATACACCTGAACATCAGCAGGAGAGGACTCTTTAAAGTAGAGACACTACATACTGATATACACCTGATCATCAGCAGGAGAGGACTCTTTAAAGTAGAGACACTACATACTGATATACACCTGAACATCAGCAGGAGAGGACTCTTTAAAGTAGAGACACTACATACTGATATACACCTGAACATCATCAGGAGAGGACTCTTTAAAGTAGAGACACTACATACTGATATACACCTGAACATCAGCAGGAGAGGACTCTTTAAAGTAGAGACACTACATACTGATATACACCTGAACATCAGCAGGAGAGGACTCTTTAAAGTAGAGACTCTACATACTGATATACACCTGAACATCAGCAGGAGAGGACTCTTTAAAGTAGAGCCACTACATACTGATATACAGTACACCTGAACATCAGCAGGAGAGGACTCTTTAAAGTAGAGAGACTACATACAAGTATGATCCTGAAAATGAGCAGAATAGGACCCATTTGCAATTGAATCTCAGTTGGACTGTTTGAAAACCAGCATTGCTTGTTTGTTTGGTGTTTACTCGAAATTCCTGAGGATTACCCACACATTGAAATCAGTGGCAGCAACAGTGGAGTTTAATAGCAGAAAACAATGCATACATATAGTGGGTAATGTTGAGAGGGCATATTAGGCAACAGCATTTTTCTGTGTCTGTGTTTTATCGGTGTGTGCTTCTGTTTTACGAGCTCCACATCCTCCTCTGACTGGGTTTATGTGGACGGAGCCATTGTTTGGGTTACCAAGCCGGTGTTTAGAAATCATTAATTCAACATCGGGGTCTTTTCCCTATTAAGGAACCATCGGAGTTCCCGGGCATCGCAAAAACAAAACCTCAAACCAGAATATCTTGGGGCTCTAAATATAGAAATGATTTTCTTATTTGCCCCTTAACCACAGATGAGAGAGAATGTAATTAAAACGTAAGAGAAGAACAAGTATTTTCATCGTAGTGAATGTGTGTGTAAGCATGTTGGGATAAAAGGGTCAAATTCCCATGACTGCAGGAAATTAAAGTTTATATCCAAAGCGCACGGCTCCTCCCATCACACACACGCCACCTCCAGGAAAGGCTAATCCCTCAGAGAGTGTGTGTGTGTGTGTGTGTGTGTGTGTGTGTGTGTGTGTGTGTGTGTGTGTGTGTGTGTGTGTGTGTGTGTGTGTGTGTGTGTGTGTGTGTGTGTGTGTGTGTGTGTGTGTGTGTGTGTGTGTGTGTGTGTGTGTGTGTGTGTGTACTTAAAGTGTATTATTACATAATGCACAGAGAGCTAAGATGACAGCCCAAGTACTTTATAACCAGTGGCGGCGCCAGGGTATTGCTGGGGTAGGCTACAGCCATACCAAGAAATGGCTTAGCCCCACCTTAGCCCCACCATGAACAATTATGTTAAAGTAAGCAAATTAAATTAAATAATAAGCAAAATGCTAAATGTTGAGAACACGGCTTGCGAAAATATACGGGTCGTGTCCACAGCACACAAACTGATCCTGCTGTAACAACAAGTGCACGTTACTGATACAATATGGTTGAGACCATTCGGCTTATGCTATAAGAGGGGTGCAAGGAATAGTCTAAGTAGTGGGGGAGTTTTATACACTAAAGGTGTGGAAATTCTCTGGCGTTAAAATATCAGCGCGGCCGCGGTCAGATCAAAATGCCTCCGAATGCAATTTGAATAGACCTACAGCCAATCAGAGCAACGCAACGTTGGGTCTGCGTCATGCCTTATTGATTGAGATCAATCGAAACCGCCATTCAGTATCCCCATTGGATCTTCAACGTGTACTATCATACGTCACGTTCACAGTGATCCCTTTTTATTTACTACAAGACAAATGTGCCGTTTTATTTCATACAGTTCCATTTTGATTGAGACAGGGAAATAATCTAAACCTCACGCGTGGCGTTTCACTGTCAAGGGGGGCGATATAGCGTGTATGTAATTACATTGCAAATACTGATTTGAGCACCACCACTGTATGGGTTAGCCCTACCATAGATTACCCAACACAAATACTCTGGAGCCGCCACTGATTATAATGCACATTCCTGCAGTTTTTAAATAATATATGTTGGTGTTTAGGCGAAATGGTGTAGATGCAACTTCTCAGTGAAACTAGGAATATATTAGGTTAAGAAACTGATGAACTCTGTTAGGGAAAACAAAGCCAGAGAGAGTTGAAGACAGACAGATGATCAGAGGCAGCGGAGAGTTAGTTTGCAGTCCCTGTAGAGCAGCCTTTCAGAGAATGGGGCATGAGAATGAACTCTCAAAAACACCAAATAAGAACAAAACCGTCCGAAGAACTTCTGACACGCTTCACAAAGAATTTCCTGCACTGCGCCAAAGAAACGAACTAACACACCGTGGCATGCACAAATGCACTCAAGTAAAGTATCTCAGATGTGTACCTGAGTAAATGAATCAAGATATATTCCACCACTGCTATTACACACCATAACTGAGGCCATGAAGGTGTGTGTTTGTACGAGAAAGTGACGGGGTTTTATTGCAGTTGCAGGAGGTAAATAGACAGCAAATATTTGAAAATGGTAAAGATTGATATTTGAAATGGAAATGGAGAGAGGGATGGGAAAAAAGCACAAGCAAACAGAAGTGAAGAAGAAGTAACGTAGGAGCTTGGCAGGAAGTGATGAGCTTGGTGTAAAGAATAGTTCACCCCATAACTTTGTTCATACTGTATGTTATAGCACGTTTGAAGGTCAGTGAGGCCTCTGTATTATCCCCAAATATGTTTGATTTGTGATTTCACTGTAAACTACAGAAGGCTTACAGAGAATATTGCATTGTCTATAATTGTATACATGTGGAACACTGAATACAAAAAGAATAGTGTGTTTGTACGAGAAAGTGACGGGGTTTTATTGCAGTTGCAGGAGGTAAATAGGCGACGAGAGAATAGGTGATGAAGATGAGGAAAGACTGGGATACGGTGAAGAAAGATATTTGTAATGGAAAGAGTGATGCACAAACAGAAGTGAAGAAGAAGTTAAGCGGCGGGATATGTTGCTGAGACAGGATTTAACCTCAGGGGAGAAACTGAGGATGGATGTTCCCACACTTCCTCACACAGCTCTGTCTGTACGCAGTAGATTCAGACTCATCGCGTTCATGACCTCTGCAGACTTGAAACCTAAAGACATCACATGCTATAGAGTCTGAGAACTGCTGGATAACAGTTTAAAGACATGGATGTTAATTAGCAAATCCCTGCTTTAAGTGACGTACAAAATATGCTGTTTTTAAGCCAACGAGAGATCTGTCACCATCAAACTCGAATTTCATCGCAGGCCACATTAGAATTATGGTTGCACTCAAAGGGCCGGTGGTAACTTTAAGACTATATGAATATACATAGATAAATATATATAATATATATAAAATAATGTATTATTTAACAATATTTCCTCTGCATTGGATTATTATTGGATAGGGTAATAACTTCATAATTAACTACGTCTGAAAGCAGAAGTCTAGGGCAAATAATGGCAATTAATGGCAAGTCTCTTCAGTGCGCATCTCACAAAATGAGATGCATTGTGGGACATGTCGTTTATTACATTCTTTGCAAGCTCTTGTGGGCCACATACAATGAAGTGGCGGGCCGGATTTGGCCCCCGGGCCTTGAGTTTGACACCCCTGGTTTAAGGGTTAGGGTTAGGTTTTTGTGTTGGATTGGGGTTTTGGGTTCTCGGTTGAGAATAAGTTGCACGGGCCTAAGGATCTGTGGATGGGTGTGTGTGTGTGTGTGTTATTCGACATAAAGTCAAATATGAGTTTTTAAAGGTGTTTGGACCAATTCTGGAAAGTGTGTGTGCTTATGACTGGTTGTAGGCTGAGGGGATCCTGGGCTATGGTCCTCAGAGAAGTCAGCAGAAGAATGGGATTCTGGGTCCCAGTGGGTGGGGCAGCTGGAGCCAGAGTCACGGTCTTGAGGCGAGCTGAACCCCGGAGAGGGCCGGCCGGGCAACGGGATCCCAGCAGAGGGGTCACGGGAGGGGTCAGAGTGG
Source organism: Trematomus bernacchii (assembly GCF_902827165.1). NCBI lineage: Eukaryota > Metazoa > Chordata > Actinopteri > Perciformes > Nototheniidae > Trematomus > Trematomus bernacchii. The sequence goes on along the minus strand of NW_022987800.1, from coordinate 315,260 downwards.
GCTTGTGAGTGGTTACGTGTGACCCTCTTAGGTTAGGGTTAGGGTTAGCTTAGCTTCATACATTTTTATAACAGAAAGCTTCACATAAAAGTCTATTTGTCAAAGTTTAGTATTGTGTCTTTATTTCAACAAATAGTATTTACTTGTGTTGATACATTAGTTATTAAGTTTCCCTGAACTACTTCACTTCAGTGGAATCAGAGGTTGTATGAATGCGTGTTGTCTTCTGCATGCTCCCTCTGAGACGAGATTTAAGGGGGTAAGTAAAACTGGTGTTTACACATAATTAATGTAAGGCTGAGGCTGTTTCCTGTTAGGGAACACATGGCATCTTCCCAAACATCCCAGATTGTTCCATCTATAATATGCGGGGGTATCTATTCCTTGATTTGAATGCAGGGAAACAACGAACAATCAGTGAATGATGAATGATGTGTTTTCCCATGAATCTGACAGTGTAATTGAACCCTGACCGGATGGGAATAGAGTATACATTCATCCCTAAAGGTTATATGAGAAAATACAAAGACTTCCCGAAAGTGAGGAGAGCGGGGATGAGTGGAGTCTCACAGGATGTTGCCCTGACTCGATAACTTGTTTCCACCACCATGTAATCCCTTGAGACACTATCAATTAAGAAAGGGAAGATGCTAAGGTTGAGTTTACATCTCAAAATCAGCGTTTGCAGGACACAATAGGTTCATTTGAGGGGGTTTTCCAGCAAAAGTAGTGCTATAAGCATCATCACATGAATGAGGAGATCCAGGTGTATTGCATGGCTTTGACTTTTTTCATCTATCTACAGATGGAGTAATGCACCATTTGACCCTCCTATTGTCTTCGTTCCCCCCCCCCCCCCCTTACTTTGGTGTTCGCGGTCAAATGTGACCGGTCCTGTTTTAACTGCTATTACATTAACACAAAAACCATTAATCATCACCAAATTTCATTTAACACCCTTTCAAACTGTAAATATTGTATCAGACTACTGGTATACATGAACAACTGCAGTAGATATACAAAGAATAGACACTGAACATGTATTGCGTGTGATCCATGTGGGGGGATGGGCACATAAGGGCGGGAAATGTATCAAATTGTTCTGTGTGTGTTTGTGTGTGCCAGGTGTGATTCATATGGGGGGATGGGCACATAAGGGGGGAACACATCTAGAGTATGTGCGTGTGCGTGCGTGCGTGCGTGCGTGCGTGCGTGCGTGCGTGCGTGCGTGCGTGCGTGCGTGCGTGCGTGCGTGCGTGCGTGCGTGTTCTGATCCGGATGGTTACTAATTCCTTTTCTTTATGGCGGTCATTTTTGACCGGGAACACCATGAGTGTTACAAAGTTGACTAAATCATCCAAAATTCAATGAAAGTGGTGATCAGCAATTTGATATGTTCAAATGTCTACTGTGAAGGATATCATAAAGCCTTGATGCAATCGAATGTAAAACAAAAAGGTTATGATCAGGTCAGATTTGACCCGAAGACAACAGGAGGGGTAATGCAGCAAAAGAAGGAGAAGAAGATGTAAGCTAGCAAACACGGATGTAATGCATGCAGGTTTTACATGTTTTTTTAGAAACACAATAAAAAAATAAGCATTGTAAATGTTTTTGGGTAAGAAAATGCTTTCAACACATAAGAAAACTCTACAAGTGACGTTAAAGATTCAGTTTCTTTGTGGGTTTGGAGAAAAATGTACAGAAAGTAAGGAAAATATATATTTATAGTGTTAAAAATCATGTAAGGTGGACAAAGGTTGAGCAGGTTTTAAAACCCTAAAAGATAATAACATCATGGGAAAGAGCCGTCGAGTCTGAGAAAAGCAGCTTAAAAACTGGTCGCATAGGAGAACACACACACACACACACACACACACACACACACACACACACACACACACACACACACACACACACACCACACACACACACACACACACACACACACACACACACACACACACACACACACACACACACACACACACACACACACACACACACACACACACACACACACACACACCACACACCCACACACACACACCACACACACACCACACACACACACACACACACACACACACACACACACACACACACACACACACTACACAGTGTTTGTTTCTTCGCATCAGCCTCGATACGGTTATCCTCCCGACCTCAGCGACTCCTCCAGACCCAATAAGCAGGAGCAGAAACCTCCCCGTCTGCAGACTGCGAGGTGTTTGAAAGATTTACGGCGTGTCGGTGGAACTATCTTTTTCTTTCTTCGCTGGATTTTTTTTAGATTGCAGACGGATAAGAATGCATAAAAACAATTGTTTCAAAGCAGAGAGCAGATCCAAGAGGAACGGCTGCAGCGGCAAAGAGTTGAGGTATTTCCTGCTGCTCTCAAAGTGATATCCAACTGTACAGGATGTGATGTAACTCCGATGCTGATATGGCACTGAGACAACCTTTTCTCACTCAGAGAGAGAAAGATGTTTTTTGTGTGGAAGCCTGTGAAATAATCCTGCACTTATCAACTGAAACCTTAAAGCCACGCCTCTTAAAACCCCCAAATCTGTCCGCATTTTGCACTTTTGGTTCCTTCTTATCCAAATCAATGGGTTACTGGAATAGATTGTTTAGAGACCTAAATGACCTTAACCCTTATGTTGTGTTCGGGTCTCCCGTGACCCGTTTCAAGTTAAAATTATATAATAACTGCGCTTTCGTTTTTTGTATCGGAGCAAGGCTTCATGATATCCTCCACAACAGATATATAAACACTACAAAACAGATTTTGACCATTTTAGCCAAGTCTGAAGGTCTCTAAAAAAAAAAGTGTATAATTTGGTGTTGGGGTCTGGGGAGACCCAGCAGAATTGTTGTGGGTGACTCGGGGTCAAATTTGGCCCAATCAAGATTCATCTTTGACTTCAGACACCCCACCCCCACCCCTCCCCCTTTATCCACTGTAACAATAATTTAAAACTTTTTGGGGGGAGATTGTATTCTAATATGAGTCTATTATAGTCAGATAACGTAATGATCCACCGTCTTCACTATAGGAAATATAATGAGTGAATTGAATCACATGTTTTACTTAAATATGTGGTGTAATGTTTTTTGGGGCCATAAAATTAAATAACAATATGGTTATGAATGCATAATAAGTTAGTTATGATGAATTTAAAACAATATTGGGTGATAGTCATTCATTTTGAGTGTTTTGGACTGAGATAAATCATGGGTCAAAATTGACCTGCGAACACCATGAACGGTAACAGCTTTCGAACACAACACAAGGGTTAAATACCTCCACACAGCTTTTACGCTAGCTAGCCAGTTAGCTTTTCACTCCGGGCAAATGCATTTAAGCTGCATTTATGCACTTATCAACTGAAACCTTAAAGCCACGCCTCTTAAAACCCCAAATCTGTCAGCATTTTTGCACTTTTGATTCCCTCTTATCCAAATCAATGGGTAACTGGAATAGATTGTGTTGTTCGATGCATGAAATAAGGTTGTTTTGTTCAACATCATTGTGACGGCTGTCGCCTTGCCTTCTGCATTAACCGGCCTGTGAGCATTCTGTGTGTGTATATATGTGTGTGTGTATATGACTGCCTTTAGGTACTATGGTTACCGCGTGACGTTGTTTAGTTCCTCCCACCGGAAGAGGTCTGGACGACGCTGGATGACGCTACTTAAGCTGCGACGCTGCTGTCATTCGGGGCGCTGGATTTGTGCCAGGACGCCACGCTAATCTACTCTCCAGTGTTTATGTCGATGTCTATGTTCTGAGATTTGTGACGGCGTTGGATTTGTGCTAGACGCCTCACTATTTTCACCTTAGTGCCCTTATTGTTCTGTGACTGTGCTAATCTGTAGCCTCCTTTTCTGTTTACTTATATTATAAATAGATAGCTCCTTGTTTAAAGAGCCTATACCTTTGTTTATATCATTTTTATTTGAGGTTATTATTAAAATCAACCTCTTACCAAGAACATCTGGTTTTGTGTTGCTTCCCTTTTACCCTAAACGAGCTGGGGACGTAACAATCATAAAAAAACTTCAGACAATACCCCAATTTTAGCTTTAACGCTAGCTAGCTTTTCACTCTGGCAAATGCATTTCAGCTTAAAAATGTTCCTTTGTTTAGGTTATCTTATTGAACCCAATGTATAAATATAAGAAACTCTTGTTTGCCACAAAGCTGTGTTCTGCAATAATCCAAGAACCAGTGGAAAAATCCCATTATCTTTCGGTCCAGGGAACCAGAGCGATGCTAACTTCCGGGTCTCATGGGATTACTCATATATGTCCATATCAGGTAAAGAGCAAAGATCAAGGAGACACTTTTAAACCCTCCTCGTCAGAACATCGGTCATCCTTTAAGCATTTAGAGATATCTACCAAGACACGTGGAAGACCCTCTGCCCTCCTTTATCATAACTCACAGCTCTGATTGCTTACACATGTGTGGAGAATGTTGTCTTTGACCGGAGAGAGTTGATCCTCAGCGCCACCCACTCATTCCTCAGATTCACTCACACACTGTTATGGCTCCGCTTCTTATGGGAGGAGGGGGATGAAACACTGAGGAACATCTTCTAACCAACACTATCACAGGCTTGTTGTTCTAACCTCTGCTCTCCAAGACAACCAAGACAAGCATTGGAAGTGGAGACATCCATCAAGAAACATCACATTACTGACATGAATGGGTTCTCCAAAGTCTGAGAGGACACGTTTTCTTTATGGCATAATTTGAATTGTTGATTGATCTAAATGTATTCTAAGATGCTACAAAAGTCTTCAAACATGCCTGGGTTCTCCGACAGCAAAAATATGTCAAGAAAGTCGAACGCTAAAGTTGTTATGTTGTATGTAAAGGTATTACACACAGAAGACCAAGCCAGGTGTTTCTTGAATTAAAAAAGGTTTCCATTTGGCAGCTAACTCTTAAATACAGTTTGGAACGTTCTAAATACATAAGTTGCTTTCTTTCCAAGAGATAGAGGAGAATATTGATACCAGTCGCAATGTTTGTACACTTAATATGAAGCTAGCTGGTTAGCTTAACTTTAGCATAAAGACTAAACAACGGAGGAATCATAGCTAGCTTGGTTCTGTCAAAATGCAAAAATATGCTGTAGTAAAATAACACATAATGCTTTGTTTTAAGTTGAATTATTCCTTTAAATCTTGATGGGTTGCATCCAAATCGCTAAAGGCAGGTAATCAATAACAAAACTTCTTAAAATTGTGAAAAACAAGTCTAAAAACTTTGCATTACACTTCATTTATCTGACGCTTTTTATTAAAGTAACTCACAATAAGTGCAGTCAACCAAAAGGATACAAACATAGACTGAGGTCATTTAAAAGGACAGTGGGTTAGACTCAGTGTTTGTAATACTGACTTCTTATATTGGGGTTTTTTCGTTGAATTCTTCTCAACAGTTTGGTAAATGTTTAATCGTATTAAGATGCTACTGTTAACTCCTGATCTACGGTGTTACTAAAAAACCAACTTTTATCTGCATCGAAATGAAAACAAACTTCTCTTAAAATGTCACAAAGTGTGTTTTGATGCATTGTAAGTAGGTGTTTCTCACGATACCTTACCTGAGAATATACTGAGTTCTGTAAACTCACATAGACCGAGTTCATTTAGGAGACGGGGGTTAACATCAGTGTTTGAAACAAACAAACAAGGGCGGCAAATAATAGGGTTAGGGTTAGCAGGGGGACTGTGATGGTTTAGGGGGCAAAGGCCATGGAGAACAGGTGAGTTTTTAATGAAGACTTGAAGATGTCCAGGGAAGCAGCATTAAGGATCTCCAGATAAGATAAGATAAGAAAGATAACAAGTAGTTTATTGATCCCAAGTTGGGACGTTTTTGTGTTGCACTGAACGCCCTGTCCCCAACAGTTCGTAGGCGAGTTCTGCGTTAGCTTCAAATAATCCCAAAAATGTAACGAGGACGTACAGAAGTGAGGAAACGTTCTCGTACCTTTGGGGATGCTGATCTTGAATTCCAGGTCCCTCTCCTCCAGGTGATACAGAGCCACTTCCTGCAGCCGGGCTCTCTCCAGCTCCGACAGACTCTGGATCGGAACCGGCTGCAGACGAACGCTCTGGCCCAACATGGTGGCCCACGTGTGGTCCCCCTTGAAGAAAGGGATGATTATCGGACGTTATTCAACCAGAAACCAGAGCATTAAAGGAGAACATGGAAATCAGGGAACATTATCAACAGACCATCAAGTTCCCACTCTCTCTCATATGTGACGTCAGACTGTGGGACATAATGATGGAGGTTTTGAGTTCATGTAGTCACCATTATTCCTCTCGTGCATTTATTGATAGCTACTCTTTACAATCATTCAGATATACAGTATGTATGAAGCAATGTAATATCTTTCTCAACACTCAGTACCTTCATTCATTCACCATTATTCCTCTCAGTATAGCTGAGAGTTAGTATCATTCGGATTTGTGTATAAAGCAATATAATGTATGTGTCTTTCTCAACGCCTTCATTTCATTACACTCCACTGAGTTTTCCTAAAATAGTGGATTCTTATCATTTTCGATTAATTGTTCTTGGAGTTGACAAATACTAACATTTAGGATAATGGATCGGATGCTCCTGCTTTGATTTTGAATGTTCTTGTTCTTTTAAACATCTCTTACAGGTGTCTTAAACGTATTTGCAAATCCCTGAATTACCCTTTTATCGCAATGAAATGCTTGTTGTTGTATACGTCTATGTTGATTGTGCAGTCACTTTATATATTATGTTCTTGTATTAACACTGGTCTTGTTTGGTTTTAAGATCAGGTTTTAGTCCTTGGTTTAGTTTGTAATAATTCATTCATACATTATTTGTTTTTATTTACCCAAAATGCATGCCTTCTTCAAACCTTGGATAACAAGAAGCGTTAATTGTTGTCCAAAACTGTACTCACGTTGTTCTCTTTAAGCTCGGGCATTTCAACACAGTAGCTTATGTGCATACGACATTACATCTTTGAATTGAAGTCAGACACACATACTGTAGACACTTATGTAGTGAAATGTTCTAAAAAGCAATGTTTCGGTACTTTTTCCGGTACAATTGTGATCATATGTCACGGCCTTTTTCAGTTAATGACATCTAAAGACACATGTTTACATCCATTCATGTTCTATTAGCTGAAAAGTACAATGGGATAAGGTCCAAAGCTTAATTTTTTTTTGCTAAAATGTAAATGTCATACGTACTGTAGACACTTATGTAATTTAATATTCAAAAAATCAAGCTTTCGGTACGTTTTCAGTAGAATTGTGATCATATGCCACGGCCTTTTTCAGTCATTTACATTTTTAGACACATGTTTACATCCATGCATGTTATATTTGCTAAAGACAACAATGGGATAAGGTCCACAACTTTAAAAATGTGTTGCTAAAATGTAAATGTCACACATAATGTAGACACTTATGTAATTAAATATTCTAAAAATCAAGCTTTCTGTGCTTTTTCGGTACAATTGTGATCATATGCCACGGCCTTTTTCAGCAAATTCCATCTTTAGACGCATGTTTAAATCCATTCATGTCCTTTTAGCTGAATAATACAATGGGAAAAGGTCCAAAGCTTTTAAAAAAAAAGGCTAGAAAGTGCAGCTCACACTCCCATGCTCCAGTGTTTACTGCAGGGTCTCGGGGGTCTTGTGAAATCTGCTGAAACGCTGTCATGCAACACCAAAAATACAATACAAATAAACATAAAAAGGAGCTATGGTTAGTCCTGTAAAACATTCTGAAACGCTCCCAAGTGGACAGTTGGACGTTGTGTAAACTAGCCGATGTTTTCCTAAGTAATTTCTATTTGAGAAAGACTCTGTTCTTGTAATAAACAGAGGAGAGGATGCATTAGTCTGCAGACAGAGGAGTTGCTTAGATTGGAGGAGATCCAGAGAATCATCAAATCGAGCTGGACTTGATTCAGATTCCCAATGGAGCTCATTCTGTTTTAATCAAAAAGGCTAACGTTTTCCCCGCTACAGAAGCCACACACACTTTGTCTGAGGCTTCAAATGGACCCGTACTGTTTTAGCACAGTAAGTAAACATTTAAGGTGCTTAAGTTGAGTCTTTTCTTTCCATGCCACCTAACTTCTACTCTACTACATTTCAGAGGGAGATATTGTACTTTAACTTGCTTTAAAAATGACGTTTAACACTAGAACCGCCAACGGGGTCAATTTGACCCCGTTGGCGGTTTTATTTTTTATGTAACTTTTTTTCAATAAAATATTAAAGTCTCCCAGTCCGTGACTTTTCCTGAAAGTGTGTTATGTACCACCCTCTGTTGTTAAAAATTGTCAATATGAAGTCAGATTGAAGAAATCACCCAAAAAATTGCCATTTATACCTATTTCCGCCCAGCGGGTCATATTGACCCCACCCCTTTTCATATAAACATGACGTGTTGCTATAGCAACGCCTTTTGTCTACTGCGGTTCCTTATAGATTGAGAGATAGATTGAGAGAGAGAGAGAGATAGATGGATAGATATATTGATAGATAGTTATAGATAGAGAGAGAGAGAGAGAGATAGAGACAGTCTGTAGTGAAGGAGTGTGCTCCCGCTCACGGGAGACTGCTCGCGCTGCGCTCCGCTCCGCAGCAAACAGCTGTGGGGCGAGTTGAAAGTACGTTATGCTGGCCGCGGTGTCTAAATAATGCTTCCGGGCCAGCGGGCCATTTATAATGTCGAGCCCTGAGAGTCCACAGATTATATTGGTATACGTTTCATCCCTGTGCGATCAAAACTCTCTGTTCAATAAAAGAACATTTTACCTTGAAAATCAATGCATTCTAATAGCGGGTCAATTTGACCCAGGTGGCGGTTTTAGGTATAAAAAATCTCTGGCGGTTCTAGTGTTAAAAGTGTACAAATCCTGATGTTTTGTTAGAAATTAAAGTGCACCAAAGTGTACGCTCAAATGATAAGTCCATGAGTCAATTAGAAGAAATTAAATACAAATAATTGGTGACTATTTTGATCATTTTAATGAGTTTCCAAGTAATAACATGTGATGGTTCCACCTATAAGATGGATAAGAGTATTGATCCCAAATTGGGAAATGTTTGCGTTGCAGCAGTATAAAAAAACAGCAAAACAAAACAAGGCATTGCACATATCAAAATAGAATTAAAATAGCATTAAAAAGTAGAAAATATACAGTAGACCTAAATACTTCCTCCATAACACAGCAGTAAGAGTGAGAGAGTGAGAATGACAGAGTGAATAATGAACAACAGGAGTGAAGCGGACAAAAGAGAGAACGAGAGGCTTTGAGAGAGGGTGAGGAAACGGGGGAAACAAAGCGGAGTGATTATCGGAGTGAGAGGGTGAGTGTGTGTGTGTGTGTGTGTGTGTGTGTGTGTGTGTGTGTGTGTGTGTGTGTGTGTGTGTGTGTGTGTGTGTGTGTGTGTGTGTGTGTGTGTGTGTGCGTGCGTGCGTGTGTGTGTGATGGAGCGAGGCAGCGGTCACAAGTTAAGAAGCAGACACACACACAGTCCACATCTGAGGTAGAGTTTCACCACAACTTCACCCCGTCAGACACAAATCTGGCTTTAATCTCTGTGTGTTAGTGTGTGTGTGTGTGTGTGTGTGTGTGTGTGTGTGTGTGTGGGGGGGGGGGGGGGGGGGGGGGGGAATCATTAATTTTAGGGTGAAGACTTGGTTAGGGTTAGGGAAAGGCTAATCCCTCAGAGAGAGAGTGTGTGTGTGTGTGTGTGTGTGTGTGTGTGTGTGTGTGTGTGTGTGTGTGTGTGTGTGTGTGTGTGTGTGTGTGTGTGTGTGTGTGTGTGTGTGGAATCATTAATTTTAGGGTGAAGACTTGGTTAGGGTTAGGGAAAAGCTAATCCCTCAGAGAGAGAGAGTGTGTGTGTGTGTGTGTGTGTGTGTGTGTGTGTGTGTGTGTGTGTGTGTGTGTGTGTGTGTGTGTGCGTGCGTGCGTGCGTACGTACGTGCGTGCGTGCGTGCGTGCGTGCGTGGAAAGCCATTGAGAAACCATGCACATTGAGTCTGAGGAATTTTGCACAAACGCATGAAAATAAATCGGCTGAATCCAAAACACAGTGAGACGCCGAGGGGCTGCATTCACTCTTTTCCCTTCCTTCCTCGTCACCTTTGTTCCCTTTCCTTAATCACTACCATCATTCTTCTATCCTTAATGTCTTCTTTATCTTTCCCCCACTTCCTCCTCTACTCCCTCTTCCTCACTTCCTTCTTCCCCAACACTACTTTATTCCTTATGTGTTGACTAATAATTGTCTAGATTTGTAAAACTGTTGTTAGGACAGTTGGAAATGTCAGAATCAATCCTAAGTCTTTACTTGGGAATTCGGACTAAGACATTCAAACGGTTAGTAATAGCTTGAACAATGTCAATTTTTAGAAAATAAAATACCCAACATTTCCCAAGAATCCTGCAGGTGCTTCCTGCTGTTTTAACTACTGTTAATATCGTGTTTGTCTAATACATGTTCTGCACTCTCACGCCAGAATTGATCCCTAATCTCTCTGTTTCCTGTCGCTGGCATCGAGCCCCGATTGAAACGTCTCAGACCGAGTACAACGTGCAGGAAACTCAACGAAGCAGCACGTGATCCTCTATACGGCTTCAGAACTAAGAGGAAAAACCCTGAGGAAATAAGGCAGACGTGAATAACAAATGACTCGGCAGATATTTGCTACTTTGGGGACAGACCCTGGATCTCTTTTTCCACCTCTGCACTTCCCTTATTCATCACATCCATATACACATCATGCAACAGTGACAAAAAAGTGCACATCAATCAGATTTCTTGTTTCCTTTAGCGTGACAATTGTGTCTCAAATGTTTTCATACATTGTATCCATCATTCTGCAGACTCTTGCAAAAAAAGACACTCCTAGCTCCCCAGTGTATTTCCTATATGGCTCCTGTAAGTCCCAAATAAAGGAACATATGTCACTTACTGCTCCAACGAATGGATGCAAATTAAATCTGTACGGTCGATTAAAACACATGAGTAGAGCCTAGAGGAGTTTCTGAAGAAGAAGTTAACAAAACAATGATCAGACACCTTGAGTTAAGGTTTAAAATCGGCATATTTGCACATAATCTTCATATTGTTTAAAGCTTTATTGTTTTTTTTAACAGCAATGATGAGGAAAAACATGCAAGACACTCCATCAAGTGCATTACATTACAGGCCCTATGAATATACTTTAAGATACTTGCAAATACATGTAATAGTTTTTGAGAAATGTCAGATAAGACCTATGTGTGTGAGTTGCAAATGGACACTGCTATTCCTTAAGACACATGTCATAAAACCAGCAAACTGACTCACTAAAATCATGCTAACATTAGCCAGTAACCATCGGGTGTTTGTGAATTCAGTGTCTCATATAAAAAGACGCATACGTAGTTTCAAAAGTCATAGTCTGACCTTAAAGGAACCATTGAAAACACCTCCTTAAAGCTTTTTAAAGTAACTTAAGATGACAAACCATACGTATGTGCAGGCCTTTAAAGTATATAATCCATCTTCACATAACAAACAGCCTCAAGCCACATCTTAACCTTCACTTCATTCATCCTAGCATGGTAACCTTTCACAGCGATTTGCAAAGACTGCCCTCCTCTGTCTACTTCCACATGTGTGTGTCTATAATTGAGCCGTCCTCAGACCACACTGCACGGTCTGATTGGAGGAAATTGCTCCGGCCTTAATGCTAAACGTAAGCAGAGCATTGTGCTGCGGTGAAACTGGAGGGAAGTCGCCCGCAGAGACGTACAATGCCTCGAAGAAAACAGTGGAAAAAACAACGGTTGTCGTGTGAAATGTCGAGGGGAGGACGTGACATTTAGGATAAGTGTCGTGACTCATGCTCAGTCTATATACAGAAAGTAAACCTTTACATTATCCAGTTTAAATTATCTTTCTCTGCAACAGATGTGCATATTTGTGTCGAAGAAAGTACTCCAATTTGATATTTCACTGCTCCTTCTACGTCTCCAAATCCGGCTTAATGTAATCAGAATACCGTGAAAAAGGTAACTGTATTCCTTTGCAGTTACATAAAGACAATTAGATTACTGGTACATAAGGACAAATGGGTTTGACTAGCACCATTACAATGTTACAGTACGTTTTATAATGAAGATTGGTATATTTTACGAAACATATGCGGATAAAAAAAACACTTTAAAACACTCAAAACATCAAATGAAACGAGTCTCAAGTATCTTCTTTTCTATGGTTATATTGTTCTGTTTCACGTACAATGTGTTGGAGCGCTAGCCAATAGAAGTGCAAGTGTTACATAGGGATGTCACTATGTAGCCTCTACAGACCATTTACATGCACCAAAACCTATAGGACACACGATAGGAAAGGGAAACCCCCAAAAAGCACAATATGGCCTCTTTAAAATAACCCTCCCAACCCAAACCTTGATATAAACTAATATTTTAAGAGAATGGGGTCATCTCCGTAGTTGGGAATGAAGGGAAATTGACTTTTCAAATGCACGGTAAAGATCTTTTCAGCATCTTTGGAGATAATAAGTCAATACAACTGTCTTGCTGCAAACTATCAAGAGGCTATAATCTGTATGTTTGACCCAGTGAGAAAAACTGAGATCATCAAGCGTCTCATTAACTGTGATGAGTGTTCCCCACATCATATTGATTTATCTGTCAATGTCTCCCCTGTTTTCAGACCCTGTGATCACATTATAGGAGTTTAATCATTGGTCCTGAGGGTCAGTAAACGCTGAGTCACTCTCATACGCCCGATTTGCTCCACTGTGGATAATGCGCTTTGTACAGTGTTGTTTGGTCTCTGTTTTGCTCATTTTTGTGGTGGAAATATTGCAGATATTTGAAACCGTAAATCACCAAGATGGCTCCACATTGAACTGCGTATGTGGTTTGCGGCGGCGTCAACATAAAGTGTTTGTTAATGTCAAGGAAATGTCATGAAGATAACAACAAGGATTGAGGATTTGACCACATTTGGCTGGTTTTCCAAAATTGGTGACCATCTTGCATTGACTGTCAGACATTCAACAATCGAGGAACAGACCCCGATCCATTTTGGATGCCCAATTATCAATGTAGTCTATTCTACGAAGCAGGAAGGGAAACCATTCAAACCACATGACAGACAAACCATACAGGAACAATTAGGAAATGGGGTATGAAGAACAAAAACAATTTCAACTACTTCATGAAATCAAAGACGCTATTGTTTCTAAAATGTACGTTTCATACACATATAATAAAAAACAGACGTCCGTTTGTATTGATTTTCGAAAATTTGTATTGACTACCCTTATAAAGGGTTTACGAATAGTTTGTAATTCATTTATTAATCAGGTTGTGAACACTTTATAAATCATTAATAAGCTTTTATAAGACATGAGATAAACAGGGCGACTGTGACCGGTTGCTTGCCAAATAGTGAACCCACATTTATCTGTACTGCTAAGCCTTATTAGAAATGGTAGTAACTTATTAAAAATGGTGATGTGTTTTACACTTTACAATAAGGCTCCCTTTTGGCAACTATAAATGTTAGTAACTCGTAAATAAATGGTCATAAAGAGATGCCAAGAAACATCAAGATGGAAGGGGGGGGAATCAACTCAGTGAACAACAGATACCAAGGATGCTGGCTGATGAAGAAGACGAAGTAAGCTAGGTAGCCAATATAAGACTTAGCAGTACAGATAAATGTGGGCTCACTATTTGGCAAGATTACTAAGTCTTATATTGGCTACTTAGCTTACTTCGTCTTCTTCATCAGCCAGCATCCTTGGTATCTGTTGCTCACTGAGTTGATTCTCGCTAAGTAGCCAATATAAGGCTTAGTCATCTTGCCAAATAGTGAGCCTGTGTTGATGTATAGAACTGGTTTATAAATTGTTCTTAATGATTAATAAAGTGTTTACAACCTAATTCATAACCTACTTATAAACCCTTTATGAATCCTTTATAAGGGTAGTCTTATTGTAAGGATACTACAAGATGTGGTAAATCTTCCAAGTGCAATGCTATGACTCTATTGAATGCATCGCCATGTTTTTTTTCACCATTTCCAGATGTTATTCGTGGCTTATCGTCTCAGAATAAATGGGATTGAGATGAGATCTGAACAGAGGAATGCCACACATCATTTGGTAAATTAAAGTTAGAACAACAGTTAGTTTAAGACATTTACCGGAGGAGTAATTACAATCAGGGACGAACTGAACCACACAGAGAACACATGCTTTCATCCTGCACCGTGATGTCTTTGTGCCGCTTTTAATGAAGAAAAGTATAAAATAAAATGGTATTATTAAGCGAGAAATTGTGTTAATGTGTGCAACAGAAAGAAGATTGTTTGCATGTGTGTTGTGTACTTTCATATCTGATGAAGGGATAAACTCAAATGTACTATAGCTACCAGATGTTGTTCTTATTTTTTACTTCCACTCCTTATCTCCTCTACACAAAAGCCCATTGACTTTTTTTACCTTTTTCAAATCTCTCTCTGCCTCTACGACTTATTTCCTTCCCTTCTCTCTGTTTGCATTTCTTCCTCACCTCTCCATCAGGTGAACGTGAATATTCATTTGTTCGCGTTTCATTATTAACCTCAGTCTTTCATCTTGCCCTCACCTCTTACAACTTATTTTGTTGTTTTTCATTATCTGAGCCAGTGGTAGCATGTAGAGGTTAAAGAGAAGAGGCCCCAGGATGGAGCCTTGAGGAACCCCACATGTCATATTTGTCAACTCAGATGTGCATTTACCTATAGAAACCAAGTTGTTTCTGTACTTTAAGTAGGATTCAAACCAATTTAGGACTGGTGCCGAAAGTTCAGTTCAGTGCAAATGAGAGAGCGACTGATACGCTGCTCTAAAACAAAAGCTATAAAAAGCAGTAATTATTTCATCTGAAGCTCATTACGGATATTATCGATGCTGGGAATCCTTTGCCAGAAATAACATTTATATAATAGTAATTTTCCGTATTATGTGTGAGGTAACGCCTGGATTAGGTTGATTTGAGGGTCGTTGGTGTTGAAAGCGTTCAGGACTTTCTTTGACATTACAGATGTGTTTGCATCGTGAGCCCCTTGTTTGTTTCTGTTTAGGCAACATAAGCACTTTAGATAAGAAAGATTATAGTTTCAGTAGACTGTTTATATTGTAAACATGTCCTGTCGCCTTTAACTTGAGTTTAAATCAGGCCATGGGAGGCTGTGGCTCAGTGGTTGGTGTGCTAGACTTGGAATCAGGGGGTAGCAAGTTCGAGTCCCAGCATGTCGTTGTGTCCCTGAGACACTTCACCCCAAATTGCTCCTGTGGGGATTGTCCACAGTACTGAATGTATGTAAGTCGCTTTGGATAAAAGCGTCTAACAAATGACATCTAATGTAATGCCTTAGTTGCTTTTAGTGAATTGTAGGTAAAATAAATCAGCGTAAGTGAACATTTTGGGATTTGGTAAATACTTGTATTACACATATTACTCCATGATCATGATAAGACATTTAAATAAGGGAAACATTCATGTCTATAAAACCTATTTTCTGTAAGACTTAGTAGTTTAAGATTCATTTTCTAGGAGACATATAGAATATTTTGTCCTTATGAGGCAATTTTGAAGGAGTTTCAATTTATATATTGATCTATATTTCTCAAAGATTACATACAGTTGAATAAAAGACATAAACAGCATCCTTATTCATATTAACACCATCATTAAGTTAACACTCAATGGAACCATTTCGTTTTTTTTAATGGTGATACAATGATTATACACGACAATTTCTCCACTTCTTAGTCCAAAAATGACCCTTAAACTTAAGAAACTGTCGTAATCTCTTAGTAGGAAGTCACACAGAGTACTTTGTTCTCTGGGGAAACGGATTTCCCAGCATTCACCATGTTTTCCCAGTTCCAAACACTTCCTCTTGCTGCCCTGGAGGCTTTTACTGCTTCGTTGATGACGTACAATACGTTGACACTCAGCTCTTTATACAGACTCTGCATCAGAGTAAAGATAAACCACTGGAGCAGAAACTGTGATATTATCCTTTTTCCCCATCAGCACTTAAAGTCTTCTTTTGCTTTCTGGTCGTTTTGACTTAGCTCTATTCTGATTTTTCGGGTTTTACCTTTCCTGTAGTGTGTGTTATATACGTGTTAGTGCATGAAAATGGTCTACCCTGTGAGTTTCTCTCCAACACTCCAACATAGTGACATCAATCTGTATCACTTTTGCTTCTATTGGCGAGCGCTCCATCACATTGTACGTGATAGGCTAAGGGGCGGGACATCTCTAAGCAGTTGACCAATCCCAACAGAGCCGGCAAGCTAACCAATCAGAGCAGACTGGGCTCTGGTTTCAGACAGAGGGTGAAAAGAGGTGCTGCAGCACAGGCAGTATGAGAAAAATAAAGAGCTTTTTGAACATTAAAGCATGGAGACATGTCCCAGTAGAGACACTACATACTGATATACACCTGAACATCAGCAGGAGAGGACTCTTTAAAGTAGAGACACTACATACTGATATACACCTGAACATCAGCAGGAGAGGACTCTTTAAAGTAGAGACACTACATACTGATATACACCTGAACATCAGCAGGAGAGGACTCTTTAAAGTAGAGACACTACATACTGATATACACCTGAACATCAGCAGGAGAGGACTCTTTAAAGTAGAGACACTACATACTGATATACACCTGAACATCAGCAGGAGAGGACTCTTTAAAGTAGAGACACTACATACTGATATACACCTGAACATCAGCAGGAGAGGACTCTTTAAAGTAGAGACACTACATACTGATATACACCTGAACATCAGCAGGAGAGGACTCTTTAAAGTAGAGACACTACATACTGATATACACCTGAACATCAGCAGGAGACGACTCTTTAAAGTAGAGACACTACATACTGATATACACCTGAACATCAGCAGGAGAGGACTCTTTAAAGTAGAGACACTACATACTGATATACACCTGAACATCAGCAGGAGAGGACTCTTTAAAGTAGAGGACACTACATACTGATATACACCTGAACATCAGCAGGAGAGGACTCTTTTAAAGTAGAGAGACACTACATACTGATATACACCTGAACATCAGCAGGAGAGGACTCTTTAAAGTAAGAGACACTACATACTGATATACACCTGAACATCAGCAGGAGACGACTCTTTAAAGTAGAGACACTACATACTGATATACACCTGAACATCAGCAGGAGAGGACTCTTTAAAGTAGAGACACTACATACTGATATACACCTGAACATCAGCAGGAGACGACTCTTTAAAGTAGAGACACTACATACTGATATACACCTGAACATCAGCAGGAGAGGACTCTTTAAAGTAGAGACACGACATACTGATATACACCTGAACATCAGCAGGAGAGGACTCTTTAAAGTAGAGACACTACATACTGATATACACCTGAACATCAGCAGGAGACGACTCTTTAAAGTAGAGACACTACATACTGATATACACCTGAACATCAGCAGGAGACGACTCTTTAAAGTAGAGACACTACATACTGATATACACCTGAACATCAGCAGGAGAGGACTCTTTAAAGTAGAGACACTACATACTGATATACACCTGAACATCAGCAGGAGACGACTCTTTAAAGTAGAGACACTACATACTGATATACACCTGAACATCAGCAGGAGAGGACTCTTTAAAGTAGAGACACGACATACTGATATACACCTGAACATCAGCAGGAGAGGACTCTTTAAAGTAGAGACACTACATACTGATATACACCTGAACATCAGCAGGAGACGACTCTTTAAAGTAGAGACACTACATACTGATATACACCTGAAAATAAGAACAATAGGGCCGAGATAAAGTTTCCCAGTTTACATTACATTAATTCAAATGTTATTTTGAGACTATTTAAGTCAATACTTTTTTTGTTAATAAATTACATTTTTTGACTGAAAACCTTCGGCTGCTTATTGCTCTGGATTGCGTGTCGTCAACCCCGCTCTATAGTGATTTCTCAAATTCATTATGTTTTTTTCAGTTTTTCACATAAATAATGTGCTCAATTCCTGCCGTGGCGCCCTGATTGTCTCTAATGAAGGAACATTATTCAGCTCCACGTTTTGTTTTCATTCATTAATCAGGAGCCGCGGTCGGCCTCGTTAGGAAAAACACATCAACGCTGAGCCTCCAAAGCATTAGTGTGGAAAGGTGCTTACTCATTCAGGCCAACAATGACGACACACACAAGCACGTAAACAGCAGGGAGCACAGGTCCCTTGGCAGAGCTAAAGAAGCAGTATCGTGTCACTACTAAACTTGTAAACACACACACACACACACACACACACACACACACACACACACACACACACACACACACACACACACACACACACACACACACACACACACACACACACACACACACACACACACACACACACACACACACACACACACACACAGGGCAGTAGGTATGTGGGGTGATGCCAAAACACCTATGTATATGTGTAGTGTGTATATGGTAGATTTCAAAGGATGTTCCAACAACAAAAGCAAGAAATTCTGACTTGTATTAAGTGTTTCCCTAAATGTTCATGTGTCACAACTATCCTGATCTACTTCCACTCAGTATAAGCAACCGTTAATCTGTAAACAACTCTTATAAACTACATTTTTGGCAAGATATGTGACATTTTAGCTTTAGGGAGCGTGAGATCCAAGATTCCTGCGTAAACTTTCCTAATAACGATTTTATGCACTCACTTTATTTTAACCAAGAGCGCACCTAGAGGTCCAAAAGCTTTTAAAAGACATCTGCTGCAGACAGACATAAACAAATACATCTTGTTTCACATCCAAGAAAACACTTTGTGGGAATGAATGAACCTTTTCTAAGTGTTCTAACTTCAAAATGTATCTTGAACTCTTACCATTGTTTCTTTAGTGTTGATCCAGAAATGCTTTAAATTCAGTGACATTTAGCACCATAAATCACTAATGTCACTAAAGTATTCTCTGCTGCACAGCCTGAACACTGCAGGCTATATTTCTGTAGAGCTCAGTTTCAGACTTGCACTTCAAACCTCCTCCATTCACTTCTTTTTGACAGTGAATGCAACACATGGCAGCTGTAAGAACCACACAGCAGACAGATAACACCTGCATTTAAGTGCACTTCACACACACATACAAACACACACTCACACACTGTACCTGTGTTGGGGTGTCACTTCCTCTTTAAAAATTAAAATCCCCTCAAATCAGTCGTTGCAAATTCCTCAGGTTTGTTTATCCAGAATTTGTTCAGACACTCAAATGCATCTCTGAGCTGAATGAGAGCAGCAGCAGCTCTGAGTGAGTGAGAGAAAGAGGGAGGGAGGTAGATTAAGAGAGAGTAGGAGGAGGAGGGGGAGGGGGAGGAGGAGCATACTGACTTTATTTCCAGGAGCTGAGAACATAAACACAAGAGAGAGGGAAGGAAGGGAACGTTGGACAGGAGAAGGGAAAAGGAGAGAAGGAGGCAGAAAGATGTGAGGAGTGGGAACAGGTTGAAGGGAAGGGTACAAGACTTAGGAAGGGAGAAGTTGAGGTGTGAGGATGCTGTAAAGAATGGAAGAAAGGATCTGAAAGGTGGAAGTATAAGAGGGATAGATAGAGGAATGAAAGGAAGGAGAAAGGGAGCAAGAAAAGGAAGTAAGGAGGCCAAAAAAGGAAATGGATGAGAGGGTGAAAGACAAGGTAAAGAAGGAAATAGGAGACATGAAAATTAGGATTGTGGGAAGGAAGAAGAGAAAGGTATAAGGAGGTAGAAACAAGAGGAGATAGGAAGGAAGGAAGGAAGGAGGAATAGGTTGGGAGGGAGAGAATAGAGGATGAGAATGAAGGAGAGGAGGGCAGAAGAAAAGGAGGCCAAAAGGTTTGTAAGGAGGGAGGGATGAAAGGAGGGAGGGAAGGTGAGTGGGGTGAGGATTAAAACAAAGGGATGAAGGCTCTATAAAAAGGACAGACAGAAGGAGGAGGACACACACTAGACTGGGAGAATACATGTCTCTTTCTTTGCCCTTTTTTCGGAACGCACCATCAACATATTCTAGTTTGCCTTTGCTTCGGCCTCAAATCTGCAGCATCATACTACAGTACAATTAACTGGATTACTGAACCTCTCAAAACATCTGCTTTTAGGAAGATAACCCAAATCCAAAAACACAACTTTAAAGCAAGATTCATTTTTTCTTTGAAGTAGTTCAAGCTGATAAAAAAACATCTAACATGTCACTTTAAAACATTTGAAAAGTGGGTGAAATAAGAATTAGAGATTAGATTAGATAGAACTTTATATATAATGTGTTGTGCAGCTTTGTTTTTGTCTCTCGTGATAGAAATATTTGCCATGTAGCCGCTAAATGCTTTAAATACGTTTAGCTGTCAGCTGATAATGCTCTGTACACAACTTCCACATTTCACAGTCACTCTTTTGTGAAATACCTTCAGGGAACATTTCATCAAAAACCTGTCATCATGCATCCTAGAGAAACACAACTAAGACCCTCACATGACCTTTAGACCTGTTTCAACGCTCCTTTAACGTTATAGGCTGTTGATTACACACACACACACACACACACACACACACACACACACACACACACACACACACACACACACACACACACACACACACACACACACACACACACACACACACACACACACACACACACACACACACACACACACACACACACACACACACACACACACACACACACACACACACACACACACACACACACACACACACACACACACACACACACACACACACACACACACACACACACACACACACACACACACACACACACACACACACACACACACACACACACACACACACACACACACACACACACACACACACACACACACACACCATTTAAATCCCAGGCTGTAACTCTGATTCCTTTCATCAGCTGTGCAGAGATCAGAGATCAGCGAGTGTGTGTGTGTGTGTGTGTGGAAAGCCTGGAAAATGTCTGTCAGCACTCCAGCTGTGGCGCCCAAAACAACAGCAGCTGAAACGGACAACCCCCTGGAGGAGTTCAGATTACACGACCCTGATTATCTGATGATAGCGGGCGCTAACAAGAGCGATAAACAGAGTGCTGCAGGAGAAGGTTTACAAATGCCAAAGTCAATTCCAACACACACACACACACACACACATACACACACACACTTATCACCTCTGCTTTCAAGCGCTGGTTCATTAACAAGGACCTTTCTTTTTTTTATTAAATCAATGCTAAGGTGATAAATGTGTGTCGGAGTTTACTGTTTCTTTGGAGTTGCAAGAGGTTAGGATGTTTCCTTTTAATTATTCAAGTATAAAAGAAAACGGAAAAGCAAGTAGAAGAGAGAGAGGACTAGAGCTACACGATTTAAAGACTAGACCCAATTGCAATTATTTTCGACTGATACTGCAATTGCGATATGATTCACGCTATCGACAAGATTGATCATTTTCATATCGTTATGTCATTATCATTGGAATATATATATATATGATCACAAAATGTCATTTGTAGACCAGGATATCTCTTCATCTCCACAATACTTCACTAACATATATTTAAAACCAGCATTTCATCCTTAACAAATATTGTGCTTCCTTCAATTTGAATATTGCGCCAGTACATATCGGGATTTTGCCATTTTGATTAAATTACAATTAATTGTGCAGCCATGGTGAAGACTAAAACAAAACCAAATGAGAACAACATTAAAATAACAGCAAAGAAATATTGGTGATTTATAAATTTCAACTGACTTTGTTTTGCCACTGAATTTTTAAGTTTTGAGTACTTTTTCCACAACTGATAGGAAAAGCAGGGCAGATTGTGATGCTGCGTCATCATGTGCTTATACAGTAGAAGTAGTCTTGACCTTTGACCCCTGCCCTTTCATCTCTCTGATATCACACGCCAGTCACCATCTTTCCGGTTCCTTCCTCACATCTTTGATCCTCCTCACTTCCTGTAAACCGCCGCCATACGTGTGCAGTTCAAAAGTTGTGAAGAGTGACATTACATGGCTGTGTGTCTCATGTCCTCAAATCTGTGTGTGCTGACTCTGACTGTCTGCTTCAAAACAGGATGGATGAGACACACACACACACACACTCTGAGGGATTAGCCTTTCCTGGAGGTGGTGTGTGTGTGTGATGGGAGGAGCCGTGCGCTTTGGAAATAAACTTAATTTTCCTGCAGTCATGGGAATTTGACCCTTTTATCCCAACATGCTTACACACACATTCACTACGATGAAAATACTTGTTCTTCTCTTACGTTTTAATTACATTCTCTCTCATCTGTGGTTAAGGGGCAAATAAGAAAATCATTTCTATATTTAGAGCCCCAAGATATTCTGGTTTGAGGTTTGGTTTTTGCGATGCCCGGGAACTCCGATGGTTCCTTAATAGGGAAAAGACCCCGATGTTGAATTAATGATTTCTAAACACCGGCTTGGTAACCCAAACAATGGCTCCGTCCACATAAACCCAGTCAGAGGAGGATGTGGAGCTCGTAAAACAGAAACACACACCGATAAAACACAGAAAAATGCCACACACACACACACACACCATATATACATCACTTCAGGGGACATTACATTGACTTACATGCATTTCCTGGAGACTTATCCTAACCTTAACCAACACATGCCTAACCCTTACCCAATGGGGACCTCCATTATGTCCCCATAAGGGAGGCGAGTCCCCATACGTGACTGTGTAAACAGATGTAGGTCCCCACAAGTATAGTAATGCTAGGACACACACACACACACACACACACACACACTCTCTCTCTCTCTCTTTTGGAGCAGGATATCCATGTCAGGGTTGCACTTCAATGACTACACTGCCCCCTTCAGTCTAAACGGTGTACTACAAGACAAATCACTCGTTCATTACAACGTGAGTTAGAGCAGAGAATAGATAAAAAACACAGATTTAAATTACCCATTTTAGGTTTTTAAATAAATCTCAGTGCCCTTTGACCTCAAGATCCTTTACCTAAGTAAAAGTATGTATAGCACACTGTGAAAACACTCTCCTAGAAGTCAAAGTACTTGCATTTAAAACCTTACTTCTGTAAAAGTATTAGCAAAATGATCTTAAAGTACTCAAGGTTTTAGTTTTTATCGTGCAGTAAAATGTTCCCCGTCAGTGTTTTACCATTTTGTGTTGTATTCATATTACTGATTATTTAATGTGTATGTTAACATTCCCTAATTTAGCTTAAGCTTGTGCTAATTTGAACTTCTTGAGTCTACAGTACATCGTATACAATGAAATTATCATATGTAGCTTTTTTGCTAAAAACTGAACTTTTAAAAAGGTCAAATGTTTAAAGCAAGTTAAAAAGCACAAAGCTAATAAGCGTGTTAAGAAGTGTGTAATTAAGTGTATTTAGTTTCACTCCACCCCTAGTTTATGGTGTGTTTCCAGTTTGTGTAAATGAGCCGAGACACCAACTGAAAAACAGATTATATTCTCCGTTTGTCCTCTACAATAACGTCACGCAGCGAAGTGAATCCTGCACAGACTTGTTGAGAAAGTCATGAATAATCAATGAGGAACATGAAGGCAAGAGTTCACTCTTAGTACAATGGATGTTAAGCTCCGTATCCTTCAAAAATAAAAAGGATAATCTGACTACAAATTCAATGTTCTGTAATGTATCCTTACAAATCTACACCATAGTTTTTCGTTAACTGAAGAAGTGCAATGGAGACAGAGACTCACAGAGACCAGACTACATTTAGTTTATTTAAATCCCAATTCAAAATGAGTGAGGAATCAGCTCTGCCAACTCTGACACAATTGTGCACCTTATGACCCACTTTCTGTCTGCAATGCCTGTGTTTGTTTTATTTAGTTTGGTTGGTTGGTTGGTTGGTTGGTTGGTTAATTCATTATCCCCTTAGTTAGTCTGTTAATTAGTCACTTAGGCCCCGGCTCCACGAGGACAAATATGGCAAAACGCATCGGAGAAACGCAAATGCAACCGCAAAAAACCTTCCGTCCCCACGCAATATACACCGGATTGTGTCAAGCTCCACGAGACGGCTCCGTTTACATCCAAACGCTGGAAAAGCTGCAGTACATATGCCGAACCTGTACGTGGCGCTGTAACTTCCTCCACAAAAGCAGCAACTTCCTCCACAAAAGCAGCGAAGAAGAATGGTTGTCATGGCTGCACTTCTGTGTATTCTCCGGGGTGGGGGCCGACAGAACCGGGCAGAGTTTTTCGCCGGTCAGCGTGTGTTAAAGTTTAAATCTTCCGGACAAAATTATAAAAGTGCCGGTGAAAGGTCTTCATTGTTATTTATTGAGCTTTAAAACAAATGAATAACGACGATATAATGATATATAATCATCAAATACACGGAGCCTGTCTCTTTTTCCTCTCTTCTCACAGCGTCAGTGTCTGTCTCATGCAGCAGCTGATCCAGTAATGATGACTCGACAGTAAAAATAAACATATTTATAACTAGTTTAGGTAGTTTGAGAGGTAATTAAAATAGCTAAGGGTGATGATCTGACTTGAAGTGTGTGTTTTGCTCCCGCTGCATCACAGCGGCAGGAGCTGCGTGTCTCCGTCCTGTCAGATTAGACTTCACTCGCGTTTATGTCCATATCGAGATAAAGATAAATAATCTGAATTCAAGGAGGAGCTCCTGTAGATGTTGCACAAAGAACTGTAGCATGGTCAGTAGCAACTGGAGCACGATAGCAACCCTGCGGGGGAGAGGCGGGGCTATGAAAACGAATGACCGTATAGGCGACTCCACGGCCCCGTTGGACCCACCAGAGCGCTCCGTTCCCAGATCTATCCACCTTTGGACCCGTTGTCGTTTGCGGGGTCTGTTTCTACGTTTCCCTTACGGCGTCGTCGAGCTTAGAGGGCTATACGCATGAGAAATATGCGGATTCAACCCGTTTTCGTCCTCGTGGAGCCGGGGCCTTAGTTAGTCCTTTAGTCAGTTAGTTATTTTTGTAAATTGTCAACATAATTTTTTTATTATTTCCCCTAAATATAGGCAACTGCGCTGTGATAATTCAGTATGACTATAGTTTATGGACAGAACAATGGACAGTTTCAACCAAAAATGCTAGTTTGTTTTAGGTTGATTTACAAAAACCTGTCCAGGGACTACAGCTGAAAAATAGAAAGGTTTATTAATGTGCACTGTCCCTGTTAAATAAATGAAAAAACTAAAAATGGGATCAGTGTTTCTTCTCAAAACAGGAGTAGATTAAACTAATAGATAGATTAATTAATTCCTCCACTTTGCTCACACTCACAGACAGACATTTAATCTGCAGGTCTGGACTTGACACGTGAAGCAAAACCATATTGTTCCACACACACACTCACAGTTATATATAGTCATGCATAGTAGCGAGACACACGCAGTAAATGCTTCCTTCTTGGCTATAAAGTTCCCTGGATCACTTTTTCTCAGGCTCCTACGTGACTGAGCGTACAGCCAAGTTCTGAAACACTCGATCAAGCGTGTCCAAAAACACACTCACAGGAGAGGAGAAAGAGCTCTAGATAGATAGTCGTTGTTTTTGCAAAGATGTTATGCCGAGTGATCATATATTCGGCTATTAAAAAGTCTTCGGATAACATTTTATGGCTTGTGGCTCAAAGTGCACAATGATTTCCTGTACTTAATCTCACAGTTACTTGCCGATGAAGAGCTGTTACCTTCAAGCTTTATTCTGCAGGCAGATAAGAGTGGATGTGTCAAGAGTTCATTTTCATCAGAAGTCAGGAGCGTGTCAGGAGATAAGGAGTTATTGGTTCCTAAATGACGTTCAGACAGGGTGCGTAACGGCCACAAGACATAGGAAGAAGGGAGATGTTGAAAGGACGTCTGATAGAGATGTCCCGATCCGATCACGTGATCGGGGATCGGAGCCGATCACGTGATTTTCAAAAGATCGGAATCGGGGGGGGGAAATTGGAGATCGGGAATTTATTTTTTTTTTATTATTTTTTATTTTTTATTTAATGTTACAAAACAAAAATGACCATGTTCACGTCTTAAAGTCATCCTGAGGCCTTAGTTTTGGTTTAAAATTACACAACATCATGTATGTGTTGCTTCTTTGGGCTTGTTTTCATAGACCTGGTTGCTTATTTCTCTCAAATCTGGCAACAGAGTGGGCGCAGTGTCTAATAGTAGCAGTAAGCTAACGAGAGGCTACGTTCAGCTGGTGCCTCGGGAGTCGGGACAGAGAAAATGTCAGGAGTTTGGAAGTATTATAAAATTGAAAACGAAGGCAGTGTAACAGCCAGATGCAATGTTTGCAAGGCGGAGGTTCTGCATGGTGGAAAGAACAGAGCTACGTTCAACACGACCAATCTAATACGCCACCTGAGAAACAAACACCAACAACAACACGACGAGTACACAGCGGCCACTCGGGTAACGGCACTGAAACAACCAACACTTTCAGAGACTTTTAAAAGGAAAGAGAAACTGCCCCAGAACAGTGAAAAGGCCAAAAAAATAACAGCCAAGATAGCTGAATTCATCGCGTTGGATGACCAGCCGTTATCTGTTACCTTTTTTTTCTCTTAATGCATTGCATAAAGATCGGATCGGGAAAAATCGGTATCGGCAGATTGTCAAAATCAAATGATCGGAATCGGATCGGGAGCAAAAAAAGGTGATCGGGACATCCCTAACGTCTGATAATATTCCATCTAATTCTTTAAATACATATATCTAAGTAATTGAATCATAAAAGGATAAGCTTTGTTTTCTTGGTGTTTAGTTCATCTGAAATTGTCATTGCTAACTACCTTGCTAACCAATAAGTACAGTTCATTGCGTTTGAGTGTGTTAAACATGACTTAATCATAATTCTTTATAGGAAATCATTTTTAAAATGTCACAATGTCCCCTCTTTTCCCAGCTTCTTTGGGTGTCTCTCGCTAAAATATCGGCCATAAGAAAGGAAATACAGATACCTGACCTAACGTCTGATAATATTCCATAACATTCTTTAAATACATATAGCCAATTGAATCATAAAAGACACGCTTAGTATTTTTGGTGTTTAGTTCATCTGAAATTGTCATTGTTAACTACCTTACTTACAAGATGTTTATTCCCTTTAAGTGTGTTAAACATTACTTAAAGTGGACCTATCATGCTATATTATAATAATATAGTGTAGGGCCATACCTATATAAGGCATAATTATACTTTTTTTTTCTTCAAAATACCAAACAGATCATGCATTTTAGTCATGCCTCATTTTGCACTTTTTTAGCCCTGTTTTTGCAAGGGCTGATTCTGTGAGAACAGCACCACCTACAGGCCTGGCATATGTACTACATCGTCTCCAGCGCTTTTGAACGGCAATGGCCGTGGCTGTCTCCTCCTGATTGGTGGAGTTGGCCCAATAGCCGTAGCGCCACCGTCCTGACGTCAGGACAGTGTTCAAATCTGGATCAGTTTTTATCAGATCCGTTGCAGCCCCTTTTTTAGAGATTTGGGTATGGAGGAAAATAGAGAGGGTTGTGTTTTCTGACACTTGGTGAGTTCCCTGGAACACCGGGGACACATATTCATGTAGAAAAGACGTACAAAAGTGCATTTTGCATGATAGGTCCCCTTTAATCAAAATTATTTTTCTTCTATTTTTGCTAATAATGTTCCCTCTCTTCCCAGCTTCTTTGGGTGTCTCTCGCTAAAATATCCCCTTACATTTCACTCTATTTCTTCCCATCATCCTTCGGTGTGTGTTTCTCTCACTCCGTTTGTTTCCCCGGAGGATTTTTAGGAAAAGGAGAGGAGGAAATGCCAGCGCCGACAGAGGAAACAAGATTCCAGCGTGGATATCGATAACAAGTCTCTCTCTCTTCTCTAAACAGGACGTTCACATCCACACCCATCATCATCATCATCATCATCGAGCTCATCACCACCATCACTGTGACGGATTCATCCCCCCTCCTCAAAACATCCTCTGCTCTTATTTTAGAGTATGTTTGTTGTTGTGGTTAATACGCAGCAAGTATTCAATAACTTCCTGAAAGAGGAAGTTGTATTAAAGTTTAGTCTGAGATGACGTCAGCCTGAGACAAAACTGTTTAAGTTTCAACCAAGAAGCTTCATGACAAATATTCTAATTACTTATAAAAAAGGGATAAAGGGAAAGTGTTTTGAATTTGTCGACATCTGACACCTGCCAATTCTTCCTGTTTCTTTGATCACTTTTATGCTCATTTCAGGTGTATATCAGTATGTAGTGTCTCTACTTTAAAGAGTCCTCTCCTGCTGATGTTCAGGTGTATATCAGTATGTAGTGTCTCTACTTTAAAGAGTCCTCTCCTGCTGATGTTCAGGTGTATATCAGTTTGTAGTGTCTCTACTTTAAAGAGTCCTCTCCTGCTGATGTTCAGGTGTATATCAGTATGTAGTGTCTCTACTTTAAAGAGTCCTCTCCTGCTGATGTTCAGGTGTATATCAGTATGTAGTGTCTCTACTTTAAAGAGTCCTCTCCTGCTGATGTTCAGGTGTATATCAGTATGTAGTGTCTCTACATGTTTCCATGCTTTAATGTTCAAAAAGCTCTTTATTGTTCTCATACTGCCTGTGCTGCAGCACCTCTTTTCACCCTCTGTCTGAAACCAGAGCCCAGTCTGCTCTGATTGGTTAGCTGGCCAGCTCTGTTGTGATTGGTCAACCGCTTAGAGATGTCCCGCCCCTTAGCCTATCACGATGATTACAGACCAAGATTTAAAGAAGAGTGATAGACACAAGAAGAAGAAATAACAAAAGACACAATTACAAATGAGTGACAAAGAACACTTTGGGGAATCTGGCCCGGGGAAGAAGTATATGAAAGCACTTCTTCAGTCATCAAATCCTCACAGGGCATCAACTTCTTTTGGGGGTTTTAATTCAACAAAATAGGGCGTGTGTCGAGTACCTCTCATTCTCAAAGAGGCTTTGTTCCAAAAAACATGTCAAAAATCTTAACTTGTTTTATTCCCATATATCTCAGATCTTAGATTCTGAATAATACATCTGTATGCGTTAACGGTGGGGTAGGTAAGTTTGAGAAACCGGCTCGAGATACACTTTTTGTTATATTCCATGGAATGCTCTTAACATCCCGATAGCAATGAATATCTGAAGTGCTTTGACAAAAAATCCATAAAGAAATATCATCTGTGGAAGCTGTAATACTGTAAAAAGCACAACCAATCATCTGAGCCGGCCCGGCTAAAATAACTGGATGGCCTACCTGCCTGTCAGCCTTCCATCTGTGCACAAACTTATCTCGTGCCCTCATTGGTCATGTGCGCGTTCGTGTGTGTTGGAGGAGGGGCTCTGTAAGGAAGTGGCAGATTTTCTCCGGTTGTGTATTTTCAAATTCTAGCGCACTCGAGCTGGTTTCTTCAAAATTACCTACCCCACCTTTAATCTACTGTATTAATTTAAGGGGATAGATGTGGTTAACAGTCAACTTTTGGTACTAAGACAATCAATGTTAGTATCTTTTTCACATTATGAAGCTTTTCCAAATCCTAAACTTGTAAATATTTAAGGTTTTGCTAAATTAAGTCCAATATTCCTTCCTCTTTTTGCTCCTCGTTTTTGGTCTGCTCCACCGCCTGAGGGAGATATCAGGCCTTATGAGACTTTTGAACTGGAAATAGCTGCTACTGCTGCTGGAAACAAGGTTGAAAACAGTCAACACAACAATCCAAAATACACCAAAAGGCACCCTGCAGCTCAGGGGGAACTGCAGAGGTGGGATTTTATTTATGGCGCAAGTACGCACGATGAATAATAATCAGAAAATACAGGAACGTTTGAGAGAGGAGAAGAGAGAAAGGAGGTTGATTGCGCTTCATTGTGCAACTCCATGTTGTAAAATGGCAGTAAATTATTAAGAGTGTCTACAGTTACAATGCTTTTGCTTTTTGGAAATAGATAATCTCATATGTTGCAAGGGTGACTGTGACCTCACTGTTAAAGCAGCAAATTATTCGTACATTATTTCTGCAAAGGTCACTGTGACATAAGACTAACACCCTGACCAGGACACAAGGCAACTGATTCACATGATCAGATAATGATCAAAATGTCATGCTAACATTTCTTATAGCAGTTCAGACATTCCTCAGTTTGCATTCTCTGCATTTTTACATGAAATACTTTAAAATCAGATTAAAAGGAAATGGATCCGTCTCACTTTGGGTGGATTTGAACAGGTAAGAAACACAAATACAGTACAGTAGGAATCTGGATGTACAGTATTGGATGTATCTAGTCAATGAAAGCTCAAAATGAACCAAAATGGTGACGTGAAACTGAGTCAGCAGCAGATTTGTTTGTTCTTCTTCTCTCATTTTCACTTCTTGGAGGACCCAAAAGTAAGAAATGCCATGTTTTCACCACCATTTCACCAATGCCAGCATTCAATCTCTGTACAAGGCATTCCTCTTGGCAAGAAGACGAACAAGCAGCTTTTGTAATTAAAACAAACTTGATTCACTATGGAAAACAATCTCCTATCGAAATATAGCCATTGAAACACCAATACAAATTGGACAACACTATACAAAAGAGCCTGCAATTAACATTGTAATTGGGCGGTATGAATGAAGTAACGATAACATTTATCACAGCGAATGAAAATAGACTATGGGGATCTAAGGAGTAACAATTGCTAGATTTTATAAGAGGGCGCCCGGCCTGTACGTCTTGCCTCACAATTAGGCGTTATTTATGAATTATAGTGCACTACTTTTCGCAGGTAAGTACAAACAGTAACTGAGAAAGGTCAATAAGATATCGTCACTGTATATTATTATTAATATATGTTTATATTACCATATGTTATAGGGCTGTGCAATTAATCGTATTTTAATCTCGATTACGATTTTGGCTTGCAACGATTACGAAAACAACGTAATCGAAATAAAACGATTATTATTTTTATATAAAAAAAAAAAAAAAATGTAATTATTATTTTTTTTTATTTAATTTTTTATTGGTTTTTCAGTTGAACTATACTTAAAGTTCAGGGTAATCAACTGTTAAAAACATACTGTTCACATTTTTGTTTCAATAAATGGATGTTTTCAAAGTAAATGGATAATCGTTTTTAATAATCGTGATATCAATTATTGACCAAAATAATCGTGATTAGGATTTTTGCCATAATCGCACAGCCCTAATATGTTATTCAATATGCTCCTTAGATAACTTAATAATAATTTTCTCCTCGTAGCATTGTGAAGCACCGTGAGATGACGTTGTTTTTAAAGTGTCCTATGAAAATGAAATTTGTGCTTTGTGCTCAAATTCCACGTGTGCTTCTCAAACACATTATCAGTATTATCGTCACACGACCAGTACAGGTTACAAGTAAATGGAGTAATAGGAAAGTGATGTGGTTATTAGGAAGTGACAAAGATAAACGGTGGTGACAGGACCATCCATCCCAGGATAAAAGCTGTGTTTTTTTGTGTTGTTTTGAGCATCATGGCGGATGATTCCTCTACAGGGAAAAGACAGGAAATGTGGAAAATGCCAACGAGGGCTTTGAAGAGACCCGGCTGTCTCGGACATATCCTGTGACCTCAAAACTGTCATGTTATATCTTATATTAATGGGTTTTCTCCTTTGTTTTTTACATAAAATGTACGTCATCTTCGTTAATAAGCTCCTACGTTTCCCAAGATGCCTTTCTTCTGCATTGAAATTGGCAATTCGTCCCGTCTGTTGTGAGAAATTCCTCCTCTTCTTTGACACGTTGCCTCTTTGCTTGTGTAACGTTCAATTATATTTAGAAGTAGATTTCCGGACAGAGAGCATTAACGTGAAATGACTGAGGTAAATCCTCTTAAAGGTCCCATGTCACGGCCATTTCTACTGATCCTAATTCCATTGCTGAGGTCTACTAGAATAGATTTACATTGTGCAATGTTCCAAACTCACATTGGTTTCTCATACAGCATCTCTGTATAGTATGTGTATTCACTCTCTGTCCTAAACGGCTTGTTGGAGCTCCTGCCCCCCCCCCTTCCTGTGAGCCCAGTGTGCTCTGATTGGTCGGGACGTTGCGAGGCTCGTTGCAGGAGCGGACAGGTTTCCGGGTCGGCGATACAGCGAGAACAAGCGAAGCTCATCCTGAGCACACACAAACACTCACAGCCGAAGTAAAAACAATAAGTGTGGCTTGATATTGAGTAAGAAAAAGGTTTATAACGCTGTGAGAATGGGTCTGCAGAGAGCATTTCTCCGCCATCCCAACTCGTCTATTACCGACCGGAGCTCTATGCAAGTCAATGGGACTCCCTGTTAGTTAGCCAAGGGATCCTGGTGTGTGAGGTGCTCCAAGGATTGGTCCATTTGGGCCAATCCGGTCATTTGTTGTTGATTTGGGTGTTCACACGTCACTGAACCCAGGAAGCAAACAATGGAAAAAGAGAAATGTCCAACGAGGCGTTCTGGGGCATAGACAGGTCTTTTCTGTGTTAGAGTTTTAATCGCTACAGGGTGTACTTTGAGGGTTTGTGACTCTGCAGACCGTTTACATGCAGAAAGACCTTCATAACACACAAGGGGACGGGTAATAAATGGAAAAGCATGACATGGGACCTTTAAAATGCAGGAGAACTGCTCAAAGCTGAGTTTAGTAAATGCATCATGAGTCAAAGTACAGACGTATCAGCATTACTTAAAGTATTAATTTCAGACTGATGTATACCTCATATTTTTTTGGATTATTAGTCTTCATGTGTGTATCTTTTTTTAAATGCAGATGGTAGAAGTGGGGGATAAGGCAGTCAAATATGTATATTCTCAGTGAAATATTCTTTCAATGTTCACTTTTCCAGCGTCTAGCTTCCCATTCGTATACAGAGAAACAATAAAACCCAGACTGATGACAGTATTTTAGTGCTTCTCAACTCTTCAGCCAAGCAACAAAACCCCTCCTCAGACGTCTGTAAACCAACGAGAGGCTGATGTCCGCAGCAAATCTATCAAAACGCTGACAACAGTGGCGGACTGGCCGGTACTGAAGCGAGCCGGTCGGACGATGTGGGCCGGTCGGATAAGTCACTAGCACCCCCCCCCCGTTGACAATTTACTAGCGGTATTTACTTGCGGTACCGGAGTGGGCCGGTCGAGAGTCCCGGGCTAATTTTTAGTCCCATTCCGCCCCTGGCTGACAATATACACACTGGTGATGTACGTTTATAGAACATGTGGACAGACTCAATTGACAATTGACTTTCTTTATAAACTATTCCTTTCTTTTTGCAGTTACTTTTAATATTTACTTGCACTATATTTTTCTGTCTTTCTGTAATATTGTGTTGCACTGTTGGAGAAGCCTGGGACTTAAGAATTTCATGGACATAACTACTCTGTAGCTATGGTTGTATGACTAATAAAGAACCTTGAACCTTGAATGCCTCTCTCTTTGTTTCCACGAGTGAGCAAAGAAAATTCAGGAGCAGCAGAGAAGCCAAGAACAACCTGAATGTTCACACGAATATAAACACACAGACAGAGCAAATGAGTGACAAAATAAAAGATGGTAAGAGTCTCGTTGATGTTTCCACTGTTTTCTTCCCCGCGGATCTACATGAGTAGACACTGAGGTTTACGAAGTGGGAATCCTGTGGTTTTCCTGTCATAATTTAAAGGGAAAAGATCACGCCGGGACAGCTGAGATCCTTCAGGACACGCAGAGGAATGCATGCAGAAATCACACGTCTACAAAACATGCTGCGCTCATGTTGGAAACACACACACACACACACACACAAACACACACACATACACCACGCAGATGTTATCTCTCCTTACCGGAGCTGACAATGATTAAAGTCTCTTCAGCTACTGATTAACCGGCCCTCTGACCACATCCTCAAATCTGCACACTGATATAACTCAACTTTCACTATTGCAGAAAAGAATAAGAAGCATTTTGCAACTTGCCAGGTGGCGAATAAACACAAAGTCATGTTGACCTGAACTTGGAGGAGCACTTTCTACATTCATGTGTTCAGTAACCATCTGATTATTTATGTTTACGTATGTGGGAAAGAAAAATCGGACACTTTTGATATAATCAAATCAAATCAAATCAAGGTTTATTTATAAAGCACATTTAAAAGCGATTTTTGGTCGGGCCAAAGTGCTGTACATGTAATAACTACAATCACATAAAAACACATTTCTATAAGCACAATAAAAGACAATAAATTACAACAGATATTTAAAAAAAAAAACACAGGGAAAAGTCAGGAGTCGTGCTCCGCTCTGACTAGAAGGCCAGGGAGAAGAAGTGTGTCTTAAGAGTAGATTTAAAAACCCCTAGGGTCTGGGCCGACCTCACATGGAGGGGCAGAGTGTTCCAGAGCCTCGGGCCAGCTGCTGCGAAGGCTCGGTGCCCTCGGGTTTTGAGCCTGGTCTTGGGCACTACTAGCAGCAGCTGGTCAGCAGACCTTAAAGCTCTGGCTGGGGTGTAGCGCTGGAGGAGTTCGGCTATATAGGCCGGAGCCGGCCCATTTAGTGCTTTAAAAACAAATAAAAGGATTTTAAAATCAATTCAGACCCGAATTGGAAGCCAGTGTAGTGAGGCCAGAATTGGGGTGATGTGGTGACGCTTTTTGTGGCCAGTGAGTAGACGTGCAGCTGCGTTCTGGACTAGCTGCAGGCGTTTAATTGACGCCTGGTCCATACCCACGTACAGAGCGTTGCAGTAGTCCAACCTCGAGGTAACAAATGCATTAATAACCCTTTCCAGGTCCTCAAACGATAAAAACGACTTGGTCTTGGCCAATAGTCGTATTTAAAAAAAGCAGGTTTTGACTACGCTGCTGACCTGCTTATCGAATTTAAAAGCGCTATTGAAGGTCACTCCAAGGTTCGTGACAGAGGGGAGGATATTATTATTATATTATATAAGCTGACATGAGAGCTAACTGGCATTATTACAGAAAAATGATCAGAAAACAAGCATTTTATACGACTTTTGGCTTTTCAAGCATGAATTTAGACTTTTTTCCAATTCCCACACTGCAAATAAACACAAATGATGCCACGGTCCAAACACATGACGTCAATATGAAGGAACACTTTCTACCTTCACCTATGTTAACTGTGTCAGAAATAAACAAATCTGACACTTTCCTCTGTGACCGAACACTACTAAACTTTCATTTTTACAGAACAAAAAGTTGTGTTCCTGTTGTCTTGCTAAAAAGACGGGACAAAACAATAATTCCATACCTTTTACAGACTACCACAGCACAAATAAACACAAATTAGGCCATGGTTAAACTCATGATCACACATGAGCTCAACATGGTGAGATACGATCTACTTTCATCTGTTTGCAAACCATCATTTAAGGTGTGACGGTGTAGGAATACAAAAAATACCACATTTTCCGACATAAGGGAACGCCACTTAACTTTCAGTATTACAGAACACTACTAAAACAAGCCCTTGTCTTTCGCAAAGACACCTGACAAAGCATGAATTCAGACTATTTACAAATTACCACAGTGCGAAAAAACACTACATTTGCCATGGTCACACTATGTTCACACATGAAGTCAACAAAGAGGAACTATTTCTTCTTTCCTCTGTCTCCAAAACAACTGTTCATTGGTGTTTTACTCTGTAACATGTAAATAAACGGACACTCTTTGATAAAAGCTAATGCCAAAATGAAAAAGTAATTTACTGACAGTCAGAAATTCAAGACTTATTTCTGCAGAAAGCTTTTGTGCAACCGCAGATGAAGTACCCACTGGTTATATAACTGAGCACAACTGATGGAGATTACACACTGTTTATAAAAGACACCCTGAAAGACCCACACACACACACACACACACACACACACACACACACACACACACACACACACACACACACACACACACACACACACACACACACACACACACACACACACACACACACACACACACACACACACACACACACACACACACACACACACACACACACACACTACACACATACACACACACACACACACACACACACACACACCACACACACACACACACACACACACACACACACACACACACACACACACACACACACACACACACACACACACACACACACACACACACACACACACACACACACACACACACACACACACACAGTCTGTCAGCAGTGTGATATTATGGAAATTGTGGTGGTTTTATAACAAAGTAGCTGAAAATAACACGACTGAGCGTGAGTCAGTTAAACCACCGTCTGGTTCAGTCTGGAGGGTATTAAAAGTAATCCAATCTCACACACACTTGCCGTCACTATCAATTTATAGCCATGTTTTACAACAAGGCCATGGTGTACTCCTGGTGATAACAGTATTTAAAAATGGTATCACACAATGAGTTCAACTAGAAATTAAATGACATAACAGTACTAAGTCTTTCAAGTGTGAGTAAGTAACACACTTTGGGTTTTGGGCCTTTTTTTAAGGGATTTGTTGACAGAAAGCTAAAATGTAGGATGGCAAATATGTAAAAAGACTTATACTTTAACTCAAACATCCCACCAATGGCAAAATGCTTTCGTGATGGAGACATTTACCACAGATGTGTTCATTTCCTTATTTAAATTCCTCCCAGAGACACGTCTAAAAAGCTGGAGAGGATAAAAAAGTGTATTCTGTTAGATAATTTTACAAAGAAATGGTGGAAAATGCACCCAGAAAATAACCAATGCAAGTGGAAATCGATATAAACAACAACTTTTCCCACATTTTTGAGACAAGTGAACCTGGTCACCACCCTCTAAAATCTCCAGCATTTACACACCTTGCCCCACTTTATGCCATCAACACATATGGTGTTCATTATGAAGCATATCATCCCAGATGTTAGGTCATATCCTCACCAGCAGATGTATCAACACATTTCTCTCATTACAACAAAGCCACGCACACATTTATATTATCAGAAAAGTCACAAAGAATGCAATAACCCAACCAAAGCAGATTAAATGGTATCAAGTGTGTAAAGAAAAACATTATATCCTGATGCTTTTAGACACAAACAAAATCATTTCTGATGGATTTAGAGTTCAAATATAGTCCTACTTGATGCATTTCGACTTGTAAAACTAGCTGCATTGACATTAAAACGTACTTTTCTACATGCATTTATCCTACAAGATACTAGTTACAAACACAATCCAATGCATTTAGTTATGAAGTATTAAATTGGGATGAAAACAACTTTTTTTGGGAGCTCAATTTGCAGGCTTCCTCTAAAGCAGAACTAATCAAATGTTCTCCGTTAGCATGGCCAAAGAACACCGTGCACATTAGCTAACATGCGAACATAAATAAGAACAGATAAGTCTGATTTAAGCATTTTAAAAAGTCTTACCGGGTTAATTGTTGTTGTCCTGGGCAGACATTACACACCCACCATGCAGAATAATCCTCTCTCTCTTATGCATGTATACTCTTTCACCGAAGAGAAGCAGGAAACTCGGTGAGATTGTGGTCACATTAGCTTCCTGGTTTCTTGTTTCTATGGTAATTTGCATCCGATTCACATATGTCGTGTTATATAGGCTTGTTTTACAACTGGTGGTAAGACATTTGATCATAAATAGCACTACTACTGTAGCTCCAGAAAACATCATGATGCTGGTCTCAGAAAGGTAAATGTTTGTTTACAGGTGCAGTTAATTGTGCTCATAGGTGATTGGCTCCTGTGTGGGTAAGGGCGGGAGTTTGATCAAGAGATTTGATTGGCTGACGGGAAGCAGGCAGAGTTTCCTTTGTTGATTTCAAACTGATTGGACAATTTAGAGAGTCAGGAAGTGTGTTGATGACTGGGGGTGTTTCTCAATGTCGAGGACGCTTCCTTGGTAGGACATGTCTTCTCGAGTCACTTCCTCAGAAGCGAGGCAAGAATCCTTCCTAGCCTCGGAAAACGAAGAATGGTGGAACAGGCTAACAGGGTGTGCGTCATATGCGAGGGCCACGCCTTAAATGGAGCGCGATTTCCGCCAAAGATTTGGAAATTGGTCCGTGCGCAAAGCATTGTGGGGATGTTAAGACCGCGGAGGATACACATGTGCAGCCTCGAAATTTCTCAATTCTGCACCTTGAAAGCAGCAACTAACATAATCACTACTAAAAGGTGCATTTAGTAGCTGTTTAAAATGTATGTTTGAAAGATAACTGCATTTTTTTCTTTCCATAAGCAGTACCCATGTTCTCTGAAATAATTGGGGACTATTTCTTTGTTCGAAAGTAGTTCCAGTAAAAACGCAGTCAACAGCATTTGAGTTTTTCTTTTTGCTGTATGTCAGATAGTTACCTTTCTTTTATTAATCGCAAAGCAAACTTTAAAGTGGTTGTATAAGTACAAATGATACAAGATTGAACATCCCAAATACAATTAAACTATTCCACCTACCATCAAACTTTATAGAGATTTAAACATCACTGACACTGAAATCAACACCATCGATGCAAACATGTCTTACAACCTGAACAAATTAAAACAAATCTTCATGCACAATATTAAAGGTGAATTGATTTGATAATTGACACACTTTAAAGAGATTACTTGACATGTGATCACCTCACAAACACCAAAAACACTGCATCAGGTGCAGAGGTCACAGCCTCAGCATGCAGTACATAACCATAACCAAGTCTTACATAACTCGTTCATTTGAATGTGATTTGTCCACTTCATGGAGCCAAATAAAGTTCCAGACTCACAGCCACAAATCAAAAAGACAAGCAGGAAATATGATGGAGGCGTACGTGCTGACCGTGACAGAGGGAGAGGGGGAGACAGACGGGGGAGACGACAGAGGAGACAGAGAGAGAGAAACAAGGCATGACAGATGGGCAGATGCAGAATAATAGTTTTGAGAGGGAAAGTGATGCAGCTGTCTGGATATGTCTGAGAGGAAAGGACACAGAGGAGAGAGAGAGAGTCACGGCCAAGTTATATAGAATAAAATAAGAATAACAAGATGGTTGCATGTCTGGTACCACGTACGGCAACATCCATAAGTATTATTACCTTAGACTTCAGAATATTACCCAACAAAAAAAAAGGTTATTATTGCTGGGCAGAAGTCAAAGTATATAAGAAACCTTTCCTAGTTGAAGCTCCAGACGTTGCTGCTTGTAGATTACATTTCAAAATATCTTGATGGCCAGTGAAAGCCATATAATAATGTTGCTTTTACTATCAGTAATGTTTCAATCTCTCTTCTGCGAATCTCAGACACTTTTCTTACTTCCAGTGCATGAGTACTGAACTTTTAACTGTATCAGTTAAGTACCAACACTAATAAACTTTGCACAACGTCTATCTAGCAATTTATGGCTACAACCAGGCTGATGAAAGCCAATTAAAACATTGAAGTTGCATGATCGTAAAACCAAAACAATGAGCTCAAAGGCTTTACAAAGTTAAATGCAATTTATAGTCATAAAACAGTTCGTATGATAAGGTAAATGGCCTGTACTTACAGTATATAACTAACACACACACACACACACACACCCTGGCGACCGGACATCTCCTTCATAATGCGCCTTCTCCTCCCCAGCATTCACTGGATTATCCGTAAATCATACAAACAAAACGAAAACGTTGATTTATCTGTTTTCCCGTTTTGGTTTAAAAACTGAATAACGTCGCTTTTTTGGTTTTCCGAAAAACCAAAAAACAACACCGGTTCTTTTTTTAAACTTTTGTTAATATGTTTGGATGCATATTGTTCTAGTATTTGTTCAGGCTTGTTACATACAATTAGCCTCTGTTGCTACTGCTGGTGGTGAAGTAAATATTAAAATCAGTTAAAATTGACAAACCCGGTCCGCGATTTCTTTTATATGTATCTGACCGGTCCTTGGCACAATAAAGGTGGGAACCCCTGATCTGACCACAGTTTAGTTTAACTCAAAGTGGACCTATCATGCTATTTGTAGGCAATAGCATAGGTCTCAGATATATACAAATATATAAAAAAATATGTCTATGAAGTGTTTTGCTCAAAATACCCAAACAGATCACCCAATTCTAGCCATGCCTCATATCCCTCTATTTCACTTCCTGTTTCAAAAGTGCTGATTTGGGGGGTTAAGCTTTTAAAAAATAAAAATAGATACAAAATAAAAAAGGAGGGGGCTGAGCTCATGCGGGACCCCGGCAGCTACCGTCTAAAAACCAGGGTTTGTCAAACTCAATTTCCATCGCGGGCCACATTTCGCATAAAGGTTGCACTCAAAGGGCGGTTGTAACTAGATAAATATATAATAATATATAAAATAATGTATTATATTACATTATTGCCTCTGAATTGGATTATTATGTGATAGGATAATAACTTAGTATTAACTACGTCTGAAAGCAGAAGCCTATGGCAAACTAATTGCAAGTCTCTTCAGTGCGCATGTCACAAAAACGAGATGCATGTGGGACATGTAGTTTATGGGCAACCTGCTTCTGTAAAGTGGCATGGAACCGTATAATAAACGTATTATATTCTTTGCAAGCTCTTGCGGGGCCACATAAAATGAAGTCGCGGGACGGATTTATCCCCCGGGCCTTGAGTTTGAGACCCTGGTCTAAACTCAAGCTCAAAGGCTTTCTCTCTTGCCGGTTATACCACAAGGTGAGTTCCTTTTTATTTCCTGCTTCTTCACACACATGCTCTCCAGTACAGGTTAGCTCTGAGTGTTAGCGATGCTAATGTAAACACCGACCATATTACGTCCAAAACAGTCGGGCATTGTTTCTGATAGCAACGTTTCTGATAGGGCCGTGGGTCCACATTTCAGATATTACGTCATATCGGACACAAATCTGGATCAGCTCCTCCGTTGTAGCCCGCCCCGTTTTTTAGAGATTTGGGTACGGAGGAAAAGAGAGGGTTTTATTTTGTGACGCTGCGTGAGTTCCCCGACACACCGGGGACACATGTTTATGTATAAAAGACATCAAAAAGTGCATTTTGCATGATAGGTCCCCTTTAAAGATGTGTCTCATTAAAATGACCTCATCGAGTTAATCACATATTCAGATGTAGCTCATTTACTGTAGTATCACGTTACTTTTCCATACGGGAGGCATTCAGATACAGACGAGGAGAAAAGGGGACGAATAACACGATTCAGGAAATGTACTCCAGGTTTCCATGCGACCACAAAGCACTCGTGACTTCTTTCTTTTTTGGGCTAATATTTTCCTCTTTCTAACTGTTTTAGAAACCAAAGGAAACACGGAAACCTTTCCACTTTTGCATTTGTGTTTTTTTTCCGTCTTGTGTTTTTTTTTATATCAGAATCTTTAAAAAAATGTGGTTAAAGAGATAGTAAAGGGATTTGCTTTCTTACAGATATTATAACCACAACAATGAGGTCCAATTTGCAGGCCAGGTAAAAGTGATCTGACCTTTTTATTGTACAGCGATTAGGTTTGGGTTGAACCATAAAATGTGAGAGTTCATCATGGGAGTATTTCAACGGATTTTAATGGCAGCGCAATAAAGTCATGGATGATTAAAAGAAGGATCAATCACCTTTGACTGATGACACTGCTGTTTAATATTTAATGTACACTTTTCTATGATTGTAACTGACATTTTTAACTTACTCTGAGAGAACAAAGGGCATTTTGTTTTTACTAAAACCCATTTTATTTTAATATATCCACACATTTT
The DNA here is from genome assembly GCF_902827165.1 of Trematomus bernacchii. Taxonomy (NCBI): domain Eukaryota; kingdom Metazoa; phylum Chordata; class Actinopteri; order Perciformes; family Nototheniidae; genus Trematomus; species Trematomus bernacchii. The sequence continues at coordinate 273,325 of NW_022987800.1, read as the reverse complement.
TAGCAAAAACAGCGGATATCTGTATTTTTTCCATTTCATTTCCAGCCTTATCAGCAATTTCCACATAAAAAGGAGGAACAGAGATGCAGGCGTTACACGGCAACAAGAGACACTAAACAAATACATACACACACACACACACACCACATGTTACTTACCACATAGTAGAAATGCATGTCTATGTGCACAGCAAGAGGAGGAGGAGTTGGTGGAGGTCCATCCAGCAGGAGCATCAGACAGGTGTGTGTGTGTGTGTGTGTGTGTGTGTGTGTATGTGTGTGTGTGTCACAGGTATTCCAAATAAAAAAGCCTTCTTCTTCTTCTCCTACTTCTGCTGCT